>NW_028252494.1:0-540598 GCF_964263255.1 Lissotriton vulgaris
GATTGCGTTTTATTTTATTATATATATCAAACAAATCCTCGCAAAACGCCAGTGCGCTTCCAACCCGTCACTGGTTGCAAAAAATGACGATGAGCAAAACCTGTTTCTGATGCCAAATATTCAATGCTTTATTTGTGCAATAAATCGCCCAGCATGTCAGTCATGACTCGTTTCGCCTTTGTCCAGAGGCTTGATCACATGATATATAAATATATATACATTTTGTAAATCAATAGTGAAGGTAGGGGATATACAAGGACGAAGAGAGAGGGAGTGGAAGGGAGTGGGCATGCAAGGAAAAGGTAGGAGGGAGAGGGCTAGCAAGGACGGAGCGGAAGGGAGGGGGCATGAAAGGACAAAGAGTGCTAGGACAAGAGACAAGACCAGGTGGCAAATGGAAGGGAGGAGGAGGGACAGAGAGTGTCTTAAAGCCCATACACTCTGATGGAGTACTAGGTAAAAAAAATTTACCTCTGACACTGGCCGCAGGCAGGAAAGATTTACTTCATCCAATCTCCAACAAAGACTAGAAGATGTGCTGGCTGATGGTAGATTTATCACTTCATTTTCTGTCTGCACTATTTATTCAGCTGAAGAAAAATATACAGTATCTGCACAGGGTGTAGTGTAGTTCCTATTTTCCCTATAGGCACTGCGCATTGTAATAACATAAACAGCAGTGTAGACGTAGGACTAAGATCATCTAGGTCTCTACTGACTATGTTAGACTTAATTTAGGTTTGCGCCAGCTAGCTCAGAGGTCACTGGAAACTTTCTTGACTGAATAGGAAGTGATCAGCTTCCCTGGCTCAGACAAGAAGGGATTCAGCTTCCGACAACCGCATAAACATGACAACTTTGCTCCCTCAGAATAAGAGTCAATCTCTAGAGTTGTGTGAAACAATAGACAGCTATTTCACTCAGTCAGTTGTGCATATTTAATTTCACCAGGGTGCAGAGAATAGAGAGATGGGCGCTTTCAATAAAAGGTATTATTTATTGAGCAGTCTTCCTTCTCATGCAAGAGAAATGAATTGCCACAATTGCAATACTTAATGTAAAGTAAAGTACGTACAGTAAAAGGAGTATTATAAAATAATACTGTAAAAGCATTGATATGGTTTCTTAGCCATAAGACACTTTAAAATGGATATAATATATATACATATATACATAGGCTAATGTGCTCAACTGGTGCTTCTAAACTAAGCCTACTCCGGTGTACCTGACCTAAGCCTAATACGTGGGAAGGAGTAAGTAAGTAGCAGTTTAAGTTAAGTAGGTTTGTTGCCAAGGATCTGTTCAAGAATTCTCTCTAAGGGTTTAGTCAGCACTGTACCTTGGGAATAGAATGTAGGAGGTCTGGTATCTCTCTCTCAGGACTCGATATTCCAGTCATCCGCAAGGGTAGGATGGAAACGCCGGAGCTGGATTTGCTCGGCAGGAGAAGAGACAGCGTCTTTCTCAGTGCGTCAAAGACGAGGGGCAGCGTCCGTGGGCTTCTCGCTTCTGCTGGGCTCTCGGAAAGTAGATTAGCTGCTCTGCTCCAAAATCACCACCGTGTGTTTGCTGAAGGCAACAATGGTATATTTATACCTGAAAGGTGCCGAGTTTGACGTAAGGTTAAGACATAAGACGTCAATAAAGATGTCACTAAGAACTGGCCGTTCTTACAGTGCTCGCAGGAGTTTATTACAAATCAAAACAAAGCAAGCGGGGCTTTCCCAGGTTGCTGGAGGTTTGGTGTGTCGAAAGAACTCGGTGTGCTCTCTAGGAATACAAGGAAGTAGCTTTTGCCGTGACTTGGACTGCAAGGGCGATTTACTGAAATATGGATCTGATTATTATGCCATTATAAGGATATTATTGATTATAGCCGTATAGGGGCATAAAGTGAAATATTGAATCGGGTTCCTAGATAAAACACATCAACCACTCCACAGTTTTATGTCCATCAATTACTAAAAACTAAGCAATAAAGATGCATGTGTATTCCAACCCACCCCAAAATACATTTTTCATTCGAAATGGTGTATGCGAAATACACAGAACGTTATAGGTACTGTACGTTTTTAAGCAGTGTAATCATTCAAAAATTGCATATATATTCAGTTGAACGATTTGCGAAATTACACATGAAATGTCTCTTAATTACAGAAAAGAAGGTCGAGATTATTTCATCACATTAAATGAAATTGCTTGTGAGTGTGCTAGAGGCTGTGGTAACATATTGTCTCTAGATTTGCTAAAAATAGAAGCTCTGTTCTTTATGAATAGTTCTACTTCAAGCAGAGTACAAGTGCCCCCCAAAAAAGGTAAATATTTTGGTATTTGGAAAAAATAATTTCGTTTCAGGGGAAAAAAATAGTTCCAAATGTTTTCAGTAGCTTTTGTTTTTCAAAGCTGAAGGCCGAATTGAGAGTTCATGGGAGCGCTGTGTGCCGGTTTGCTTAAAAGTTATTCTTTTGGTTCAGGGGAGAACATGACTTCAGATAGATGCGCAAAAAAACAGTCTACAGCTTCAGGTGAAAGTTCGACCATGGTTGAAAATGCTGTAACTGGGCAGTCGTGAGAATGATTGCTATCATCGATTTCAGGATCAGCAATGCTCACAGAAGGTCGTACCTGGGTGATGTTGCTCTCATTTCTTGCTTCATTGCCACCACCTAATCATAGTGCAGAAGTCTCAACGAATGCCGTCATCGGGATTGGTAACCACTGGGGACAACACGATGCATGAGCCGTTACAGGACTTAGCAAAGTATTGATATCCATTGGTACTGCTGATTGAAGTGTAAGACAGGTGTCTAACACGCATTCTTCTCCACATAGCATACATCGAAGCACAGGTAAGATGCAGTTCTGCCATATAGGTCTGAATGAAAGAAACCAGGTCATATTCAGATCTCTTAGCCGGGCTAATCCAAGGACTTTAGTTATGCGGTACCGGTAGCGTATTGCTAGGATCGTTTCTTCCATTGTTGCTGGTGTCATGTCTGCGTTTTGGCTTGCCATATCGGAGCAGAAGAGTCAAAAATAAGATTCCTGCTACGAGTCCCAAAAGTAGTGGTAGGCCACCAAAAACCGAATGGACAAAATTGGAAAAGATGCCCAGGACTGCTTCGAAGGGTGTTAACAGTCCCCCAAAAAATTGTCTTGAATACATTTGCAATACCACTGGCATCTGACATGTTTAGGATTTGGCTTAGCATTTCTACGAAATGCACGGGGCAATTAGTTGATAAAAGTGTATGTATCTCTGCCGTTGTCCTTGCAACTTGAAGATCATACGTTTCTTTTGATGACGTGATGGGCACTGTTGTCTGTAAAAGCACAGACTTCATTCTGCTTAAAGTATCAATTCGTATTGAAGAGATATTCAATGGAGGCCAAATCGTCGCCTCTGAGTCTCCAGGGCCGTTTGGATACAATGCTTGCATACAGCAAGTGACCATGGAACTAACGCTTACGAGATATGCTTTTCCTGGCACCATGCCACAAAAGCTGTGGTCCGTTATTATAACGTAACTTCCATTAGAAAGTTGTCTAAAGAATAGCTCTATCTGTGTTGCAGGTGTGCCGTGCTGGTGGCATTAAAGGTTACCTCACAGGCCCTCACAGGACCCATGTAAATTAATACGTTGGCACAGAAGTATACCGCTTGTGATTGTTTACAATTATTACCACTAAGAAATACATTCTGGTTTTTGTCACTATAACATGTGTGTGTATAAGGTAATTTCCATGATGACTTAACGTACCCTTTACCCAACCTTTCATACTGGCCTGCTGGTATATACTCTTGGCATTTTTTTAAGTGGAAAGTTGTTATCGGAATTGTGATAATTCCGTGTATTATCCATTCAATGACAGGTCTTTCTGACATTGTCAATGGTAATCTCTCAAGTTTTTCAATGCTCAGAATCGTATAGTCTGCTCCTTTCTGTACCAAACTGATTTGTTTATCAGTAAGGTTAAAGATATTGAACAATGACGTTGTGTTGATTAAACGCCATGGCACATAGCCTGAACGCAGGGTTTGCAACGTCCAGCCTAGCTGTACAATAGAACGCAATTGGGACTGACCATGTTGTAACATTAGCAAGTCCTGATCTATTATATCTATAGCAGATGATACAATACTGTCCAGTGAATATATTCTGGAGGACAGAGTCATTAACCCATTGTCCACAACAGAAAGTGATTTTTCCAAAATAATATGATCAATTTCTCGTATTTTCTCTGCTGTCTCAATTTGAGTCACTTTCCATGCCTCGTTGTAAGCAGCGTATATACTGGCCGCTATGAAACGTTTTTGACGCTGTTTGCGTGGTCCCATTATGAAATCGCGCAAGTCAGCACCATCTTTAAGTAAAGACAAGTGTTGCTTAATTTCTACCAGTGTGGATGTTTGTAGCCATTCAAGGCATAGTTTCCCTACACTGTATGTTGTTACTATCCCTGGATGTTGTCTCTGGGAGTATCTAGGGTTTGGTCTGGTCATTTTTAACCCCTGTATTTTGTTCAGGAATCTATCTTGACATTTATTTGTGTCTGTTGGCCAGATTAATCACTTTTTCCAATCAGGATGTGTTCTGTGTTGATGTAAAATTTGGGATACGTCTATCTCAATATCTGTGGTTGTATTACCAGGTATTGGCTTTGGAATAGACGGTATGTTTAAGTCTTTGATTTTGGCTAGGCCAAAACAGGTAGTTTGTTGAATAGTGTCTTTCAAGAACATTATTTGTTCTGGGATCATGCAGGCTCGATATAATGTTTCTAGGCCTTGTACCTGACATTCTTTTGTACCCCAGATGGTTTTTGTTTCAATGTTGTTTTTCCAGAAATCAAAACCAAATGTATTCATTTTTTCATAGATTGTTTCAGAATAAATCAGTTTAGTATTTGTCATCATTGTTTTTGTCCCTGTTTTATCTAACAGTTTATAATAAAATGTTTCTGCATCACTTGTGTTAAACCCTGAGAAGTATTGGAATTTCTCATAGAATGTTTTCGAACTGCTTTTAGGTGGAGTTGCACAATGTTCCCATTGATTATATTTAAAAACATTTCTAGATTGAGCAGATTTATGCAAATAGTGGTCTGCATAGTGGGTATAGCAATACATCTGTTCATAATTCGATGAACCTTGCAAATAATCATGTTCTGTAAATTTTGCTGACATTACTAAATCTGACATCATATTATTTATGCTTTCAAAGTCCCAATCATCAGAGAATGTACTTGGTTTTACAAAGTCACTTAATGAAACCTTAAACTGATGAGGATATTTCAAGAGTTTGACCGTTCCATATATTTCGTAATCTGTTTTGTCCCAAACTACCCCGCCGGGTATTGGAATGGCTGTGACATTCACTGATGATAGTTCTCTTTTCTCGATGTGAGATGACTTGTGTGGCTTCAGAACTAAGTTGATGTTCTGACTTGCTGTGTCCATTGTACTGTAATAAATTTTCCTAAAATTAGAACTAAAATTAGGCAGAGTAGGAGTATGAGTACCCCTAATACAATCCAATATTCAATCAATGGTGCATTTAGATATGCTTCTTGGAGTTGATGAAAGAGTTCTGTTGCTTTGTCTTTAAAGGTCTTTGTTGCTGGCGTTACTTCAGGCTCGCTTTGATCTTCAGAAAAGTTATCGAAATTGATGAAGTAGCCAGATGCAGTTCTGTCAATTGTTTGAATTGTTTTTTCAATTTGCCTTTCATTAGCACATTCTGATGCTACATCATTGTAGATTGGTGTTTCTTGACGAACTGTTTCAATTTGGGTTTCAAGAGGCGCAAGTTCCATGGCATTGCTGCATAGTCCTTTTTTATTCACTGCAGGTTTATCAAATGTGATTAGTCTCTCAGTTTGAACCTCTTGAATTGTAGAAAATTTTGGTATTCTGCTATTTCTTGGGAGTCCACTGGGCCTACTACTTATTATTGGCCACATGATTGTGGTTTTACCAGGTCAATTGATACAACTCGGTTGTCCTTTTTACCAGCAAGGGGCAGTAGTACAACTGATCTTGTTCCGTTGATTGCTAAGGCAGGTACTTCTTTTCTGAAGGCCCAAATTCCTTCTTCACCGCGATCTTCTCTCTGACCAGATCCCCAATCTTTGGAATCCAGACAGGTCTTGCTGGGACACATGGTGTGTCTTCAGTGGTTGTTGGCTGCTGTTTTAACTTTATGTTGCTCAGGGCTTTTCTTGTTTCATTTAAGTCCTGTAAAACAGCCAAACGTTCTTTGATGTCAAAGCATTTTTTCTTATCTTCTACCACTGAAGCATGACTATCTAAGTCCTGAACATACATTCTAGTTCCGAACCGGCTGAAATCTTTTAGAGATTATTAAGACTACGTTGGACACTTGTTAAATGCTGGACCCACCCATCACCCGAACCTAATAACTTTGCCGTTATAGATTGCTTTATGTCTCGGTTTTTTCTTTCCACAATCCTGTTTCCCTCAGGATGGAAGGGACAAGAGTACCGCAATCCAATGCCCATGCTGGTCATGGCCTCCTTATAAGCACGAGAGCTAAAAGCAGGACCCTGGTCAGAATGAAGCATGGCAATTGCGTATGTGCCGATAAAGACTCGCAAATCTTTTATAACAGTTCTGGCGTCAGCCGAGCGGTGAGGCCACATTTTTAAGTGAATATAGTCTTAAAAGAAATTAATAGGACGCTGGATTTTATGTATGGCAATACTCCGGTTGGCTCGTTACTGCGGTCTCTGTTGCAGTCTGGACAGCTTTTTGCAAATTTATAATGTTGCAGGCTCATCCCCGGCCACCAGTATTCTGATTGTAATTCTGTCAGAGATTCCTTCATCTGTTTGTGCCTTGGACCTTCACCCATGTGTGCGTCTGCTATTAATAAGACTTCCGGTTCGTGTTTGGAATCACCCTATCCCCCACTCCAGGGATTCGAGCAAAAGGAATGGAGTTTGCGTCTATTACGTATGTATAATTGAGTGGATAGTTCACGGGTAGTGCTGTACAGTTGCCTTTTAAAGACTTTTTTACCGCCAGCATGGTTTCCCCGCCTATGTATTTTTCTGAACGCTTTTTTGTGGCTACGGAAGCCCATTGAGATGGTTCCGCTGTGGCTGTGTTGGCCAATGAATTCCCTGCAAGGTGAACGCCATCACGTTGATGACTCAGAGTGCGTATCACGTGAGTCTTTTGTAGTTCTTTCTGTAAAAGAACTACCTGTTTCCAAAGCATTTAATGCTTGATTGTGGCACCTGTGCCGTCTTTGTAATCATTTTGAACCCAGTTCTGCAAATCATTATTGTAAGATTTGGCGCCGGAATGCGAATCGCACACTACTAGTGTCGGGAATTCACGTTCGGCATTTTCAAGCGCCATCTTTAAAGATCTGATTTTAGCTCGCTGAGCCGAACAGTTTCTCAGTGATTCAGTTTTTGTTATTTTCGGTCTGAATTTACCGCAGAGCCAGCGACCTTTAACAATTGCGCAGGCTGCATTGTAGGATTTATCTTCTACATTGTAATGCTGTACAAATCTGTCTGTATAGATTATACAAGAGTACTGTTGGAGAGGCAGCATTTCGATTGTCAGGATATTCTTCTTCATATGTCAAATCATTCAGTTTTTTCATGTTCTGGACAAAATAGTATGTCACGTCTTCTGCAGCAAGAGAATTTTCCCACTGTATCCATTTTGGATCCAGTGCCACTGTTTTGAAATTAACTGGGCTGAATAGCGCCTCGAAGGCTGATTCTGCTGTAAAAACAGTTATTCCTTTTCCTTGGGCTAGGGCGCTTTCTTTTTCTACAGCCGTCTGAACCCTCTTTACAGTATTTTCTGTAAGACTGCATGTTTTTTCTGCGCCTCGAAGGCTGATTCTGCTGTAAAAACAGTTATTCCTTTTCCTTGGGCTATGGCTCTTTCTTTTGCTACAGCCGTCTGAACCGCCTTTACAGTATTTTCTGTAAGACTGAAGGTTTTTTCTGCTTTTGTGTACAAATGTGATTTGTAAGCTATTCGTACCGTTCCTCCCTCATTAGAGGTCAGGCACGTGAATCCGCATCTTCCTGAGATGACTCGGATTACAAGGTTGCGTGTATTATCACGTGTTTCTAATTTTGTTTTAGCTAACATGTCTGTTTGCAGTGATCTCAAAATTTTTGTGTGTTTCTGCGTCCAGTTGATTGGTTTAAAATCAGGTTTTATTAATTTGTAGAAAGGTTTAACCCTCTCTGCATAATTTAGAATGTAAGTTCTTCCGAAATTCAGGAAGCCTAGAATTGATTGTAAGTTCTTCAGCGTTTTTAGGGCTTGGAGTACAGCTCACTTCTCTAAGAAGTTGTCTGCTAGGCTTTTGCCTTCATTTGATAATTCGTATCCTAAAAACAGGACCGTTAGATGGGCAATTCGTGACTTTTTAAAGTTGAACTTGTAACCCTCTGCTGCGAACCCAAGTATTATGGTGTTCACTCTTTTCAAGTGAGTATCCAAGTCATCATCTGTGAGATAGAAGTCATCAACATAAGATAATGCCTCATCATCATACATTTGTAGTAACTCTGTTACTCTAGCTGAGAATATTCCTGGGCTATTCTTGAATCCCTGTGGGAGTCTACATAATTTTTTCTGTGACCCCATTATTGAGAGAGCGGTCAAGTATCTGCTTTCCGGTGCAATATTTTGACAAAAGAATCCATTAGAAATGTCTAATGTTGTTTTGTATTTTTTGTGAACTATGTTATTCATTAGTGCCGCACTGTGCAAATTTTGTACCGCAAATGTTTTGCAACATGAGTTAAGAAGTCTGTAGTCCAAGACTAGATGATATGAATCGTCTGGTTTGGAGACAGGAAACAAAGGATTGTTCATTTGAGAGGTGCATGTTTCAATCACCCTGTGGTAAATTTAAATTACCTATACTTAATTTATGCGGTAAAGTTCAATAAGAATAACTCAGTCAAAAATAAGAGACAGAATCCGTGGTAGTTGAGGTTTTAAAAGGGGTTTTATTCCTTAAAAAGGAATTGGTTTGAACCAGGCAATCGGATTCCGTCACCACGAAGGTTCAGGAAGGGATAGACAATACTTTATTGACAGGTTATCATATATATAGTCAATGCATTACAGTAAAGACATATGCAGGAGGCGTAACAGCTGAGAGAAACGAGATAAGGACATATGTACGTAACAGAAGGCGTGCATGAAGGCGTACATGGAGGTGTGTGCTAGACAACGTCACATGAAACGTATTACAAGTGGGTGGATCCATAAGAGAATCCTGCAGTGTCAGCAGAAATATGAGGCAGAGATGCGCGCGCAGCAGTATGACGTGTGATTGACGTGAAACTGGAGGGTGAAGGGGACTTGACATTTAGCCCTACATGAGGAGACAGAAGTCTGGGGTGTCAGAACAACCTAATCCCAAATCATATCTAGTATCTTGTGTTTGAGGAACTGTATTATCTGGAAGGAAAGGTCTCTCGGGCAGAGGCTATTCTATACTGACTGCTAGTGCGTGCATATGTGACTACGTGTCTACATGAGATGTGAGGGGCCATGGGCCTACCATGGTAACGGAAGCTATGAATTTACTTGCATGGAGACAGTGAGGCCGGGCCCTTTGCTCTGCAGCTGGGAAGGATGTTTTTGTAAACTACTAGACAGGAATGTATTTTCGAGGAGCGGAGCAGATAACTTGAAGGTTGAATACAGTCTTGGCAGGCAAGGCAGGCTGAGCCTGGCACAGCTCGCCGCGCAGGGAGTAAGTCAAGGGTCAGGAAGCAGCAGGCTGCGGCTTTCAGAGACAGAAGGCAGAAAGAGGCTCGATGGCAGAAATCAGGGCCTAACTCGCCAGAGCTAGAAATCATGAAAGTGCACCACATAAAGACATTGGCAAGGTACACTTAGGAACGGAATATCTGACCCATTCATGGTGGATCTGAAAGAGGACATGTTAACGTTGGACGCAAATGTATTTGCGTCTTCATAGCTGGAAGTGGAGGGAACATACATGTACTTAAAGCACGTACATGGAGCCGGTGGGGTCTACGATAGGGGACACAACTGACCATAAAATTCATATTACCTCATTCCCTCCTTGTCCCCTACGGACCCTTCATGATATATCAATCCTCATCAATCTATCAATCTGTTCATGTAACATCATTTGCTCTTCTTTCTTCTTACGGCGTTTTGAATGAGGACTTGAATGAGGAATACATGATGTGGCGCACAGGCCGCAAATCGCTGGCCCACATTGTAGACATAGACAGCAACTGAATACTATGAGAAGGCCAATACCTAGGAAGGATAGGATTTTCCATCCCCAGGCTGACAACGTGGTCCAGAACCAACCGGACCAAGTCCAGGTGCCTGGATTCTGGTGTATCAGACTTGCAATCTTGTGAAGGCGAGTGATGGCTTTATATACTGATGGCGCGTTTTCTGGAATGAAAACACAGCAGCTCGACCCGATGACCTTACAGGCTCCGCCCCTATCGGCCAGGATGACGTCAAGGACGAGACGATTTTGAAGAACAACAATCCGCATAGCAGACTGCTCCTCTGTTAAGTTACCTAGGGCGGAAGTAGTTTCATTCACTACTGCTTCGAGGGTTCTGGTTAATTTTCGTATCAGTTTACTATTAAAGACAGCACCTAAGTAGGGAAAGAAACCTTTATTGAAGTCTGTATATTGTTCCCATGCCGTTTCAGTATAGTCGACAATCGGGAGATCTCTCTGTGGTCTATTGTGTACTAGATGGGTGTTCCTATGATAATCAGGAGGGGCTAGGAAAACAGGTGGCAGAAGGAATGCAATGTAACAGGTGCCATCCCAATCTAGAGGTAAGCGTATATATGCGGTATGACCACAAACGAAGTAGGAATGACGTGAAGCTTTAAACGTAGACTTGCCCTTATCACTGAATTCGATTACAGTATTACATTTACTATGACCCAAGTGTACTGAACCATTCTTTCTGACACATAATTCACCTTTGACTGGTAGTACAGACAAAGCAGGCAAGATTGGTTCGGATTCGGATTCAACATTCAGAATCATAAGGTTAAGTGTAAAGTTACCTAATCCATATACTTCATTTTCTAGATCAGTTCCTGTTCTTTTTGGTAGACCCTCCTTTTCAGGAAAACATACTTTATGCAGAACTGTGTTCAGGTTACCCCATACCCAGTTGCCCTGGTAAACTACAGAATTAGAATCTAGAGAGTTCATTAAACTAAACCATGCCCCACAGGAACCATTGTGTGTAAACGGGTACGGGAAGAGGGGCAGAACTCCCTTGTATTTCTGATAGGGAGGGAGTCGGCCACATATCCAACAATTGGTAGCATTGCTGGTCTGATGGGAATGATGTAACATACTAATGAATGTGTTGTTGCGCAGCGCAAGTCGGTAAGATAACTCATGCGGGGGTAGTTCACTGAAAGAGTGCTCGGCAGTGACATTGAAGGGAGAATGTGCACGCTTGAAAATAGGGTAGTAGATATGCAACAGTATACTTGCAGCAATAATCAAAAGACTTAGAAAAAACATAATCAATAGTGTCACAATGCAGTGGCTGCGAAGATATTTACAATATTCACGTTTCTTGAGCTGTTTCGGTCTATCTCTCTCTCTATTGGGGTCTAGGGGATACATGTCAGAAAACTCGTTCAACCGATTCACCTAGGGGAGGACTTAAACAATTAAACTGTCTGACTTGCTAGACCTCAATTTAAGTCTGTAATTCTGGGAAGAAGTTTTCTCGACCAGGGGGAGTTTTGAGTCAGTCTGTGGAGGAGGGCCGGGCGGCTGAGAGTTCAGATCTGGAGGCAGTCCATGAAATTTCTTAATGTGACTCGAGTGAAGCCAGCCCTTGCGGCCCTCCACCTTCACTGCAGTCCTTGTGGTTAAAAGTACTAATTTTGGCGTCTGCCAACGGGGCTCCAGCGGACTTCTTCGGTCGAAGTTCCTGATGAACACGTAATCGCCGGGAACCACTTCATGGGGCTTCACCTCGGTGTTGTCGGGAAAGGCTGCAGCTACCTGTGAACGACAAGATTGTAGTGCAGACATCAAGGAGGCAAGGTAATCGGTCAGCATAATACAGTCAACATCAGTTATTTTTCTAGGCAAAGGCGTCCCCCACATATTCGGTGGCCTACCAAAGACCACCTCATACGGGGATAGCCCTGTTCTGGAGTGTGCAACCATTCTTAGGTAAAAGAGCGCGACTGGCAAAGCTACTATCCAGTCGACTCCCTTTTCTCTACAGATCTTGGCAAGGCGAATTTTCAGAGTCTGATTGTGACGCTCCACGAGGCCTGCTGCCTCGGGATGTCGGACACAATGGAACTTCCATTGGTAGCCGAGCAGGAGAGATACTTGCTTCATTAACTCGGACGAGAATGGCTGACCGTTATCGGAGTATACGACGCGGGGCAAACCATATCTGGGGATAAATTCACGAACCAGCTGCTTGGCAGTGGTCGGAGCAGTGTAATCTGGGACTGGATATGCTTCTGTCAAACGGGAGAGTGCACATACAACTACGAGGACATATTTGAATCCTCGACAACGTTCCATCTGAATATAATCCATCTGGAGGACTTCAAAAGGGTGATCGGGAGGATGGAATCCACCTTGCTCTACGGGAATGCTTTTACCTGGGTTGAACTGACAACAAATCATGCAAGTACGCACTTTCTGTTTGGCTGCTGCTCGTAAATGTTTATTGAACCAGATGTTTTGAATACTGCCTAACATGGCTTTTTCTCCTAAATGTGCTGGACTATGTACTGTGTTAATGATTACTTGGACCATAGAGTCAGGGAGAAACCATGTAGATTTTCCCTTCGTCATCCATCCTTGATCTGTCTGGATCCCTCCTAGTTCAGTCCATTTCTTGATTTCATCTGATGTAGCATGTGTCTGTATGTCAATTACATCTAGGGCGGGATCCCTAACTGTCATGCAATGTGTCGGTGTCTGGACTATTGTCTTTGTCAAGTCAATTGCGTGAGTCTGATCTGTATGCTTGGCTGTTCGGTCCGCCAGGTCGTTACCCTGGGAAATGATATCAGTGACTTTTGTATGTGCCTTGCACTTCATGATGGATATTGCTGTAGGCAGATGTATTGCATCTAACAGAGTTTGAATAAGGGGACCGTGCTGAATTCTGGCACCGTGAGAAGTCAGATAACCTCTCTCTCGCCACAGGACACCGAAGTCGTGTACGACTCCGAATGCATAGCGTGAATCTGTGTATATGTTAACTCTCTTGTTCTTGGCTTGAATACAGGCTTGAGTCAGAGCGATGAGCTCTGCTGCTTGAGCTGACAGGGTGTCAATACAATGTGTTTCTATGACTTCAGTTTCTGTCGTGACTGCATAAGCGGCCACTAATTCTCCTGTACTTGTTCTCATGCATGAACCATCCACATAAAGTGTCAGGTCTGGATCTGGTAATGGAGTGTCAACTTTCTGGTATGCCATGGCTTCGCCAATACTTTCAGGACCATGCCCTGTTTGGATAAAGTGATATATTTTGTCTAGATGATCAATCATTCCTGGTAGTATCATTAAATAGTTTGCAACTCGTCGTAGACGTACTGATGATAGCATCATTCTGTCGTCTTTA
Source organism: Lissotriton vulgaris (assembly GCF_964263255.1). Taxonomy (NCBI): domain Eukaryota; kingdom Metazoa; phylum Chordata; class Amphibia; order Caudata; family Salamandridae; genus Lissotriton; species Lissotriton vulgaris. The sequence continues at coordinate 13,651 of NW_028252494.1, forward strand.
CCGGGTACTGGATCATATCTACAGTCTGTAAGAGGCTCATTAAGTATGTCGTAACTCGCCGTTTGAGGTGTACGTTGGTGTGCTAAATCCCTATAAGTCAATCGATGTGCTGGTGGTGGCGTTTGAAAACCTCCTGTGGCACCTCCTGAGGTGCCAGGTCCAAATGGATTTGTTGGGTGCATGGTAGGGAGAATAGGTGCGGGAAGAAGCGGAGGGACAGGCGGAAGAGGTGGAATGGGAGGAGGAGTATGTCGTTGCAGAGGTGGTGGTAGATTATCTCGGGGTGGAGTGCCGTCAGCAGGTGGTGTGCGTGGCGGCGGAATATTAACATATTCAGGGGCTACATCGTCTAAATAGGAAGAAAGGAAAATGTCCTTTGCGGTCTTGTGATGTAATTTAGTCGGGAGTAATGGAGGTGGCAGGTCTTTTGGTACTTCCGGGGTGGCCTTAGGTAAACCCTCGACCAGGAGAGGATACATACCATTCATAAGAGTGTTTCGTTGTCTGTCTACTTGTTCTGCTTTTACTCGTATACCTTCCTCAACTAATACATTTTCTCGGGCTTTTTCGGAATCCTCTCTACTTTTCTCTGCTTTTCTGAGTGCTTTCTCTGTGCGTCTATGCGATTCTTTACGCCATAATTCAATGGCATCTTTCTGTGACTGTCTGGCTTTCTTTTTCCACAATGCTTCTTCTACTCTCATGATGCAATCAGCATCCCATGTCCCAGCAGGGGGCCATCTCTGATTCTCTGCTAAATCTTTGGTGTAATCCACCCACAAATCGAGAAATAACACGGCATCTAGGCCATGTTTGTGGTACATAAAGTACCCTGGAGTGTCCCTAGGCGGAATGGGAACAGCTTCCTCTACTATCCCTTTTCTAGTTTTTATCTGTCTTAGTTTGGAGAACAGCGGCATCTTGAACCTTACTACTTGATACTTGCTTGGATTTGGACACAATTAATATAATAACCACGATAATGCAGATCGAACAATCATTCATACCACAACATTAAAACACTTTTTAAACATTTTGAAAACGAACAATAATAATTAGAATAAAACTAACTACCTTCATACTCGATATACTGCTAAACAGTACAGATACACTGCTAAACAGTGCAGACCGGATATACTGCTAAACAGTACAGATACACCGCTAAAACAGTGCAGACCGGGTCTGTGTACCCAAACCCGTCTTGACCGGCACAAATTAATGCGCTCGTCTAGATGCGTCCCCAGCAACGGTACTCACCGGGAAGCACGGAACAGAAGGCCTCGGAAACTCGACACTGGACTGGACCGGACTGGACTCGACTCGACTCGTGACGTAGATACTTCGGAACTTCGGAACCTGGTGGGCCTCTGAATACCTCGGACTTTGTTCTCTCAGCTAGGCTCTGGTCGGGATCCTCCGCACTCCTCACCGCCTCGTCTGGGTGTCAATCGCAGCCTCAGTCACCTCCGTTGGCCTGAGGGAGATACAGGAAATCCTGCGGGTACGCGTAGTTGTCCGTCCGGCTGTGGCAGGGAACCGGGCCTGCAACGCACCTCCGGCGCGTGGGGTGGGGGAGGGGTACCTGTTCGGGCGCCAATTATGTGGTAAATTTAAATTACCTATACTTAATTTATGCGGTAAAGTTCAATAAGAATAACTCAGTCAAAAATAAGAGACAGAATCCGTGGTAGTTGAGGTTTTAAAAGGGGTTTTATTCCTTAAAAAGGAATTGGTTCGAACCAGGCATTCGGATTCCGTCACCACGAAGGTTCGGGAAGGGATAGACAATACTTTATTGACAGGTTATCATATATATAGTCAATGCATTACAGTAAAGACATATGCAGGAGGCGTAACAGCTGAGAGAAACGAGATAAGGACATATGCACGTAACAGAAGGCATGCATGAAGGCGTACACGGAGGTGTGTGCTAGACAACGTCACATGAAACGTATTACAAGTGGGTGGATCCATAAGAGAATCCTGCAGTGTCAGCAGAAATATGAGGCAGAGATGCGCGCGCAGCAGTATGACGTGTGATTGACGTGAAACTGGAGGGTGAAGGGGACTTGACATTTAGCCCTACCTGAGGAGACAGAAGTCTGGGGTGTCAGAACAACCTAATCCCAAATCATATCTAGTATCTTGTGTTTGAGGAACTGTATTATCTGGAAGGAAAGGTCTCTCGGGCAGAGGCTATTCTATACTGACTGCTAGTGCGTGCATATGTGACTACGTGTCTACATGAGATGTGAGGGGCCATGGGCCTACCATGGTAACGGAAGCTATGAATTTACTTGCATGGAGACAGTGAGGCCGGGCCCTTTGCTCTGCAGCTGGGAAGGATGTTTTCGTAAACTACTAGACAGGAATGTATTTTCGAGGAGCGGAGCAGATAACTTGAAGGTTGAATACAGTCTTGGCAGGCAAGGCAGGCCGAGCCTGGCACAGCTCGCCGCGCAGGGAGTAAGTCAAGGGTCAGGAAGCAGCAGGCTGCGGCTTTCAGAGACAGAAGGCAGAAAGAGGCTCGATGGCAGAAATCAGGGCCTAACTCGCCAGAGCTAGAAATCATGAAAGTGCACCACATAAAGACATTGGCAAGGTACACTTAGGAACGGAATATCTGACCCATTCATGGTGGATCTGAAAGAGGACATGTTAACGTTGGACGCAAATGTATTTGCGTCTTCATAGCTGGAAGTGGAGGGAACATACATGTACTTAAAGCACGTACATGGAGCCGGTGGGGTCTACGATAGGGGACACAACTGACCATAAAATTCATATTACCTCAACCCCTTGGTATTCAAGTTGATCTAAAATCTCCCTGACCTGTTTTTTAGCTTCTTGCTTAATCGGGTACTGCCTTTGTGCAGTAGGTTGACATTTTAACTGGATTCTGTGAGGAGGAGAGTCCTCATCCCATCCTACATGATTCTTATATAATGCAGGTGCTTAAGCTACTGCCCATTTTCTGGCATATATATATTTTCTGTGAATTGGAATATGATTTGAGAAGGCAGGCATAATCATTTCTTCGCCATGAGGGCACTCCCTTACAGACTCTGGTGGCCAGTCTTTCTCGGCTAGCAGGATGTCATAGCCTTTTGAGAGGTTATCCCAAAATAGACCCCTTATTTTCCTAGTCTTATCTCCCTCTATACGCAATGTTATTTTGTATATTTTATGAAGTTTGCTAACTCTGGTATCTGCAGTTTCCACTTGAATGTATTAATTTGTGTCCACTGTCTCCAGATGATTCATCAGGATCTTGCGAGCTATGCTGATTTCTGCTGCGCTGTCTAGCATTGTCTGTGCACACTCTTTGTTTTTCAGCTGTGTCCTCAGTATCCTCGGCATGTTTGATTACTTTAATACTGGCTACCTTCTTTCTTGAAAATTGTAACTTTTTACTTTAAGCAGGTTCTTTGTCTTTGGACTTGGCGTGCTCTTCCCTTTGTTCTGACCGTCCTCTTCTTTCCGATTTCTGGGAAAAAGATCGAGAGGGACGTGTATCAATATCTTGATATCTATCAGGTGTTTTCAAATTATCCCTTTTTCTAAGGTTGTAACTTTTTTCAGAGGGTTCCCTTTGGGGAGACTGGTGTTCTCGGCTCGGAGCTCTTTCTCTCCGCTGAGGAGACCTTCCTCTGGACTGGAAAGCTTTTTCTTTGGGAGTGGATTGTTTATTTCCATCCCAGCTCTTTTTAGGAGTGTTTAGATTATTTTTAATAAATATCTTTTCAGGATTTTCAAGTAGTTGGGGTTTTACTGGTTTCCCACCCAAACTATCTCTACCTAGTTCTTCATAGCATTTTTCTATGATTCTGGCAAGCTCAATTGGTTGATCTGTTATACGCTAGGAGAAGCCTCATCCACGCTTTAGTCACACCTCATCTTGACTACGGTAATGCCCTGCTCCTAGGTTTAAGTGAGAAAGGCTTACACCAACTGCAGTGTGTACAAAACGCTGCTGCACGCCTGGTTCTCAATCTGCCCCGCAGAGCATCTGGGAAGTTGGCTCTGTCAAGACTTCACTGGCTCCCCATCAGGAAGCGTATTAAGTTCAAAGCGCTTTGCTCTGCCCACCGCATTGCCCAAGGAAAGGGCCCAAGATACCTGCAAAAGCTCCTTACCGTCCATCGCCCCATCCGGAACCTGAGATCGGCCGGAGCAATGCTGTTTAAACTCCCTCGCATTCGCAAGGCCAGGATGGGAGGCAGTTCCTTTAGGTTTTTGGCAAGTAAACACTGGAACAAACTGCCCATAGATCTTCGTATGGAGCCCTCAGAAACAAGATTCTGTTCAAAACTTGAAACCCATCTTTTCCCTGTCAACTACAACTAGTGTTTCTAGCTTAATTTTCCCCCTCCCTCCGGTCTTCTGCCTCTAGGGTCTTACAGCAATTTATAGCGCGGGGACACACTGTTTTAGTGTAACCAGGCGCTCTAGAAATGGCTATATTATTATTATTATTATTATCTGTCTCTTTCAATTTTTGGCGGATCGCCACAGATGCTGCTTCTCCTTTTATGTTGAATAATAATATAGACGAGACATGCTTGAAGTCTTTCAGTAATTTCATACCAAGAGTTAAAGCAGGTTCTGGACCGTATTCATTTTGAATCTATTTTAGTACATCTGGTATCACCGCAAGAGACGGAACACCATGTGATTTTGTGTAAATGAAAGCAAAGACTGTGCCCCAAGTGTCACAGTCCTCCACATGTGGTGCGACCCCCATTGGAAGGCAGTTAGTCAGAATTCTGTGTTTCTCAATAGGGGTAGTATTCGGGAATACTGCCTCTATTTGAGTTATTTTCTGTGCTAGCCAGAATGGAATTTGTTCAAGTTTTGCGGGTGTTTATCCCAGACATGATTGTATGTTCTGTGGTGTAATTTTATTAGTGTTCCCATGATGAGGGGTCAGCTGTGGAATATTAACAGCTGGTTGGACTGTTGCAGTCCACATTACAAATTGGACTAACTGTGTGTGAATTTTAATTAGTAATTTTAGCTGGGCTAAAAGTTCTTTGTCTGACATTTTATCAATGTCAGGATGTGGTGTGTAGCTGGCTAGAACCGGCCACGTTGCTCCTGGTCTACCTGGTGGACCGAGCCTGGTGATGTGATCATTATGTTTTAGGGCGCCTTTAAACCAGAGCAGGTGCTCTAATTAATTTATTGGTATTTCAATATCCTCGAAAGGTGTATATTCTTCCGGTGGTTCCTCTATTCTGAAATAGTGGAATTCGTGTGTTGTAGTGTTTGCCGCTGGAAAGTTTATCCATGAATAGAATACCTCTATCTGCCGATATTCGTGTGCCTTTATCACGAAAATGACTGTACCACCTCGTGTTGTCAGTCCGTTTTCTATAAGTTTTAAAGTTATAGTTTTTCTTATTTTGACAAAAATGAGGATAGCATTCTGTAGGAGACTCATTTCTTCCTCTAGGAGTTGAGTAGCTAATCTAGCTGCTACCCTTTCATCTTCACTATCTGGCATTTTACTGTCAGAAAGTTTTTTGTGTTTGCAGATCAAGTTTCAAGGAGACAAAAGATTAGGTGCACAATATTTTGGAACACTGTATCCTTCAACGTTGACTAAATCAAAAACTTTACATAGGAATCTCTTCCTACTAAGTTCCGGCGGATTTTAACCTTTCACCCACTCCATGGAGTATTTACGGGAGAAAGGGTCTGTGTGAAAAAGCACGACTGAGTTACTCTAACGTCTTGCGTTAGTTTTATCGCCTTACCAAACGTTGGGCGCCATGTAGTGTACTTCCTATTTTCCCTATAGGCCCTGCGCATTGGAATAACATAAATAGCAGTGTAGACGTAGGACTGAGGTCATCTAGGTCTCTACTGACTATGTTAGAATTAATTTAGGTTTGCGCCAGCTAGCTCAGAGGTCACTGGAAACTTTCTTGACTGAATAGGAAGTGATCAGCTTCCCTGGCTCAGACAAGAAGGGATTCAGCTTCCGACAACCGCATAAACATGACAACTTTGCTCCCTCAGAATAAGAGTCAATCTCTAGAGTCGTGTGAAACAATAGACAGCTATTTCACTCAGTCAGTTGTGCATATTTAATTTCACCAGGGTGTAGAGAATAGAGAGACGGGCGTTTTCAATAAAAGGTATTATTTATTGAGCAGTCTTCCTTCTCATGATAGAGAAGTGAATTGCCACAATTGCAATACTTAATGTAAAGTAAAGTACGTACAGTATAAGGAGTATTATGAAATAATACAGTAAAAGCATTGATATGGTTTCTTAGCCATAAGACACTTTAAAATGGATAAAATATATATACATATATACATAGGCTAACGTGCTCAACTGGTGCTTCTAAACTAAGCCTACCTCGGTGTACCTGACCTAAGCCTAATACGTGGGAAGGAGTAAGTAAGTAGCAGTTTAAGTTAAGTAGGTTTATTGCCAAGGATCTGTTCAAGAATTCTCTCTAAGGGTTTAGTCAGACTGTACCTTGGGAATAGAATGTAGGAGGTCTGGTATCTCTCTCTCAGGACTCGATATTCCAGTCACCCGCAAGGGTAGGCTGGAAACGCCGGAGCTGGATTTTCTCGGCAGGAGAAAAGACAGCGTCTTTCTCAGTGCGTCAAAGAGGAGGGGCAGCGTCCGTGGGCTTCTCGCTTCAGCTGGGCTCTCGGAAAGTAGATTAGCTGCTCTGCTCCAAAACCACCACCGTGTGTTTGCTTAAGGCAACGTTGGTATATTTATACCTGAAAGGTGCCGAGTTTGACGTAAGGTTTGGACATAAGACGTCAATAAAGATGTCACTAAGAACCGGCCGTTCTTACAGTGCTCGCAGGAGTTCTATTACAAATCAAAACAAAGCAAGCGGGGCTTTCCCAGGTTGCTGGAGGTTTGGTATGTCGAAAGAACTCGGTGTGCTCTCTAGGAATCCATGGAAGTAGCTTTTGCCGTGCCTTTGACTGCAAGGGCGATTTACTGAAATATGGATCTGATTATTATGCCATCATAGGGATATTATTGATTATAGCCGTATAGGGGCATAAAGTCACAATATTGAATCGGGTTCCTAGATAAAACACATCAAGGGTGTGGGGTTAATTGGGCTATAATTAATTGGGAACAAGTTAATTGTACACAAGTGTCGCACTTCACGAGCTAGACCAACATTTTCTTGCTTTACCTCGCACAACCACACTGAAACATAAGGGCACACAATTTAGAGCTGCTCTCTGATTTCTTGTGATACTCTGCCCATGCTGAGGTCTGTAGTATTAACACCTCAGTTCCTGAACTTGGAACTCCATTCAGATCCTGCATAAGGTGCTGAGGGTGGCAAAGTCCAGGGTCAAAGAAAGGTACGGCTATCAAACCTTTAAGTGCCATGCTGTAGCCGGGTGCTGGGTAGTCCTCATCATCCGCTCTGCTGTTGTGATTGAGCTGCACCCCTGCACAACACCATGACGCAACTGAGACACAGATATATCAACCAAATCTGTACCAAGCACATGCGGCATGCTGGGCAGAGTATACGACACCCACAGGACCCCCGCATCAACACTGCGAGGCTGGTAAGCTTACTAGCTTAGCAGAGAAGCAGCTCACAGGCGGGCATACAGAGATGTAGGGGCAAGCTTCCGGCTCACTAGAGTATATGGAGAATTCTAGTTACACTGTGGGTTTGCAGCAGCTGTGCCTCACTATGCCATTACTCCGGTGAGTGTTTCATGTCCCACCACCCACCTCTGGGCCTTCTGTGGGTTTCAGTTTGTTTTAATAGCACCTTTCAGTAACTCATGCCCCCGCCCCACTTTGGCTGCAGAGTTGGGTATAGCAAAGAGCGGTGATTGCAGCTCCCCGTTTAGTCACCTTAGTTGGAGGCAAGACCAAAGTAGGATAATTCTGAATATGCCAACATTTGTGCAGTATCCTGAATCAAATTCCTAATGAATTCCATCTTCAGAGAGGATTTTAAGTACATCTCTAGAGCAGTGTGTTACACGTTATAAGTTCAGTACCTAGTCCCAGCCAAATACTAAGTGCATCCTTTGCAACATATAGAAATTTGGGTGCTGTACAATGTCTCCCCGAGGGGCAGGAAGAAAATATAACACTTGTCGCAGTAGTCAAAGTCAAAGTCAAAAGCAGCTTTATTTGAATTTGTTAAAAGAAAAATCATAAAAGCACAATAAGATTATAATCATACATTTAAGTCATTAGTAATTCTATTAATGTAATTAATTAGATTTAAAAAAGATACATTGAAAAGGCATCTAAAAAGGAAGAGTCAGAGTGATATTTACAAAATTATATACAATTGATTTATACTATTCCTGAATTTGATTATAAATTTTAAAAAAGATGAGACAAGGTACCTAGTTAATTCATCCTCTAACATTTGTAATTTCATCAGTGCGGTCCTACATTGCCATAAGCTCCAATTTTTAAGAATGGGAACAAAAATCTTGTTCTTGGCAGAGTATAACATTTGCAGAAGAGTGTACAATGTAAAGTGGACTGTTTTGATACATTGTCACAGGGACATGAAACCAGGTCTTTAGACCAACAGTTTCACTCCGGAAATGTTATCAATCTGAAGAAAGTGCCCCCCCCCTGAATCTTGTCAGTAACATATGTGCATAGCAGCTTTGCACCTTGATCAGGTATTGCTGTGTACCCTGCCCTTGGAGAATCAAATGATTCTCCATGACCGATGTTTTGTTTTCTCGGCCAACCAACGTTTACTCTCAAGAAAGTGCAGGCATAGGAACTTGAGTTTCTTCCTAGAGACAGGCGCTAGACATTCCGGGGAGTTAAAATATTCTGGATGCCCAATGTCAGTCAGGAATCCCTTGACGCAACTAAGCCAGGGAATCCTATTAACCCCCTCTAGTTTTAAACAATCTGATATTACGTCACTATTCAAACCTGTCTCCTCAGTTGACCACACTTCATGCCACAGTAAAATGGGGTCAATTTTGATTAGGTCTGAAATATAGTGTATGCCGAGTTCTTGATGGCACTGGAACGTAGAGGTATTGCGGGGGACAGCTAATAACTAACAAAGAAATTTATTTTCTCCGAGCTGTATTATGTTAGGATCAATTATTCCCCAAATGTGGGGGCGGAGCTTGCTGGCAGCTACGATGGCTGCTCAAACCCGAGACTCTGCCGTGCAACTCTAAATATCCTGCATTATCCTATCACAGAGCAACAATTTGGGTCCCACACTCCCTCCATAGACGGTGGATTTTGCTGGGTCTCCGGCGACCCTAAAACTGCGAAGCTACGACACCCCGGGGCACGAACGTGGAGCGGTGAAGATCTGCACGCTGACGGGCCGCAAAGCCGCGGCCCCCAGAGGGACACTAGCCCGGGCGACGTGCACGAACGTGCGGATATGTGTAGTACGGTTGCGTCGGAGGCCTGAGGGGGAACTCCCGGATGATCGGACCAGGTCCACCTCGGCAGAGACGGAAGGTTAAGAGCTGACGCTGCTACTCCGAGAGGGAAGATTACTCCTCCAACCGCGCCATAGAGACCCTGCGAGGCGGAAGAGGTGACACGCTGCCGGGAGACGCCATTTGCAGCGGAGGGGATCGGCGCAGTGGTAGTGCTGGTGTCGGTGAGGCTGGGAGCAGGGTTCCTGGAGTGAGGACACGATTGGAGGCCTATAGGAGAGAGGTTTGGGGGGGCGCAGTTCCAGCCACAGCGAGGCCCTGGTGGAGTGCAGAGTTCGCCCACAGTGGTTGCATAGAGCCGTGCCGGGCTGGAAATGTATTGCAATGCTGTGAGAGGGAGACGCCCGACACCAGGTTGATAGCGATAGTTGGGACCCTGCGTCTGGGAGTGGTGTAGCGGCCTGTCCTGCGGTGGATCGAACAGACGCGGAATGGTCTCCCCTGGCGAGGCAAGTCATGAGAGTTCCCGCAGTTGGGTGGCGGTCCGGCCATTGCGATGGGCAAAGAGAACAAGACGCAAAGTAGGCTTCCCTTTGCGCAGAGAAGATTGCAGCTGCAAAGCCCTCCCGTGGAACACGGGGCAGTCACACAGCTGGAGGAAAAACAGGTGGCTGACTCCGATATCACGCGCATGCTGCGCTCTATGGAACAGAGTCTTCAGTCCAGTATCTCTGCACTAGGCACCAAAATGGACGCCATGACGTACAGTATGGACCGCATGGCTGAACGCCTAGACAAACATGCTGAGAAACACGACATGGTGGAGAGGAGAATAACAGAAGTCGAAGAGGCGCAGACTGAGCTAGACATGGCGAACAAGAAGGTGGATAGCCTGATGCGGTCCCTCCAAGACAAGATGGTGGATTTAGAAGCCGGCTCTCGACGTAGTAACCTTCGAATAACGGGCCTGCCGGAGAACACGCAAACTGGCACAATGGAACTATTTGTCAAGAAGCTTCTCACCACCCTCCTGGGAGAGGGGGTGTTCTCAGCAATGTTTGTGGTGGAACGAGCGCATTAAACACTGGGCCCGCGACCGGGAGCGCCTCCTCGTCCAATAATTGCTAAACTGCTCAACTACCGGGACAGAGACACTGCCCTCAGGCTGGCTAGAGCCAAATCGACGCTCCAATATGAAGGGTCGGCAATATCAATATACCCGGACTTCACTGCTAAAGTGCTAGAAGCGCGCAAACACTTTATCTCGCATAAGAAACGCCTCAGGGAACTGGGACTGGATTACGCTATGCTGTACCCTGCCAAATTGCGTGTCAACAGAAAGGGTCACTCGCATATATTCACGGACCCGAAAGAACTGCAGCAAGCAATGAAGGGATGGTCGAGAGAGCAGAGACAAGGCAACGCGCAAACGCCGGAGGAGGGTGAAAATAGTCATCTAGACGAGCAGGAATGAACAAGAACTCTGAACTTTACAGTAGGCCGGACTGGGTGCGGAGGTTCTCCGGCTACTTGAAAATTCCGCCCTGCGGAGAGGACCTGGTCTGCAACACTGTTGGAAGACTTCTGGCAGATAAGTAGAGACAGAAGTAAAGGGAGGTGGCATTGGTCCTAATATCTGGCTGGGATTTGTGGTAAAATTGAAATGGACTAGCCTGCGCAATGTTGACCTGAGTTGTTACAGGGACGTAAACGGAGACAGTGAAGGAGGGAGGAAGAGAAGGTGACCTTACTGGGCAGAAGGTGGAAATATGAAGCAGCTCTAGCCATACCGAATTCGGTGCATGGCGGTGGAGGGGTGGGGGCCTGACAAAACGCTTTGAGAACACTGAAGGTTATAGGCTGTCAGGCGACCTTGGTCCCCGAGCGCAATGCACTGGTGCTGTTCTAATCACCAAGTTGGGTGATTTGGTTTTGGGACGGGGATGGTTGGATGGGAATCTGCAAGGCCAAGTTGGGGGGGTCTGCTGTGGGAGGGGGGTGGAGGGGTTGGGGTAGATTTGGGTAAAATGTTATACGCTCTGCCTGCTCATGTTGTCTACGCTAGCCTTGAGATATCCACTGACATTCGCCGATTTGCCCCACTGCTAAAATGTCTAGTGCAAACGGTGTAACCCCAGAGGGGTAGGCGGGGACACTTAGGGCTCTGACATGGAATGTGAGGAGTCTAAATGATCATCGCAAACTCAGAAAGGTCATGAACTATTTGCAGCGACACAGGTGGATTTGGCACTCATTTAGGAAACGCACCTCCCGTTCACAAGTAATATGCTTCTCAGTAGAGGGCTGGTGGGAAACATCACGGTTGCAGGGTTCACGACTCATTCCAGGGGAGTATTGACGTGGGTGAATCCTAAATCAAAATTAATAATGTCTTTGCTGAGGGCGGACCTGGAGGGCCGATATTTAATATCAAGATGCACAGGGAAGGGATACGACCTCATTGTGGTTAATGTGTACGGTCACAACTATGACTCCCCGGACTTTTATGATACCTTAGCTCAGTACTGCCGAGCATATACCACTGCAAAAATGCTTTGGGGTGGGGACTTAAACCTGGTGTTGGACCCAGAGCTAGACAGGTCATCAGGCCCACCGCGTAGACCCTCGGCTGCAGCACAAAAAATTCAAACTGAGCTCATCACACTAGACCTAATGGATGTGTGGAGGAGTAGGAATACAATGCGGGGGGGTTACACACATTATTTTGCATTTCACGATATACACACCAGAATTGACTACTGGTTGGCGTCCTCCTCGGTTATGAGAGGCGTCAGGTCCTGTGCGGTGCTGGCGCGCACCCTCTCTGATCACTCACCACTGCTTCTGGCTCTGGAGACACCAACGAAAAGAATTCCACCTTTCACATGGCGATTTCCCCCGTAATCCTTACTAGATGATCAATTTAGGGGCGACCTAGCTGTAGAGATAGAGAGGTACTTCGACACTAACTTAGGGTTGGTTGATAGCTTTCAAACAGTATGGGAGGCGTTCAAGGTGTATATCCGAGGCATAGCTATGTCCAAACATTCAAGTGTACTCAAGTCTATACGCCAGAGGCTACAATATTTAGAGAAACAGCTAGCTGAGTTGGAGAAACGACAGCTGGGCGGACTGGACGCCAACGTGACAGAGGACATTAAGTCTCTCATAGTAGAATATAATGAGGAAGCAGATAGGGAAGTCTGACACATGGGGAAGTAAGCGACTGCCCGGACCTACGGTGAGGGAGAACGTCCTGGCTCCCTCCTAGCCCGGATGCTGATAAACACCAGATGCACTCAGGTGATATCGAAGCTGGAGTCGGAAGCCAGTATGCTCCTCACGGAGGAATCTGAGATAGTATACGAGTTTAGGACTTACTATTCAGGGCTTTACACCTCTAGAACAGAGAACATTGAGAATGATATTGACGATTATCTGGGTCATATACAGTTACCTTTTCTAAAGAATTCCGACCGGGAATTCTTGATGCAACCCATACACAAGGACGAGATTGAGGAGGCGCTGGCGGGTATGCGCTTGGACAGTGCCCCGGGGGCAGATGGGCTCACCTTGGGTTTTTATAAAACGTTCAAAGACAAGCTGATTCCACACTTATCCACACTATTTGATGACATCTGCGTTGAGGGCAGTATGCCACGATCCATGAGGGAAGCGCTAATTGTGACTATTCTTAAACCAGGCAAACCCCCGAATGCATGTGGCTCCTACAGACCGCTGTCCTTACTGAATGTTGATGCAAAGCTGTATGCCAAGATTCTGGCGACACAACTGGCGCTGCTGGCCCCAGAGCTGGTAGCCCCGGAACAATCGGGGTTTGTTCCCAGCAGGAATCTCACCTATAATATCAGAACGGTATTGGGTACTATGCAACATGTCAGGCTGAACACGAAGGCTATAGCTATCTTACTGGACAAGGAAAAGGCCTTCGACTCAGTTGAGTGGACCTTTATGCTGCGAGTCCTGCTTAGAATGGGACTGGGCGAGCCGTTCTTGCAAATGATAGGGGCGCTATATCACCACCCTACGGCTAGACTTCGCATAGGGGACCGAGTCTCGGACCCCTTTGTGAATAGCAGGGGCACTAGGCAGGGCTGCCCGCACTCACCACTGCTCTATGCGCTGGTGGCGGAGCCACTGGCATGCGCCCTCAGGGAGTATCACAGTCACGAAGGGATACATTTCCCAACGTACAAAATTGTCATATCGACATACGCGGATGACACTTTACTGTATGTCCGTGAACCAGAGACGAACCTGCCTGCCGTACTGAGAGAGGTGGTGCGCTATGGCGCGCTTTCCGGTCTCAGGATAAACTGGTCTAAATCTGTGGCTTTCCCATTGACCCCGAAGACAACACAATTTGACATGGAATACCCGCTACAATGGATGACGGAACCAGTCAGATATCTCGGAGTTATGCTCCATACTGATCCGGAAATTCTTGTACGCGAAAATTATGGAGTCGTGTATAGTAAGATAGAAGACAATGTTGAGGCGTGGTGCAAACTGCTGTTGTCCTTGATGGGACGTGTGGCAATTATGAAGATGGTGGTACTGTCCAGATTCTTATTCCTATTTAACAACATACCGATTGTGCTGTTCAAGTCCTTGTTCAAAAACCTGACGCAGCTACTGACCAAACTCGCTTGGGGGGTAAACAACCCAGGGTGAAATGGACCACTCTTACCCTTCTGTATGAGTCGGGAGGCCTGGGCACTCCAGGCATGGAACGATACTACAGAGTAGCACAGGCAGCCCACTTGCATACGTGGATCCACGGGCATGCGCTAATACCACATGTTCGTTTGGAACGACTCTTCACGGATCCGACTCCGCTTCCTGCCATGATCTTTCGGCCGGTGGACCGTCAAATTGGCATATTGGACTCGATCACGACTACCAACCATGCATGGCATGCGCTGCTGCAGGTGCAAACCAGAGTGTTACTGTGTTCCCCTCTAATGTCTATTGAGTGGACGTTGTGGCTGTCTCCTATGGCGGAAAAGGGAGTAACACAAGCGTTGTGTACGATGGGCATCCATACTGCGGGAGACTTGTTCTCAGAGGGCACAGTGAAAACATGGGAGCAGGCTGTGCCGGATCCGGGAGAGGCCTCATTACTACATCGATTTCAATATCATAGAGTTCGCAGCGCATTACTAGACTTCTTGGGCCCGGACCTGGCGGAACCGCCGGAGGTGCCGGAACTTACCTATGTTATCAAAACTCCCTCCTCCCGAAAATTGGTCACAAACCTATATAGACTTAACAGAGTGCACGGGGAGCAGCTGTATTCAAAAGTGAGGATAGCCTGGCAGAGAGACCTACAGATCACAATAGATGACGGCATGTGGGCATACTACTGTGCGAGCACCAGGAAACTGTCTTTAAATGGCAGGCACAGACTGATTAATTTCAAATATCTCCAACGAGTGCATTACACTCCAGAGAGGTTACATAGATACGGCCTTAGACAGACGGCTGAATGCGAAAGATGCCCTGAACCGATTGCAGACTTCATGCACCTATCGTGGTGGTGCACCGGAATCCGCAAATTCTGGGACAGGATATTCACTGAAATGAGCTCGATCTTGGACATAGAGCTGGCCACTGATTCCGCCTTAGCACTGCTAGGCCACTCCAGAGGCCTGCCGGTAGTGGTGAGACGACTAACAGACATGGGCATGCTGATGGCCAGACGGGTTGTTGCTATGTGCTGAATGAGAGGGCCACCCCCTACCACAAAAAGATGGGTGCATGACATGCTGTACTGCTGTACGCAGTCAGAGTGCTACAGCGAACTACTTCCTCCAATGAGTTGCCCCAAGAAATTCTGGAGTCTATATCAGGATTATATGAGAGTACAAGACACAGAGAAGGACAATCGGGTAGGAGGAGACGAGCAACCAGCACACTTAGACGAAGCTGAACTGGAGAGCTGGAACTTGGCGACTTCTGCTGAGTAGGGGCCACCTAGGGAAGTCATGGACGAATGGTTGAGCGTAGATTAAAGCAGGTGCTGATTTAGAAGGGGGGAGGGGTGGAAATGGGGTAAGGAGTGCGACTGTTTGGGGTTGGTTAGGTAGAGAGTCTCCTTAGGTAACATACGATTGCACACACTAGCTGAATAGACCTAGGAACCAGCGCAGCGTAACGAAGGTGTGCTTCCTCCATCCGGAGGCAAGCGAACAGGCTGAAATAGTGATGATAGTTGTTCCTGATTGTGCATGCATTGCTCCTGTTAATGTGCCGCCGGACCCCCGGGTTGTCGGCTCTTTGGCTGTGTATAAGAGATCAATGGGGCAGTATTATCACTAAGTGCGCTGCCGGGCTCCGGGTTGTGGCTACAATCTGTGTAAGTCAACATACAGAATAATAAAGCTCTTTAAAAATTAAAAAAAAAAAATATTCCCCAAATGCCTGCGCCATATGTCGCAGTAGACACGCATTTCGCTTTAAATATGTCCATGAGAACTGGGATCGGGAGCACTCCCAGTTTATTGGCAAAGCATCGAACTGCCCCGAGTGATCTGCAAAATATCATATTTCTTGTCTCTATTGCCGAGGACCAAGTCCCCTTTTTATTAAAATTAATTCCCAAATATGGGAATGTCTCTGCCGTGGCTAATTTGGAGCCTGAAAGAAAGATCTCACATTTTGGGGTCTTCCTTAAAGTACAACACATGGTGAAGGTCTTACTTATGTTTATCTTGAGACCTCTGTCACTCATGTACTTGGAAAATGTATTCATAAGGATGATTTTAGATCAGGGAGGAGTGGCAGTTCTTGTCCTACCGGATCTATCCGCGGCTTTTGACACAGGCGATCATTCCGTTCTTATCGACCGTGTCTCAGCCATAGGTATAGGACATAAAGCTAAAATGTTACTCACTTCTTTTTTAGCCAACCGTATGCAATCGGTTAAAATGGGAGAATTTTACTCACCAACGTTTTCTCTTCCATGTGGCGTACCGCAAGGATCCTCTATTAGTCCTACCTTATTTAATATTTATGTATCTGATTTGGCTAGGACCATTAAACAATTAGGGATGAGAATAACGTCATATGCTGACGACACACAACTAGTGTTGGCAGTACATAATGATGGAATGCAAGTGGCAGCCATCTTCCAAGAGGGAATGTTAACCATTAGCTCCTGGATGGCACGAAACTGCCTAAAATTAAACTCCGATAAAACTGAGGTAATGACGTTCGGGAGCTTATCACCAAGTTGGTCCCCCATGTGGTGGCCAAAGGATCTGGGACCACTGCCACAACCAGTTAAGAAAGTCAGGAACCTCGGGGGGATGTTTGACGACAAGCTTTCATTTATTCATCATGCAAATGCAGTCGTATCTTCATCCTTTAACATTCTTAGAATGGTAAAGAAGTTGCTCCCCTTTTTTCCCCCTAGTGCAGGAAAAACTCTCATGTGCACGCTGGTCTTGGCAAAGATCGACTATTTGAATGCCCAGGAGAGAGTTTTGAATAGGTTACAACTAGTACAAAATGCAGCAGCAAGAATACTATCAGGTACACCAAAATTTAAATCCATCTCTCCAGTTATTACACTGGCTACCAATTAGAAGAAAAAAAAAATTCAAGGCTCTCTGTATAACATGGGTACTCACAAACTTTCTCTAAGGGGCCAAATTTACAGTGTAGTTTGTGGCCGAGAGCCGCACCGGTGGGGGCGTGGTCAGTGAGAGAGGGGGCGGGGCTAGAGACAAAAAAAACCTGTGACCATGAGGTTGAACACAGGCCCTGGCAGCGGATGTCTTTGTCCACTGAGCCACCAGACCGAGAATACACACATATCTCTCTCTCTGTCTCCCTCCCTCTCTCTCTCTTTCTCTTCCTCCCTCCCTCTCTCTATTTCTCTACCTCCCTCACTCTCTCTCTCTCCGTCCCTCCCTCTCTTGTCTCCCTCACTCCCTCTGTCTCCCTCACTCCCTCTGTCTCCCTCACTCTCTCTGTCTCCCTCACTCTCTCTGTCTCCTTCCCTCCCTCTCTGTCTCCCTCCCTCCCTCTCTGTCTTCCTCCCTCTCTCTGTCTCCCTCCTTTTCTCTGTCTCCTTCCCTCTCTCTGTCTTCCTCCCTCTCTCTGTCTCCCTCCCTCCCTCTCTGTCTCCCTCCCTATCTCTGTCTCCCTCCCTCCCTCTGTCTTCCTCCCTCTCTCTTTCTCTACCTCCCCTCTCTGTCTCCATCCCTCTCTTTCTCTCCATCCCTCTCTTTTTCTCCCTCCCTCTCTTTTTCTCTCCCTCTCTCTCTGTCTCCCTCACTCCCTCCCACTTCCTCCCTCCCTCCCTCTATCTCCCTCCCTCTCTCTGTATCCCTCCCTCTCTCTGTATCCCTCCCTCTCTCCGTCTCCTTTCTCTCCCTTTCTCTAACTGTCTCCCTCCCTTTCTCTAACTGTCTCCCTCCCTCTCTCTCACTGTCTTCCTCTCTTTCTCCCTCTCACCCTCTTTCTCCCTCCCTCCCTCCCTCCCTTTGTCTCCCTCCCTCCTTATGCCTCTGCCTCCCTCCCCTGACTCTCCCTCTCTCTACCTCCCCGACTCTATTTCCCTCCCTCGCCTTCCCCTGACTCACCCTCTCTCCCTCTCTCTCTCTCTCCCTCGCCCTCACCTGACTCTCTCTCTCTCCCTCCCTCTCCCTCCCCTGACTCTCTTCCTCCCTCCCCTCACACTCCTTCCCTCCCCTCACACTCCCTCCCTCTGTCTCTCCCTCCCTCTGTCTCTCCCTCCCTCACCCTCCCCTGACTCTCACTCTCCCTCTCCCTCACCCTGCCCTGGCTCTCCCTCCCTCCCTCCCTCTCCCCTGATTCTCCCTCCCTCTCCCCTGACTCTCCCTCTCTCTCCCTCCCCTGACTCTCCCTCTCTCTACCTCCCTCCCCTCACTCTCCCTCCCTCCCTCCACACTCCCTCCCCCTGTCTCTCCCTCCCTCGCCCTCCCCTCACTCTCCCTCCCTCTGTCTCTCCCTCCCTCGCCCTCCCCTCACTCGCCCGCCCTCTGTCTCTCCCTCCCTCGCCCTCCCCTGACTCTCACTCTCCCTCTCCCTCACCCTGCCCTGGCTCTCCCTCCCTCCCTCTCCCCTGTCTCTCCCTCTCTCTCCCTCCCCTGACTCTCCCTCTCTCTACCTCCCTCACCCCACCTGGCTCTCCCTCTGTCTCCCTTCCCTGACTCTCCATCTCTCGCCCTCACTCTCCCTTCCTCAACCTCCCCTGTCTCTCCCTCCCTCTGTCTCTCCCTCCCTCTGTCTCACCCTCCCCTGACTCTCCCCCTCCCTCTCTCACTCCCTCCCTCGCCCTCCCCTGACTCTCTCACTCACTCAACCTCCCCTGACTCTCCCTCCCTCTGTCTCTCCCTCCCTCGCCCTCTCTCTCCATCTCTGTCTCCCTATCTCTGTCTAGGCAAGGTGTATTAATTCTATTAGAAATATCACGAAAAGCAAGAGCTATTTGCTGCACACATCGAACCACCTTCCCCAGCCTTCCCAAAATCTGCAGCTCATTATTAGTGACTCCCTAATGTAGAGGGTGCACGAGAGCTAGCTGGACCACTGCAGCAGAGATCAGGTGTAATCCGGAGGGCAGAGATTCCAAATAAGGCTGGGCTGATTCAGACTTTCATCCCTTCAGTGTCGATAAAACAAATGCTACTCGAGGCTGCGCAGAGTGATCTCCAAGTTCATGCTCGGCTCGGTTCAATCAGTCACGGGGTTTGTCCTGATCACTGTAATTGTCCAACAATCCCTCCCCCCCCCCCCTCTGTGGCAGCCCGGGATGAGTCAGCTTGCCTGGCGCGCACACAGCCGGAGCACTTCACAGGTCTTTAAAAGACCATTAAATCGTTTATGAGGCTTTGTTCTGTTTCACCTCTTCTGAGGCCCCTGCAGCTCCACTCTATGGCTGGAATTTCCCGGCCCCCCTAGAGCAGAGCCTCTCCGAGTCAGACTGCATCAACCGGCGGTGTTTACTAAAACTCTTGAATTTTTTTTTTTAAACTGGTACATGTCTGCAAGGTCCGGCGGGCCGCCAAGGAAGGCTTGCCGGGCCGCCAACGGCCCGCGGGCCGTACTATGAGTACCCCTGCTGTATAACATACAAAGCCATTAACAACACGGGGCTAGAATTTTTGAAAAAAGCACTTTGCTTATACACTCCCTCGAGAAACCTTCGTTCATCCTCAGCACGCTGCTTGACCATCCCACGTACAAAGAAATCATCATGGGGTGATAGAGCATTCATAGTCGCAACCGCCAGACTGTGGAATGCCCTCCCTCTTCATATTAAGACCAGCCCATCTCTATTGACATTCAGGAAATCGGTTAAAACCTGGCTGCTTAACCAGTGAGCATGCTCTCAATCCTGTCGCTCCCTGTCTTACAGCGCTGAGACACGTCCGGGTAGTTGTGCGCTATAAAAGTCTCATAAATAAATAAATAAATAGATCTTTGTAGGCCCATTTGTGTTCTGGCCATAATTACTGCATCGTCTGCATATAAAGGTATGGGTACTGGGGAGTTCTTAATCCTGGGATAGTCGTACTGCTCCTCTGTAAAGTGGGTTGCTACACTGTGTATGTAAAGATTAAATTAAAAGGGTGCTAATATGCATTCCTGCCTTACCCCCTTTTGGATATCGAATTTGGCAGGACACTCACCCTTTATTCCGTGCCTCACCCTAGCCCCAGCTCCCCTATATAGTTCCTTTATGAAGACTAGCAGTTCAGATTCGACTCCTAAATGGGATAATATGGACCACAGTGTTTCATTGTTCAGACAATCGAAGGCCGAACTTAGGTCTACAAAACATAGAAATAGATTTTCCTTTTTGGCCATAGTGTACTTGGAAATTATCAATGATAAGTTCAAGCCTAGTTCTATAGTACCAAGTCCAGACTTGAACCCGTATTGAAATTGTGAGAGGACGCCTTGCTCTTCCACCCAGGACTGCAATCTGTTAAGTATGACTCTCCCGGGGACCTTCCTTAGTGAATCCAACAAAGATATAGGTCTATAACATTTTGGATCACCGCGGTCGCCTTTTTAAAAAATCGGGATAACAATGGCCTCTTGCCAAGTAATAAAAAACCCATTGTTATTGCAGCTGTTCAAGACATTTGTTAAAAGTGGGGCCCATAGTTCTAAATTAGATTTATATACGTCTATTGGCACCCCATCAGGTCCCGGAGCTTTCCCTGC
Organism: Lissotriton vulgaris; assembly: GCF_964263255.1. Classification (NCBI taxonomy): domain Eukaryota; kingdom Metazoa; phylum Chordata; class Amphibia; order Caudata; family Salamandridae; genus Lissotriton; species Lissotriton vulgaris. The sequence goes on from NW_028252494.1 coordinate 34,278, forward strand.
GGCGCTAATATTAATAGCCTGTTGTACCTCTAGTAGAGAGAATTTGACATTTAAAGGGAAGGTTTTTTGAACCGCATCCAGAGCTCCAGGTGTTTGCTCGGTGCTCTCAATCTCGTTTAAAGTATCTGCCTTATAAAGCTCACTGAAGTGTGTTACCCAAGTGTTCTCTGTAATTGCTACTTCTACAGTGTTTGAGGAATTATCAGTAAAAAAGGGTGCGTTCACAGCCTTCCAGAATCCAGTATTATCTTTTGTCAGGCAGGCTATATGTACCGCCTGCCAAGCTTCTTCCTTCAGCTCTCTTTTGTGATTTTTTACTGCCTGATAATAGGCAGTTCTAGCAGATCTTATAGCTATTTGATTTCTTGGGGAACTTTTTAGAGATGACATTAAATGTGCATGCGTTTTACTGCACTCAGCATTAAACCATCTTTTTTCTATGCTCTTAACAGATCTTTGCGGCCTGGTAAGAAGATTTTGAATTTCTTCTGTGATTTTAAGGAAGGCCTCACCTAGTTGAGAATATTCTTTTTCCTCAGAGAGACACATCGCAAACTCACTCTGCCTATTATTAATGAGGTTTGTAAGGAAAGCTACTGGTTCTATTTTATTCCATTTCAAGAAGTAACCATTTTTGTTGCCAAAGTTAATTTATAACTACACAAGTTCTCAATTAAGGTATTTGTTATGCCCCGCGCCTCTGCAAAGGAGAGGGATAAGCTACATGGAGGATGATCGAGGATGATCACTCATGGCTACATCGCTTAGAATATAATTAAGAATGCGGCTAGAATGCCGCTTAGATATTAGGGCGTAGTCTATGGTGGATTGACAGCCCCTACCGATAAAGGTTGGCTTAAAGGGGACCGGTGTGGAGCATAATTTGTTTATGAACCCCAAATCTAATCGAAAAATTATATTATTAAAATGATTACCCAAAATAGTGTGGGAAAAATGTGTGCTGCCATCCTCTCTGTTAGAGCCCAAGCCGCAAATGTTCAGATGGCTATGTGGGCATAAGGGGGAATTAAAATCCCCTACCAATATGACACAATTATCACCTATCTGATCTACTTCAACAATGCTGCTCAGTGTTTGAAATAGATCCTCAAGAATCCTTAGAGTGTCTGGATTAGGAATGTTATTATAAAAGTTTACCAGAACAATATTTTGCTTTCTCCCCTCAGTCAGCAACAAAATCTGATAATATTCAGACATGGGTTCGAATTTTACAGTTATGCCATCTAAGAGGTTTGATATATAGGTACACAAGCCCCCCTTATTCCTGCCCCTTGTCGTATGGATAGCTGGTGTATGAAATGTACGGAAACCATTAATTTGAATTATCAGAGAGATGACACATGGGAGTCATATCATTAATCTCAGTACACGTTTTACCCAGCTTGTTAGGAGTAGCTGTGTTTAAGGACAGTCAGTCCACCATATCAAGTGTACTGTATCTGTTACTGGTTGGAAAGCCCATTACCTGACCACGGTCATCACGAGCTTCTTGGTTTATGGGGTATGTGATTCCTAGATTCTCCGCCCGGTAGTTTCCCTGAAGAGAATAATTTGGTGCACCAATTGCTTGGCTATAAAAATATGTAAGGTCATAAGGCTGGATCCTGGCACCTGACATGTGGTGCCACTCGTCACATATGTATCTAGTGGCTAGCCTGTCTCCAAAATTTATAATGATGCAGTTTCCCCGAGTATTCTTCCTGCTTTCCCCCACCCAACTAACCCTCCGAACAAACAAAATCTTGCTACGGATGTGTGGGGGTAGAGTCCTATTAGTGTTGAGCCAATGTCTTGTCTTATTTTTTAATTCGATAAAGGATTCTGTATTACCCTGCCCCAATTCCTGGACTCCTGTCAAAACAACGATGTAGGGCATAGATTCTGGGGGCAAGTCTTAACTGGTAATGAACAATGTGTAATGATGAGAAGTCCACACGTAGAGTAGTATTTAATGATGCTTTATTCTAAGATGTAAAGGGAGACCCCACCAGGAGCATCCAACATGGTGCTCAGCCCAGCCAACTGTAATCTCTCAGGCAGATCACCAACATTCTGTTAGATGCATCACATCAACATTCTAATAGAGGTAGAGAGGGAAAGCATAGGGAATAACAAGATACTACATTATCCTCTCTCCTTAACAGAAAACAGAAAGCTTAAAACAGGAACGGAGAAGTGGAGAAAATGAAGGCAAGTAAAATGAGCGAAAGCGGAAAAAGAACAGAAAAGAGGAAAAACTTAAGGAAAAGAACAAGAGGGAAGAATGGAAGAAAACGTACAAACCATCCACCCTTCTTAGACCATATAAACCATCCTCTCTTCTTACAGAACTAAAAGGAAGAAAATAAAAGAAGGCAAACGAAGAGAAAGAAGAAAATTTCATTACGAGAAGATGAGGAAAATTAGAAGAGAAACCTCATCAACACACTATTACCACAAAGCAAAATACAGTAACGCAATGCAAGCGATAATAGTGCTAAAAGTAGCAATAAAAATACATAATATCTGAACACATGTAAACCTGAACATATTTAGCATAAAAAGCAAAAAAAGCACATAAATAGTAGGCATAAGCTAAATATGATGTAAAACCTTTAAAATCTAAATGTGAAAGAAAAATACACTAATGCAAAAGGACTTAAACCCAAGCATAGCTCCTCTGGAGGAGACAAAAATACACACACCCAAAAGGGCACAAAAACCCTGTGCACCACTGACTTAGCGTCAGGTGGGGCTAAGACCCACAACAGCAAAATTGGACATGAACCCCATAGCAAATAAAAAATATGTCATTAAGTTGATGGGACTACAACCCACTACAACAAACAAATGGGACTGTAACCCATCGCAGATACACATAACTAGCGCAAGTGGGACTAAAACCCATTGCAGGTAAAATGGGACTAGAACCCATATGAAAAACATTGCAAGATAAGCAAAAGGGACTAAAACCCAATGCAAAAATTAAACATGTGGGACTGAAACCCACAGTCAGCGAATGGGACTATAACCCAAAGCCAACACATAAGTAATACAGATGGGACTAAAACCCACTGTAAGTAATTGGGACTCGGACCCATTACAAACATTTAAACCACACAGGTGGGACTCAAACCCACTGTGTTGAAATGGGGATAGGAACCCATCAATAGAACACAGTAAATAAAACAGATGGGACCCACTGTAAATATAGCAAACTTGTTATGCCAACAGGCATTCTGGGGTGAATGGGACTTAAAACAAAACCCCCACACAAAAACATGTTTCTAAGGAGAAAAGGGACTTTAAACCCAAAGCAGAACAAAAAGTAAACAGGTGGGACTAGAACCCACTGCAAATGAATGGAAACACAAAACTATAGTGCACAATGACATTTTAACCACCAACAAGTACTCTGGAAATGACAGTGATGTGCCTGTCACCGCGACAATGAGGAACAGGCTTTCACCAACTTGAAAATATTTTTTTTTTTAAACACTAGGTGGCAGCATGGCATTAAAAACTTAGAATCACAACAGCAAGAATGTATAATTTTTAAAGAAAACGCTGCATTCAGGAAAAAGAAAGAAAAAAAAACCACAATAGCACTCAGTTATGTTTTTAAACTCCGGAGCTCGATCCTTGCCCCCGAAAACATCCTTATTAAATAAAGACCAGAAATCATTTTGTGAAACACCTTCGTATCCATGAAGAGAAGTGCACAGTACCTGGAGGTCCGTTTTAAAATGAGTGAAAGATTACACTTTTGATATTTCCTGCTGTAACACCAAACCATCGTGACACACGTTTGGTAAATGAAAAACAAGATGCAGGTGTGTGTACCACCGTGAAGGAAGCATCGGAACACACACAATCCAACACGAGCAGGCTGATCCACTCCCCACGAGTGAAGATGAGCTCTAACAGACACACCAAACAATGTCGAAGCAAGGAACGTAAAGGGCGCTCAAAGGTAAACATAGCGGCACGTATAGTGACGCAAGGCAGGGTGGTTCACGGCGTTTCTTCACATCGGGAGATCAGGCATGACGCGCGTAGCGTCACAGAAGCTCCACAGCGGCGTCATAACAACAGGCATGGAGGCATCAGGTGAGAGCGTGACATGCGCTGAATATTTAAACTGTAAAAGTTCGTTAAACCGGCAAAGGCAGGGGTGGCTCGATTATCAGTGAAATTCAAAGAAAAAAAGGAAAAATTAATGGTGATAAGCCGGTAAAAACTGACAAACTCTGCAGTGGCTCGGTTTTCAGTGAAATGTGCAGAGTAGAGACAGGTTAAAAATGTTGAAGCGTCAAACAACATTGAAAACATGAGGCCAGTTCAGTAGAGAATAGTTTCTTGTTACCCAAATAAACCTTTGAATAAGTCCATTTAAAAAAAAAAAACACTGTAGCACTGTATGCCTACTCTCATGTAAAGGATGAGCCAGGAACAAAAATAATTCCGATTTAACCCATTAAAGGGGACAGCTCCAAAACAGCATACACAAAACTCTCCTTGTAAATAGGACAGTGGCTCTCCTTGTAGATAGGACGAATTGTAAAGTAGCCCAATAAAATCATTTACCTCAAGAGAAGGCACAGCACAGGATGAGCCAGGAGCTGACAAGTTAAGGGTTTTTTCTTGATTATACAGCTCCAAAACCACCAAAAAAACGCATTCCTTGTAAATAGGACGTTGGCTCTCCTTGTAAGTAGGACAAAATACAAAATTGTCCAATCAAATGCTTACCCTCATGAGAGGAATAAACGTGAGTCCCCAAGTCACAACAGGCACGCTTACCCAAAGTCAGGGCACAGCTCCATTTTAAAATTTTTAGACTCACTGTTACACAGGACGACTGCCAGACTGCTGTGGGCGACCGGTTGTAGGTCACTGGTGGGGTCATGCTGGCAGTTGGGGTAACTTTTCTTGTTGCTTGAGGACCTTCCCTGGTTTCTTGTTTCTTTTCTTGATTTGACACAGCTAGACGTTCTTCCAGACTTGACAGGTGTAGGTTCTTTCTTTAGATCGTCGCCATGAATGTAATGATGGGAAGTCCACACGTAGAGTAGTATTTAATGATGCTTTATTCTAAGATGTAAAGGGAGACCCCACCAGGAGCATCCAACATGGTGCTCAGCCCAGCCAACTGTAATCTCTCAGGCAGCTCACCAACATTCTGTTAGATGCATCACATCAACATTCTAATAGAGGTAGAGAGGGAAAGCATAGGGAATAAAAAGATACTACACAATGTTCTACATCGACTATGCCAGAACAGATTCCCCGCGTTGATGTAACTTGCCGAGTTTCCCCGCCCATCATGTGTCTAGAGTTCTCTTTCACAGGTGTATTTTCAACAGTCTTTGTGCTCTGGGCACTTTCCGTCCTCGTTTGTGGTGAGCTTACTGTCAAATCACATCCGGGAGGGTTAGGTATCGTCGGAGTGGCCTTTGATTTCCTTAAGTCTTTTGGAGCTGCCGATTCCTCCTTGTACGCCAATAAGTTTGTTAAGTTGGATTTTTTGTTTAACTCAAGATTCGTTAGAGACAGCTGCTCAATTTTTTTAGGCGCTCCTCCATATGCTTTAATCTATCATTAATGGGTCTTATGGACAATGTCAAAATCTCACTCAGTTTCCTCTAATGATGCAGGAAAACGCGCTGTTGTATTTGCAGGAATTTGATCAGATCCTGCTATATGTGTCTCAGCAATGGGTTTGGTAACGGTTGTAGGATCGTTTTTATCAGGTGGTAAGTTCTTAGCTTGCCTGCCCTTTTTCATTACCCCTGCCTTCTTCTGCTTAGGTATTGATCCTAGCCTTGTGTTCTTTAAGGGAGTAGAGCCCCCTTTATCAGCCAGTGATTGAGCTCTAGTTAACACTCCTTCAGGAAGGTTCGTAACTGAGGTTTGGATGTTTAATGTCTGTGTGCTTATGGTTTCATTGGTACTGATACTACTGAGATCATCCGCTATCTCACTAATTAGATCCATGGCAAAAGAATCATTGGTAGTGTTAATAACTACGTGTCTTTCTGGGCTATTAGACAAAGCAATTTTGCCCAGTGAGGACCGTTTGTTAAATAAAGGATCCGTTGAAATTCGGCGTTCAGTTAGCTCAATTTCACGGGCTGCTCTAATGATGAAATTGTCTAATGGTCCAGACACAGTACCTCCTTGTGTGTTAGCTCTTGCAGAACGTTCAGCCATGGCATAAATCGAATGCACACTAAATAGATAAAAACCGGTGTGAGTTTTGAGTTTATACACTTACTCGGTTTATTGCTCGGTACCGATGTTAGGGGGGTGGCCCAGCCCAGCCTCTCAGGCTTCAAACGGGCTCAAACGGGCCCGGTCCCGCGCGATCCCGCAACGCGGGGGCTGTCGTTCGTTTAAAGCGCCTCCGTGCGTGGAAACGATGGTGGCAGCTTCCGCTGCGAAACAGAGCAGCCTGGGTGATTGTAGTCTCCTTATCTTGGCAGCCGCTGGATGTCGAGCTGCGGCGGCGAGAGGGAGACCCGAAATGCCAGCCTCATCACCAGTATTCACCAGGAAGCAGGTACGTCAATGGAATGTCCCCCAAGAGTTGCCTAGAGGTGTGCAGGCAGCGCCCTTGACGCAGTAGAAAGGAAGAGGCTGGCAAAGGTCTGCTTGAATTAATAGCAGGAATTTCTGGAAATATAAAGGTACAGCAGGCAATCTCAGGGTTAGAGATCCATTTGCTCCTGGTGGCCAGTGTAAAACTACTGCATTTCATTTCCCTCCTCCATTTCCTCTAGATGGATGGTTCTGCATACGCAAGTAAGCTATTATAACTAACCATTCTTTCATAAGCTCAGTGTTCTCTTTTCTACATGGTCATTAAAAAAAAAAGCTGTACAGGCAGTATGTGAGACCTACCAAAACATAAATAATTAGAACTCATCTCGCTTATTGAGTGCGCATGGGCATTGTTTTAAGCAACAGTGACAAAATTCTTCACTGAAAAAAAAGTTAAAGTAACATTACAGTAAAGTGAATATCTCAGTGAGAACATTAACGTTTTGAACTAGAAAAAAACTGAAATTTGCCAGTTATAGTTAGCAAAGCTAACTAGAACTTGCATCCCCTTCATACACTGCTTACGACCTAACATATTACATCATTCAGGACATGTTCTATAACATCTTTTATGACATCACTGATGACATCTCAAATGACATAATTATCTTCACTGATGACATCATCCACAGAATCTGTCACACCCAAACACACATCATATAACCTTTCATGCACTCACTCCAACTTCCATACTACCATTCTCAAACGCATTCACACACTCATACTAGTACTTACACAACCACTCACATATTCATAGATCAACACTCACATCTTCTCTTTCACCCATAAAGCCACTCATACACCCACTCACTAATACAGCCACTGACATATCCACTCATACACCCTTACAGGTACTCACACACCTACTCACTCAACCATACAGTCAATCACACGGACACTTACTCACCCATACAGTTACACACACCCTCACTCACTTACTCATATAGATACTAACACATACTCACTCACCTATACAGTCACTGACACAAGCACACAGTCACCCACACAGCCACTCTCACATTCACTCACTCACCCACACAGTCGCTCACACACATAATTGAGGACATCACTGATGACATCATCCAATAAGTGTGTTAATTTGTTTTATAATTTACATAGTAGGGGCAATTACCATATTACTTCTCTACCTAATATTGTGCAGCCCGTGTCCAGCTAAGGGTGTAGTGTTTACAAAACAAATGTGCTCCTAACGCATCATAGGTATGCAGAGGTATTGAACACATTATAAATATGTGTGCAGGTGACAGTTGACGACTTGTGTCGAGTATGCTCCACACAAGTTTTATGGCTCTGCAGAAAAAGTTTCCCACAGGGCCAAACTTCTACGTCGCATAGACCCCTTAAAAATTAAAAAAAAACAGGGTTCTGGGGAATTCGGTCCACATGACCCCCCTCCCCTTTCTAATTTTAAGTGCTTTGGCCTTAGGGGTTGGGATCCCTGGGGCCTAATAAGGCTAAAGCAGGGGTCTGTGCGGCCCTGTCCCCTTTTTAATTGCATTTAAGCGCGGAGAGGGAATCTGCATGCCCCCTTCCCTTAGATTTTGATCCCTTTGATTTTGACCCCAGAGAATGGAGTCCACAGGGTTCAAGAAGCCTCATGAAAGGGAGGCCTCAAGGCCCCTCCCCTCTTCTTATTTTATTTGGTCTCCCCCTCCCTTTTTAGTTACTTACGGCCCCAGGGGAGGGGGCCACTGGGGCATTTGAAGGTTCAGGGGCTCCCCTCATTTTTTTAAAGAAATATCCCCCAGGGGATAGGATCTCTGGGGCCGACATGGAGGCCTACTGAGCCCAGCAGGCCACCATAGCTAGGAGGGCCATCCATACCCAATGGGGTTGCAAATTGCGAGTGCCTCATTAATATTCATGAGGCATGCATTTTGCAACTCCATTGGGAATCGCAAACAGTGTCTGAGACACTTTTGTACATTGTGATTTGCGACTTGCAATTTGTCGTCATTTGCTTGCGACTTGCAATTTGTCGTCATTTGCGAGTCGCAAATCACAATGGTTGTACATCTGGCCCTAAGTCCTTGAGGCCTGTAATGGCTGAAACCAACAGTTTTCCCATGTTGCTGGTGGCAAATCAGAGCACTCGCTCCAGTGGGAGTCTCACACCCATGGGAGCAGGATGGGCCAAAAGAATGATCTATTTTTGTATTTGGGGCCCCCGCGAGACTCTCGCAGGAGTCCTTCAGACTGAACTATCATGATACACAAATATTATTGAACCTTAATTTCTCAAAAACTATTGAATGGAATTTACACCAAATCACAGAAAGCACATCCTGCTTCCTGCAAAATTTGGTGTAAGTCGGTTCAGCAGTTTTTGCTGCGGAGTTTGTTAAAGAAGTCTATGGGAAATTAATGGAGGTTTTGGGAGCCCCTTTTCTCTCGGCCCACAATTGATGGATCACCCGAAACTGTTCATGCACAAACTAGACAAAAAAGTGAAACTTTTTGTAAAGTTTTATGGAGATTTGTTAAACAGCGCCAAAGTTATTTGTAAAACAAAAAAGGCATATACCACGAATGCTGCAACTGGATTCAGGAACTATGAGTCCCATGCTGCACTGAGGGCGAGGAGGAGTCCCTTTGCTCCACCAACACCTATCCTGCATTAACGGCGATATACAGCATAGAGACACCTACCGCCATGCGGGCGAAGCCTGGGCCAAGGGCGGGCCTTTCCTCCTCTACAGTGACAGTAAGAGGCAGGGCAGTGTAATAGTGTGGGGCCCTAGACTCCCATGCATTAGGAGTGAAGTCACAGACACAGGTAGTTTGTGAGTAGAAATGGCCAAGGGCAGTGCACTCGCCCCCTTTTGTTATCAGGGTCACATGTCCTATGATGCCTGTGGTGGAGGGGTGTGAGGTAGGGTGTAAGCCAGCCCTCGGGTAGTGGCGATAATAGAACAACCAGAACGGTGACCAGCAGGTCAGAACATCCCTCCCAAACTTTAATCAAACTGGAACTACAAAGTGCAACCTGTTGGAGATAATAAAACAGTAATAGAAACTTCCACTAAGTCTGTTCCGCTGCGTGAAGAAACAAGACGATAGTACAACTGTAGCTATGATCACCAGTTCTGCTTAGCACAGTTCATTTCTATCTTGGACTCAAAGAATGGAAGTTGACACAAATGTCTCTCCATGTAGAGTTCTCTGTGACGGTGCAGGTGGAGTGATAGTGAATCTGGTAGATGTCACGTTGTCACCATTGAATCCTGGTTGTTGTTGCATCTTCACCAAGGCAGCAGTGCTTCTAGCTACAGAATGGCAGAGTAGTTACAAACATCCCTTTCTTACCAGGATGCTCCTCTCGTGGGTGTCCCCTCTTACGGGATATCCTAGAGGCCCTATTCACCAGGCATGCACTGGACTGCGTGTAATTCACTGTGTCACTCCAACGCCAGCCTCTAGGTACATGGAGGAAGTGCTACGAGTCCCACCTTCAAGTCCCTCGCTCCACCTGGAGGGTAGTTGTTTCTTGATAGGATTACTCCTGCCACCGAGCACAAGATCATCTTTCTGATCTCTGCCAGGTCATCTTCTCGCTCACTTATGGCAGGTTATCTTCTCTCCGACCTCTGGCAGGTCATCTCGCCGACCTCTGGCAGGTCATCCTCTCCGACCTCTTGCAGGTCATCCTCACTGACCATCTTACCTGATTTTCCGCTCTCGGGCTCCAGCCTGTACTGTCAGTGTCTAGGGTACAATCTTCGGCGCACCTTTCTCCTTGCGCTCACCGTCCTTCATCTGATAGTACTCGGGTGTTGGGCGACTTGCATCCTTTCGCCACAGGGCACGCATGCTGCGCTCTTTCTTCAGTATTGTCTGTACTTGCTGCCTGGGGCTTTTGGTCTGTACCACCACATGTCATCCGACGGGTGCAGTAACTACCTGTGGCCAGTAGATGTTACTGTCCCCTTCTATCTGGTTACTCCACCATTTCCCTCACAGTGTTGCAGGACTGTTCACTCACCCCGAGGGAAAGCCTTTCTCTGTCCATTTCCCAGCCGGTGTCATGCATCTCGTTGCCAACACCACTATTCAATTTCTCCCCAGTGCAACTCTCCTTATTCTGCAAGCACCAGCGTTGCTCCCGCCAGTGTGCACCTCTGCTTCTGTCTGCTCGGTGCTCCCTAGTCCTTCAGTTTTAATTAATATTTTGTTTAGTTTCATGTGAGCAATTCATGCCATAAATAGTGCAGCAGGTATGTCCCTGCACATAGTCAACAGTCTCCATCACTTCAGGTAAGTCGAGTTTCTGCATATACACTCCAGCAGAGCATGCTCCACTCCTCACCTTGCGGCGTCTCTTCGTCCCAACCCTGGGACAGCATCTGGGCAGGTAGTGCCGGCTTCCCTACTCCGTTGGCAGCTGGGACAGTAGGGACACATCTCCTTTGGTGCTTGCCTCCATTGTCATGCAGATGCTACGGTGATCTCTTTAAAATATCTCCTTCTCAGCAGGGCGTGGTACCTCCCGCGTCCTGTAGGTGGTGCTTCTCCCATTCATCTTTGCGGCCTGCAGGCAGTTCACATGGGGGTTCCTTCTGGTACTAGCAGGACTCCCACTGGCCATGCTTTCCTTCGCACTAAGTTCTGCTATTTTTTTAGGGAGTGGTGACATACGGAATTATACCAGCTCCAAGTCCTGGCTTCTATGTTTATTTCCATGTGGCGGCTGTAGTGTCCTAGTAGGAATAAGGACAGACACTATTTGTACATATATTCGGGATCTTTATTGATTGCTTCTTCCCTCGTCCTGGTCCCTGCTCTAACTGCGCACTATCCGGTCCCAGCTCCCCCTGTTCCTGTTTCTAGCTCCGACCCCCCTGTAATGACCGACTTTTTCGACCCTCTTTAGAGGGAGGATGATGGAAGATGACTCCAGCCTATTACCCTTATAGTATAGGGATTAGGACTATAAGTAGGACCTATCCATGAGGCACAGTAGTGCATTTTCATACCCTTTTCTTTAGATCAGGGCTTATAAACTTAAGCTAGGGGATAGATATATAAGTATTAGTGATGATCCATCCTTTTGCAAGAGTGTTAGTATATCTTCCATGGAGTTATGCTTATTTTGGGCCTTGTAGGCCTTAAACGGGACAGACTCCATCTTGCCCTCTGCCTGGTACCTTGAGAGGCTTTCTAGGTCAAGTGTAATGTTTTAGTTTCGAGGTGTTGTCCGCTTGGAGAGAACCGGTTCAGGCTGGCCCTTATCGAAAGACTGTATTTTTCTCCACTCCGAAGACACAACTCCAGGCCGGCCAGCTGGGTACGTGTCCTTGGTACGGGGAGGTACAATTTGGTGGGCGGCAGGTTACTGGCCGTAACTTTCCATGAAGGGACAGGTTTTGATATTAGCGAGAGTGTTAGGCAATTAGTCAGTCAGTCTGTAGGCGGCAGCTAGCCGTTAGCATCTATGCCATTAATTATTTTCAAGGCAGACAGTCGCCATTTTGAAGTCCGAGAAAGATTTTGAAACCGAGACTCTCTGAGAAAGACTGAAGGAGAAGTAGCGCGGAGCGCACAGAGACAGAGAGAGAGAGAGAGAGACGGTAATTAAAAGCGAGCAAGGTTCCAGTGACTTGGAGGGAAGCAAAGGAGATCGAGCATAGCGGTGCAGACGTGTACCCGTGACTGCTAAGGTGTGATTCTGAGACGAGCCAAGACACAGACGAGAAGGGAACCTAGATGACTGCCGAACCCCGACTTCATATTAACCAGGTGACCTCCGCCCTTTCCCTTGCAAAGCGCGCATTCTAACCTTTACTTTTCTTTGCAGAATATATATTGTGTAGTATTGTGTTCATTTTTATTGTAATAAAACACCCCAGTTCTTAGTGAACCGACATGTGCCTTGTATTCTTGTTCAATCGGGGTAACCTTGTCTTCTAGTCAAACATTGTTTGCATGAACGGATGCGAATCCCGATCAGGTAAGAGATGATTGAGCAATGAGGAAGGAAGGGAACATTTGATGTCAGGAGCAGAAGGTACATATTGCAATTTGGAAAGCCATACTAATTTCTATTATCGTAGTTTTATCCTGAGTAGATAATGAGAGACTTCTTCCCTAAGTGTTCATAGGAAAGTGATCGTCGTTGGTGCACGGCGTTAATGAGAGCACCTAAGATAGACGGTGTGTAGGTCTGCCGGATTGCGGACCGTGTGTGTGGATGAGAGCACTGGGACTGCAGGCCCATGTGTGTAGACACGCTGGATTGCGTGTCGAGTGAGCACTGAGGGAGATCAGTGTGTGAGAGTATATAATCAGACCTGCCCCAGGGTAGATTAGTCTGGGCCTAAGTGGCCGCGAGACTAGTTGGTGTGAATAGGAAATTATAGAAAACCTATGCATGTTTATTGCGATTTTCCCCATCCTTAGGTACGAGATGTACATACATATATCCATACCCAGTGTAAATACGTTCTAAGGAGGGAGGTGATTACGTTCCGGCTGGGTTAGAGGGGCTCCTAGGAGCTGATCCCATCTGGTCCGAAAATCCGGTCGGTACATCTGGCGTCACGAACTGTTTACGAAGCCTGTGTGCGCTGTATTGTTTTGATCTTGTTGGATTGCGCTCGGCTTGTACGTTTTTTTTAATTTTCTTTATTGATAATTGTGTATATATTTTTTGTGTGTCAAAATGTTTTCGCGTAAGTCGAAATCTACTTTTAAATTGCCTGTTGATATTCCCGGCTGGGAATCAACGCCTTACGAGGCTTTGGCCCGTGAGTGGGCCGATTCTACTGGTTTGAGTGAGAATTGGACTTCTTGTTTGGAGCAGGCGGAGCCCGCTGATGTGGTTTCTTGCTTGCAAAAAGCGCCAGTAGTGAAGGGTGATGAGCTTCCTATTTTAGGACGCAGAGGTTGGATTGTGCTAACTGCATATAGAATTCTTCATGAAAAGTTTGTAAGTGTCAAAAACGGTTTGTGGATATGGAGGAAAAGTTTGTTGAATTGCAGAATGCGCATACTCTTTTGCGGTGTCAAAATAAATTGCTTGCCGACAAACTTGAAACTTATCAAACTATAGCCGAAAGGGCTGCAGTTCGCATTGCGAAATATAAATACAGACACCCTCGTGGTCGTGTGTCTACACGGAAAGTGCGTCTGGTCGTGGCGAAAGCCGGACTGGATTGGAACCCCGATGAGTGGGATGGTAATATCTGGGATTCGAATGATTCTGGCTCCTCGGATGAGGAGAGTGACAAGCGCGAGTCTTCTCGCTCCGGACGTGATTGCAAATCTGCTTCTTGTGATAAAGACGACATTTCTGGCGACCGTGGTCGCTCTACCCATTCTGATGACGTATTACACCCTGATTGTTCTTCTAAATCTTAGGATCGGGCTTCTTCGGAGGCTCTTCTGGAGGTTTCTGCTCACCCTGTGTTTCGACGCAAATTACAACAGGCTCCTGGTATGCCGAATGGAATTCATTTGGATAGTATTGAAGATTTTACGCAACAGGAGGTTAGTGACATTTTACAACGATTTCGACAACGGCCCGGTGAAACTTTGCTTACTTGGATGGTGCGCCTTTATGAATTGGGTGCTGCTGGTATTATGCTTGATGCTGGTGATTGTTTACGTTTTTGTTCTTTGAGTTCCGATTCTACTGTACAAGATCATTTTCGGAATTATAATGGTGCTGGCCAAATTAGTTTGCTCCAGCTTGCGAATGATGGCTGTAACCATAAATACCCTACTGAATCTGATTGGCCTGTCAATGACAAGCCATGGTACACTTTGCGCGATGCGTCACAACGTTTGAAGGAGGAAGTGCTGAAAACTGCCATTTTTCTCAGTACTTCTGACAGATTGTTGGATGGTCTTTTAACATCTTCTGTGCGTAATCGCATTATCCGTTCTTCGCCTGTTGCTTATAAGCAGGTTATGATGACTTTGTTGATTAATCAAACTGGCAATCCTTTGTCTATGGTGCTTGAATCTGTTCGTCAGCTTGGTGAGTTGGGTGAATGGTTTAAACCTGAGAGGCAATCTCGACCTGAAGGTCGTACCGCTGGGGATTATAAATTCTCTAGACGTGATATGTTTCTTGCACTTTTGGCTGATGGTGTGAAAAGGGAGGACATTGACGGTGAACCTAATAATCGCTTGTGGGACATGTTTCGTAAGCGGGGTTTAGGTCGGAAGGAGGGTGCCCGTCGTGTACGAAACAATGATTGTGACCGTGGTTCCGATGGCAGTGGTGATGAGAGGCGTCGTGTGGATGCTGATCGCCGTGATGACCGGCGCTATGAAAGTGATGTCTCCCCCGCCGTGAATGCATTAGGGAGAGAGAGGGTTGAGAGAGACAGGGGGAGAGATGATCGTTTCTCTCATAGACATAGAGATGAAAGAGGTTATTCCCCTGACATGAGGAGAATGGAAGATCGTCAAAAGCTTTCTGATCGCAATTCTCAATTCTTTGAAAATGACAATAATCCATTTCGTAATAGGGATGGATATGAGCAAGACATGGTAAATCGAAGAAATTTAAAGGACAGTTTTTTACAATTACTGGTTTAGGTGGTAAAGAAACCCCCGCAGTGCAAACTACACTCGAGATGAAAATTGGCAGAATTTCCCGTAAAGAATATTCTGTGTTGGTTGTACCGCTTTTGGAGTATATTATTGGTATTGATATTTTGAAAGGAATGACTTTGCATTTGGATGATGGTTGTTATCAATTTGGAACCAAACATTACATTTCGTCCAGACCCGTTCGGGTTGGCCGTTTGCGGATGCCCCCCATTAAAATTCCCCAAGCTACGAAAGTGGTTTCTCAGAAACAATACCGTATTCCAGGTGGTCATGAAGAAATTAGTGCCACAATTCAGGATTTGGTTGACGCAGGGGTTGTAACTCCAATCACTTCTGCTTGGAATAATCCCGTATGGCCTGTGCGCAAGAGTGATAATCATTGGCGCATGACTGTTGATTATCGAGAATTGAACAAACACACACCCCGTTTAGCTGTTGCAGTGCCAGACATGGTTACTTTGATTCAGAGAATTCAGAAGCATCCAGGTACATGGTATGCGTCCATTGATATTGCTAATGCTTTCTTTTCAATCCCGATTGCCCCTGAGTGTCAGGAACAATTCAGTTTCACCTGGAATGGCCGTCAAATGACGTTCAGGAGTCTTCCTCAAGGTTATGTACATAGTCCTAACATCTGTCACCGGCTGGTGGCGGAACATTTGTCTGAGGTACCCGTACATCCACAAGTTCACGTGTGTCATTATATTGATGACATTTTGATTCAAGGTGAAATGCAAGATCAGGTCCAGTCCTATTTAGATCAGATCCTTGACTGTTTACGTGCAAATGGTTGGGAAATTAATCCTGATAAATTACAAGGCCCATCCCAGAATGGTAAATTTTTAGGCATTAATTGGCATGAAGGTCACAGAGAAGTGATCCCGCAGGTGAAACGGAAAATTTTGGATTTTGCAGTTCCGAGGAATAGAAAAGAGGCTCAGAGTTTCATTGGCTTATTTGGTTTTTGGCGTCAGCATATTCCCCATTTGAGTCAGATTTTGGCTCCTTTATATCGAGTCACTCGTAAAAAGAATGCGTTTGAATGGGGTGAACCACAACAAAATGCATTTAATTTGGCGAAAGAAGCGATTCAGTACGCCTTGGATTTGTGGCCTGTGGGCGAGGGTGATGTGGATTTGAATGTTTCTGTGGAAGGTCTGTATGCCAATTGGAGTCTGTGGCAAAAGCCGGGCAGACGAAAAGTGCCCCTAGGTTTTTGGACTAAAAAGTTACCTGAGGCTGGTGAGCGTTATACACCTTTTGAAAAACAATTGCTTGCATGTTACTGGGCTCTGGTGGATACCGAGCAATTGACTCTAGGTCATGCTGTGATTTTGAGACCTGAAATTCCTACCATGCAGTGGGTTTTGAGTTCGCCGAAATCCCATCGAATTGGACATGCTCAAGAGGCGAGTGTGATTAAATGGAAATGGTACATTCAGGACAGAGCACGTGTGGGTCCGAAAGGTGTGGCTGTGTTGCATGAGCGAGTGGCGCAGGCGCCATCGAATGAGACTGGAAATGATTGTTCTGTACCTGTAGTGCAGGAATCTCCTGTCAAGTGGGGTAAGCCTTTTGATGATTTGTCCGCGGAGGACAGACAACATGTATGGTTTACGGATGGTTCAGCGAGGTTCCTTGGTGAGAAACGGCATTGGAAAGCAGTGTCCTATAACCCGATCACTCAAAAATTATTGAGTACAACTGGTGATGGAAGGAGCAGTCAATATGCTGAATTATATGCAGTTTACCAAGTTTTGAAACAAGAACTACCTGGCACATGTCACATTTTCACTGATTCCTGGTCCACTGCTAATGGACTGGCGGTATGGTTACCAACTTGGCATTCTCATAATTGGGAATTGCATTCGAAAGAACTGTGGGGAAAAGAATTATGGCAAGAAATTTGGGAATTGCTCCCACAGAGTACTGTAACAATCTTTCATGTGGATGCTCACACCCCGATAGACTCCCGTGACAAATTCTTTCATAACATTGCAGATGAAAAGTCTAAAATTTATGAGGCAGTGGTGGACATGCAGGATTCTGATTTGGCGGGATTGGCGAAATGGACCCACCAAAAAGCGGGACATTTTGGAGAAAGAGCCACTAGCAGGTGGGCTGCCGATCGAAGAATTCATATTCCTTTAAATTTGATTAAAGATGTCATTCTGCATTGTCCTATCTGTCAGCATGCTCGAAAGAGAACAGTGCCTCATATTGTTAAAGGCCGTTTACATCGAGGACAAATGCCCGCTCAAATTTGGCAAATTGATTATATTGGCCCGCTCCCTATGAGCAAAAATTGTCAGTATGTTTGCACAGCTGTTGATACCTATAGTGGCCTATTAGTTGCTTTCCCTTGCAAACAAGCTACCCAAGTCAATACCATTAAAACTCTGGAATTGCTTATATTATACTATGGTGTTCCATTTCAAATTCAATCTGATAATGCATCCCATTTTCGTGGCAGATTGGTGCAGGAATTCTGTGTGGAAAATAACTTTGAATGGGCGTTTCATATTCCTTATTATCCACAGGCCTCGGGCCTTATAGAGAGGATGAATGGTTTACTAAAAGAACAGCTGCGTAAGTTGACTGATGAACATTACAAGAACTGGAGAGATTTCTTACTCCAGGCGTTGTTAATATTAAATAACCGTCCCTTGTTGCATGCTGAATCTCCTTTAATGCGTTTGTTTCCTCCAACTGTTGATGCAAAGCCCAACACCATGGCTAATTCTGTTATGTACTGGGAAATTACCCCCGGAGCTTTGGCTCCGTGTAGAGCAACCCCCGGTTCCGCAGGCTTGGACCTGCATGCCATGAATGACGCTGTCCTGAAAGTTAGAGACCGAATAATTGTTGAAACTGGCGTTGGTGTCTGTATACCTGCGGTAGCTTTGGACTGATTGCCCCTAGATCGGGCCTTGCCTTGAAAGGTATTCAAGTTCTCGGAGGAGTGATTGACAGCGACTATCAGGGAGAGATTAAGGTTCTCCTGCTTAATAGCAGTGAGATTGATTTGTCAATTCAAAAATCTGACCGTGTTGCTCAGTTGCAAATTATGCCTGTTTTCAGTGGTGAGATTAAGAAAGGCACTGCCCCGACTTTGCTAACAGTACGAGGCCAAAAAGGCTTCGGGTCCATGGATAACCCTGGTGCTAAAATATGGGTGCAATCGCCTAAACATCCCCCTGAACAAGCTGAAGTCATTGCGACCGGTCATGATAATACCATTTTGGTGATGAGACCAGGGAAAGATAGCTGGGAAGCTGTCCCGGCTGACAAATGTTATTTACGAGAATGAGTAAGGCCTGTATTTGTTTCTTTCAGATCATTCTCTGGACTGCTGCTGCAGGATGTGCCGGCGTTGGACTCCTTTTGGTCTGCTACGCCGGGAGAGGAGAGAACCCACCGACTTCGGTTGATTGGAAAACCCGAGTTCCGCGTTCCTTCGCTGCGTGGGATTCTTCAGCAAATTTTTGGATTACCTTGGCAAAAAGAGTGACTAACTCTCCACATTTCTGCCTCACTCCCATGAGGTCTGTGACTGATATCCTAGCGACCTGGTTGGTTGCTGTCCCTGCTTCCACTGAAACTTTGCGGCATATTTTCAATATTTCGAATGCCCGGCCCAATATTATTCTGGGCGATTTTGCGGCCCATGAATTTTGCCCTTTGTGTACCATCCTTTCGGACTCCATTCCCCCTATTCATTCCCGAATTACCACCTACAACATCTCGCAGGGTGACTTATGCTTCATTTTAACATGTGATCCTAAGGCTATTTCTGAATGTATTAAATTGAAATTGCAAGCTGCCACTTCTTTTTCAGCTCATCAACGATTGCTGTGCTTACGAAGACTTCCAAATTCATGTGTTTCCGTTAAAAATAATATGACATGTAAACGTATATTAGTTGCTCCTAGTTATTACCGTGCAATGTTGCTGCCCTCTGGTTGGCTATTCTCGTGTGGGAATTCCTCCTGGCCTTATATTCCCGCAAATATTTCTCGAGGTCCATGTGCTATCACTAGATTGAGCTTATTGATGTTTTCTTCGCACCCTGGTTCCCATTCCCGTGTGGGCCGCAACTCTATGACGTTACATGAGGACTGTGACTCTTCCATTCATCTTTATTCTAAGTCTGAGTATCTTAGTTTAGCTTTTTCTATTATTGGTGTCCCGGCTTTGGCCGTTTACAATGCTAAAACAATTGGCAAGATGGCTTGCTGGATGGTTAAATCCATTAATCAGACTTCTACCGTGTTATCTGACCTGTTATTAGATGCCCAGGGTGAACGAAGGGCAATTTTGCAAAATCGTGCAGCAATTGACTATCTCCTGTTAAAACATGGACATGATTGTTCTGACTTTGAAGGTCTTTGCTGCTTCAACTTATCTGACCACTCTAAATCGATTCAGGCCCATATTGACAAACTTCACGACTTGACTGCAGAAGTTAGAAAACATATTGTTCAGGACTGGTTTGACTGGCTCTTTAATTGGTTGCCTGACTTACATTCTTTACGACAGAGTATAGGGGGTGTTATGATTTCTATTTGTATTTTAGTTGCCATTTGCTGCTTTATTCAGTGCATTCCTTCTCTATTCCAATATTTTAGATTTGGCAAGAAAAATAGATCAGTTAATTTTGTTTCTTATTACTCTTCCACTGATGTTAGTTCTATATAGAACATGGCTAATAGACTGGAGTCAAGGGTGAAGTGTAATGACCGACTTTTTCGACCCTCTTTAGAGGGAGGATGATGGAAGATGACTCCAGCCTATTACCCTTATAGTATAGGGATTAGGACTATAAGTAGGACCTATCCATGAGGCACAGTAGTGCATTTTCGTACCCTTTTCTTTAGATCAGGGCTTATAAACTTAAGCTAGGGGATAGATATATAAGTATTAGTGATGATCCATCCGTTTGCAAGAGTGTTAGTATATCTTCCATGGAGTTATGCTTTTTTTGGGCCTTGTAGGCCTTAAACGGGACAGACTCCATCTTGCCCTCTGCCTGGTAGCTTGAGAGGCTTTCTAGGTCAAGTGTAATGTTTTAGTTTCGAGGTGTTGTTCGCTTGGAGAGAACCGGTTCAGGCTGGCCCTTATCGAAAGACTGTATTTTTCTCCACTCCGAAGACACAACTCCAGGCCGGCAGGTTGGGAACGTGTCCTTGGTACGGGGAGGTACAAGAATTTGGTGGGCGGCAGGTTACTGGCCGTAACTTTCCATGAAGGGACAGGTTTTGATATTAGCGAGAGTGTTAGGCAATAAGTCAGTCAGTCTGTAGGCGGCAGCTAGCCGTTAGCATCTATGCCATTAATTATTTTCAAGGCAGACAGTCGCCATTTTGAAGTCCGAGAAAGATTTTGAAACCGAGACTCTCTGAGAAAGACTGAAGGAGAAGTAGCGCGGAGCGCACAGAGACAGAGAGAGAGAGAGAGACGGTAGTTAATAGCGAGCAAGGTTCCAGTGACTTGGAGGGAAGCAGAGGCGATCGAGCATAGCGGTGCAGACGTGTACCCGTGACTGCTAAGGTGTGATTCTGAGACGAGCCAAGACACAGACGAGAAGGGAACCTAGATGACTGCCGAACCCCGACTTCATATTAACCAGGTGACCTCCGCCCTTTCCCTTGCAAAGCGCGCATTCTAACCTTTACTTTTCTTTGCAGAATATATATTGTGTAGTATTGTGTTCATTTTTATTGTAATAAAACACCCCAGTCCTTAGTGAACCGACATGTGCCTTGTATTCTTGTTCAATCGGGGTAACCTTGTCTTCTAGTCAAACATTGTTTGCATGAACGGATGCGAATCCCGATCAGGTAAGAGATGATTGAGCAATGAGGAAGGAAGGGAACATTTGATGTCAGGAGCAGAAGGTACATATTGCAATTTGGAAAGCCATACTAATTTCTATTATCGTAGTTTTATCCTGAGTAGATAATGAGAGACTTCTTCCCTAAGTGTTCATAGGAAAGTGATCGTCGTTGGTACACGGCGTTAATGAGAGCACCTAAGATAGACGGTGTGTAGGTCTGCCGGATTGCGGATCGTGTGTGAATGAGAACACCGGAGGGATACGGTGTGGAGGTCTGCCGGATTGCGGACCGTGTGTGAATGAGAACACCGGAGGGATACGGTGTGGAGGTCTGCCGTATTGCGGACCGTGCGTGAATGAGAACACCGGAAGGATACGGTGTGGAGGTCTGCCGGATTGCGGACCGTGTGTGTGGATGAGAGCACTGGGACTGCAGGCCCATGTGTGTAGACACGCTGGATTGCGTGTCGAGTGAGCACTGAGGGAGATCAGTGTGTGAGAGTATATAATCAGACCTGCCCCAGGGTAGATTAGTCTGGGCCTAAGTGGCCGCAAGACTAGTTGGTGTGAATAGGATATTATAGAAAACCTATGCATGTTTATTGCGATTTTCCCCATCCTTAGGTACGAGATGTACATACATATATCCATACCCAGTGTAAATACGTTCTAAGGAGGGAGGTGATTACGTTCTGGCTGGGTTAGAGGGGCTCCTAGGAGCTGATCCCATCTGGTCCGAAAATCCGGTCGGTACACCCCCCAAGCACTAGACTGTATTTAACAATGTTACATCTCCCCCTTTCTTAACAAAATGAAATTAACTTCTACCAAGTTTGTAATTGTCCACTCAGCCCCATGAGTCGGCAGACAGTCTGTTTGGGCCACAGGAAGGTGTCTCCATGCATGAGCTCAGATTCAGTCCGGTCTTTAAGCATCAGTAAGGTCGAATCAGTGATGGGCCTGTCTTTTGTCAAGAGGACTAACCTGCACTCCTGAAGTCTGTGGGGGCGATCTAGCGGGGGTCTTCAGAAGATATGTTCCCAACTCCCAATCACCCCTGCACCCAGAATCCTCTGAGCCCAGGAACAAAAGGGAAAGGGGAAGTGGATAACAAACAAGAGAGACTGCCACACCCTGGTATCGTCTAGGATTGCGATGTGTTGAGGACACCTGCAAAAGTAACCAAACATTAATACGTCCCCTCAAGGCTTGGAGTTCACAATTCACAGTTCACATTTCCATGGACTTTTTACTCTTCAGTGACATCACAGTTTCAAGGAATACCTGATAAGAGTGTGGATTGCGCTGCTCTCTTTAGATGACTCAAATAGCTGAAAGAAGATGGAAGACTTTACTCCAGAAGAAGCCAGGACCTCCCTTTGTGTGAATAAGGATATAACCTATATGCGCATATATTATAACCCCTAAACACTTCTCCGACTAGATGCAGTTCAAGGAAGAAGTAGGTCCGCAGGATAGAGAATAGAAGCTCCAAACTGGAATTCCGCTATATATTCGATATTTGAGTCTCTGTGGTAATTAGTAGGCTGCACTGAAGCCTTAACCCAACGATGTCTCGATAATGACTCTTGACACTAGAGTTCATGAATGAGGCCGCTAGGTAATGTTCAAAAGGTCTATGCAGCTAAGGCAAAGATGCTGCGAAGGAACTGATATGACTTGAGTTCAGACGGGGACTTTAAGCACAGCAAGCAAATTTCAATTGTCAG
The DNA here is from genome assembly GCF_964263255.1 of Lissotriton vulgaris. Taxonomy (NCBI): domain Eukaryota; kingdom Metazoa; phylum Chordata; class Amphibia; order Caudata; family Salamandridae; genus Lissotriton; species Lissotriton vulgaris. Next base: position 57,027 of record NW_028252494.1, read on the forward strand.
TCTCAGAAGTCCCAAGCGCTATTATCATCCAAAGGTTGCGCTAGAAGGACTCTGCCGTGGAAACCAAAACAGGAAGATATCCGCTAGGAATTTGTCGAAGCGGCTTACCTCACAACTGACGAGGCGAAGGGTCTAAACAGGAGTGACAGAGTCTCACGGAGGACCCGTGACAGGATACAAGGAATCTGACAGCTAGAGTCTTTACCAAATGACGAAATCCAACAAATACGGCAACCAGAATGAGAACCTCGAAGAGACTCTCCGGAATGCTGCTGCTTGCTTCAAAATGACGGTTGAAGTGCGCAGTGCTCAGGGAGAGCGCGCACCAAATGGCCGCTCGAAAATGAGAAAGGCTAGAACGCTAACCTTGCGCTAGAGCGGCACAACGCTGACTTGACCAGCCTGCTATACCGTTCCTGTATCATTGAGTTTCTGCAACCACAGGAACGGTAAAACCAGGGAAACTTCTTGAATCTTATCCCTGGCAATGGAGAACAGCGTGTAGACACCAGGGCGGGCTTGACAGTACCCCCCACCAAAACCCCCCTTCCAGGTTTCAAAGGGAACGTCTTGTGGAAGGCTGCCACTAATCTGGGGGCATGAACGTTACAGCTAGGCTCCCACGATCTTTCCTCGGGACCATAACCTTTCCAGTCCACTAAGTAGAACAATCTACCCCTCTTCAGCTTGGAATCTAGAATTCTTTTAACCTCAAACTCTTCAGAAGACTGGATTGATATTGGTACTGGAGGGGCTTCCCGCCGTAGGTGAGGCGGACTTTTCTTGACCAAGGAAACATGAAAAGTGGGATGGATTTTCATAGTACTGGGAAGGGAGACTCTTACACTGACAGGGTTTATCATTTTTTCCACCGGGAAAGGGCCCACAAACCTAGGTTGGAACTTCTTATTCCCCCCAAGTCGCATGTGTTTTGTAGAAATCCAGACCAAATCTCCCGATTTAAACTGAGGACTGTCCCTTCTTTTTCGATCTGCTGACCTCTTATAATTAGCCTTAGCCGTAGAAAGATTAGAAAAGGCCAACTGATAAGATTGTTGTAAATTAGAAAGAACCTCTTGGGCAGCCGGAACCTCAATATCGACCTTACCTACCCTCATGTTAGGATGCCTCCCAGAATTTAAAAAGAACGGGGAGAAACCTGTGGCAGAATGGACTGAGTTATTGTAAGCAAATTCCGCAGTACTAAGTAAGGAAGGCCAATCGCCTTCCCGATCCATAAGGTACAAACGGAGATATTGCTCCAAATCTTGATTCACCCGCTCGGTCTGTCCATCCGTTTCTGGATGAAAACTGGTAGACAGACGAGAGTCCACCCCCATTCCTTTTAGAAAAGACCTCCAAAAACGGGACACAAATTGCGGTCCACGGTCCGAGATCACAACCTTTGGAATACCATGTAACCTGACCACATGTTGGACAAACAATTCCGCTAACTGAGGAGCTGTCGGTAGGGACTTTAACGGAATGAAGTGGCTCATTTTAGAAAACTGATCCACCACCACCCAAATGGTTGTACTCCCTTGACTGGAGGGGAGGTCAACAATAAAATCCATGGAGATGGTATGCCAGGGAGATGGGGCCACTGGAATGGGTTGGAGTAAACCTTGTGGGAGTTGTCTCATGACTTTTCCTTTGACACATTGCTCACAAGTGGCTATGAACTGTCTTACCTGAGCTTCCATGCCCGGCCAAAAGAATTCTCTCTTGATCAAATCCAAAGACTTTGCAACTCCCTTGTGGCCGGCTAATGGATGGTCATGAAACTGCTGAATTATTCTTACTCGAAGATCTTCGCTGGGAACAAACACCTTTCCAGACTGATAAGGTTTTCCTTCCTTGATTTCTCGGTCAGGACCCTCTGTATCCCAATTTTCAAACTTCTTTTGGGAAAAATCCACACGAATTCTGTCTTCCAAATCATCTTCCACAGAGGTGGCCACAATCTTTTCGGTAGGGATAACAAAACTCTTCGCCTGGTGCTCAGCCTTGCTTCCAAACTCCAACCGGGACAAGGCGTCTGCTTTTGCATTTGCTGCTCCGGGCTTATATGTTAGGACAAAATCATAGTCTGCAAAGAAAAGAGACCACCTCAATTGCCGAGGAGTTAAAGTTCGAGCGGACTTCAGAAACTGGAGATTTCTGTGATCAGTGAAAACTGTAATGGGATGTCTGGCTCCCAGAAGATAAAGTCGCCAAACCTGAAATGTGTCCTTCACCGCTAATAACTCCTTATCAGCAATTGAATAGTTAATCTCTGCAGGGGTGAGTTTACGTGAATGATAGGCAACCGGATGAAGCTGACCAGTGTTCTTATGTCGCTGAGATAAAATTCCTCCAATAGCTAAATTCGAAGCATCAGCCTCCACAAAAAAGGGAACATTCAAATCAGGGTGCTGAAGGATAGGTGCTGTGGTGAATGCCTCTTTCAAAGATTGAAAAGCCTCTTCTGTTGCCGGTCCCCACACAAATTTTTCGTTCTTCCGCAACAATTTAGTTATGGGACTCACTTTACTTGAAAAATCATGAATGAATCGTCTGTAAAAATTTGCAAATCCAAGGAAACTTTGTATCTCCTTGACTGATCGAGGAGCTGGCCAACCCCTTATGGCTTGCAATTTGGTGTCATCCATAGACACCCCTTCAGGAGACAGAATGAAGCCCAGAAACTCTACTTTGGACGAATGGAAAACACACTTTTCTAACTTCACAAATAGCTGATTCTCAAGTAGTCTTTCAAGAATGGCTCGTACATGACTCACATGCTCTTCTCAACTGTTTGAGAAAATTAAAATGTCGTCTATGTACACAACTGCAAAACGATCCAGATATTCCCGAAGAATGTCGTTTACAAAGTGCTGGAACGCGGCTGGGGCATTACAGAGCCCAAAAGGCATCACCTGGTACTCAAATAATCCCAGCCGGGTGCGAAACGCGGTCTTCCATTCTTCACCTTCGGCCATGCGAACCAAATGGTAAGCTCCTCTGAGATCTAGTTTTGTGTAAATACGTGCTTCCTTGACCTGGTCCAAAAGCTCCGAAATGAGGGGCAAAGGATAGCGATTCTTTTTAGTGACCAAATTGAGCGCTCTATAATCTATGCAGGTTCGCAAAGATCCATCCTTCTTAGGGATAAAAAAGAGAGGAGACGACACTGGAGACTGGGATGGCCGTATAAATCCATTGGCTAAATGTTGTTCGATGTATTCCTTGAGATGCACATTCTCTGGTTCTGAAAGGGCATAAATGCGACTGCACGGAAGCGCCGCTCCTGGCTCCAATTCAATGCGACAATCGTAAACTCGATGAGGAGGTAACTTCTGCGCCTCCTGTTCATTGAACACCTCCTTCAAGTCAAGGTACTCATCAGGAATCTCCGGAATTTCCAAAGAGCAAATGGTTTGAACTTGATCTGCGAAACTTGATGACATGGACTGATGAAATTCCATCGGAAAAGATGCTTGACAATGTTCTTGACAATATTCTGATGACATATCCAGAGTGCGCTTGGCCCAATCAATTTTAGGATTATGTTCGGTGAGCCAAGGCAGACCAAGAATTAATTGAAACTGTGGAGCGTCAATTAAATTGAATCAAACCAAACTCCGGTGGTTCCCTGGACCAAACACCGTGATGGTCTCCGTATCTGCTACAATGGGCCCAGAAGACAGATTTGTGCCGTCCACAGCTCGTACAGGCTCTGGCTTTAATTTCTTTTCAAATCGGATACCCAGGGATTTAGCAAATTGAATATCGCAGAAATTTCCAGTAGCTCCCGAATCTATCATTATTGAGATATTTTGGTGAACTGCTTCTCCAAACTGAATTCTACTGGACAGAATGAGATGGGGTGCAGAACATTGTAAGGTGTTGGCCAAAGACTGCAATTTTGGAGCTGACTCTTGTGTCGCTTCCACCAGTGCAACTCCGTCTACTGGTGGAGCCGATCTTTTACCAACGTAGACTTCTTAGGCCTCTTAGAACATTCTCGAACAAAATGGCCCGGTTGACCACAATACATGCACAGCTTGCCTGCTCGACGCTTCTCTCATTCTTCCATGCTGAGAGGACCCCGCACTGATCCGATCTGCATTGGTTCCTCAGCCTGAGTACCTTCATGACTCTTACTGACTTCGGTTCGAGCTCGATCCAACCTTGGCGGAACCAACCTGAAATCCTTGCGTCTTTCACTCCGCCTTTCTGACTGTCGCTGATCGATATGCAACACTAAATCAATTAATTCCGACAAATCCGTTGGTCTCTTGGGAATCTGAGCTAGACCATCCTTGAGCTCATCTTTAAGTCCCCTGTAGAAAATGGCGGCTCTCTTGGCAGCGGGCCAGTTGGTCTCTACGATGAGTTGATTAAATTGTGCAATATAAGCTACTAGCTCCTTATTGCCCTGTCTCAAATCCAACAATTCATTGTCGGTGGCCTGCGAAATGGTCCTTCTATCGAAAATGCGTAGAAATTCTGCCTTGAAATCTTCGAACTTGTAGAGTACCGGATCATCTGCTGATACCAAGGGTAGAGACCATGCTGCTGCATCTCCACTCAGATAAGACAGAACAAAAGCCACTTTGGACTGGTCCTCCTTAAACAAAATGGGTTTGCACAAAAAGTGCAACGAGCACTGTGTCAGAAAAATTTGGGCCTTGTGAGGATCCCCTTGAAACCTCTCTGGAGGAGCCAAAGGAATTGTGGGTGACATGGCATGTACTACTTGGGTAGTTAACTCTGAGGAAGACGAGTATGGAGCAAAACTCTGAAACTTTGATCTTTCAAAACTGGGACTTGGACTAATAGCTAACTCGTCTAATCTTTGCCGTAAATAGCTAGTCTCCTGATTAGACTTCTTAATCTCTTCCTGAGTGTCACTCAACTGTTTTTGCATGCTCTCAAGCACTGAGGTCAAAGCCTTCATATCCCAGCCCTCAGCCATCTCGCCCAGACAGAAGGCACAATGTGTCTTTTTGGCACTTCAATCTGTCAAGAGGACTAACCTGCACTCCTGAAGTCTGTGGGGGCGATCTAGCGGGGGTCTTCAGAAGATATGTTCCCAACTCCCAATCATCCCTGCACCCAGAATCCTCTGAGCCCAGGAACAAAAGGGAAAGGGGAAGTGGATAACAAACAAGAGAGACTGCCACACCCTGGTGTCGTCTAGGATTGCGATGTGTTGAGGACACCTGCAAAAGTAACCAAACATTAATACGTCCCCTCAAGGCTTGGAGTTCACAATTCACAGTTCACATTTCCATGGACTTTTTACTCTTCAGTGACATCACAGTTTCAAGGAATACCTGATAAGAGTGTGGATTGCGCTGCTCTCTTTAGATGACTCAAATAGCTGAAAGAAGATGGAAGACTTTACTCCAGAAGAAGCCAGGACCTCCCTTTGTGTGAATAAGGATATAACCTATATGCGCATATATTATAACCCCTAAACACTTCTCCGACTAGATGCAGTTCAAGGAAGAAGTAGGTCCGCAGGATAGAGAATAGAAGCTCCAAACTGGAATTCCGCTATATATTCGATATTTGAGTCTCTGTGGTAATTAGTAGGCTGCACTGAAGCCTTAACCCAACGATGTCTCGATAATGACTCTTGACACTAGAGTTCATGAATGAGGCCGCTAGGTAATGTTCAAAAGGTCTATGCAGCTAAGGCAAAGATGCTGCGAAGGAACTGATATGACTTGAGTTCAGACGGGGACTTTAAGCACAGCAAGCAAAAATTCAATTGTCAGTCTCAGAAGTCCCAAGCGCTATTATCATCCAAAGGTTGCGCTAGAAGGACTCTGCCGTGGAAACCAAAACAGGAAGATATCCGCTAGGAATTTGTCAAAGCGGCTTACCTCACAATTGACGAGGCGAAGGGTCTAAACAGGAGTGACAGAGTCTCACGGAGGACCCGTGACAGGATACGAGGAATCTGACAGCTAGAGTCTTTACCAAATGACGAAATCCAACAAATACGGCAACCAGAATGAGAACCTCGAAGAGACTCTCCAGAATGCTGCCGCTTGCTTCAAAATGACGGTTGAAGTGCGCAGTGCTCAGGGAGAGCGCGCACGAAATGGCCGCTCGAAAATGAGAAAGGCTAGAACGCTAACCTTGCGCTAGAGCGGCACAACGCTGACTTGACCAGCCTGCTATACCGTTCCTGTATCAATGAGTTTCTGCAACCACAGGAACGGTAAAACCAGGGAAACTTCTTGAATCTTATCCCTGGCAATGGAGAACAGCGTGTAGACACCAGGGCGGGCTTGACATCTTTGGTCGATCTTTCTGTTGTCTGAACACAAACATCTTTGACCACAGGAGCGCATTCTTGAGAATGTGAGACATCGTGCCTGAACTGCTTGTTCTCAGATTCCACAGTTGTCATGGTTTCTTTTTGCTGTGTGACTACTGATATCTCAGCGTGGCAGTGGTGGTCTGTTCTCCTATGTGGCACTTGTTTTTCTAAGCATCCGCTTGTGATTTCACTTCTTTTACCCATTCGGTCAGGGGCATCAATGCTCTCGTGCTCACGACCCTGCGTATTGGACAATAGAGCACTGAGTGTCCTGGTTCGGTTTTGGGACTCATATGCGGGCTCTATTGGTCCTATCTGCTCCCACTCGCGTTTGTAAATGTTGAACTCTTTGAGCATTGGGGCATGAGCACGTTCCGTTCTCGTCCCCTCTTGTCTTCGTGATGCGGATCCATCTTTGCCAACACACCTTGTCTTCTTGACGGAGTGATGAGACAGTCTTTTCCCACGCCAATGTATAGTGTCCCATATGGTTGTCTTTCTTCTGAAAACCCTGGGAGTCAACCTCGCAAACCCCGTCAGGGGTGACGGTACCCTCCTCAGGTCTGGATGTGACTGCAACAGACAGGACAAGTTGCTTGACGGGGTAATCAGATGTTCCGAGACATCTGCGTGAGATATGTTGTTTTGGACGGGTAGAGCAGTTGCTGAGTCCAAGGTCCGTTCAGGTGATCGGTGCCATGGATGTGGTTGTGAACTTGATTCTGTTGACCCCAGTGATCGTACCGACATGTCTTCTGAATCAGAGAGGTCTCTTGCTGCTTTTCTTCAGGACCCTTCTTTCAAATGTGTTTTGACTGATACACTTCTTGAACTAGTAGGCTGTGACAAACTGCTCTTACATTTGGGACAATTCTTGGGGTATGTCTCTCGACATGTCTTCTGTGCTGTTTCAGTGAAATAATTGTCTGACAACCAAGCGTGTATTTCTTTTGTTCGATCCCAAAGCCTTTCGTTGCTGCCCTTCTCGTATGATGTTACTGGTCTCCTCTCAGTTCCCTCATTTTCACGGGTGTCCTGAGTGTGCTTGCCTATCACTTTCTGGTGTCGGAGTGAATCACCCAGTTTTGTGAGGTCTCTTTCGTCTTCTCGCTTGTTGGGGGCCCTGGTGTCTGTGTCCTGGGAGTGGTGTTTTCTACGGCTGCATGTTTCTTCTAACTTGTCTGTCAAGATTGGTGACCCGCGGATTGCTCGGGTGTGTTTGTGTATCGGCTCCCAGAGTTGACATGACTGGTCCAGTGTTCTGTAGCTTGTCTTTCCTTCATACTTGTTGAGTAGGCTGACATCGGTTCCATCCATGTGATCTATCCCACTTGACTCTTCTTCAGAATAGTTTGTACCATTTGCTGAGTGACTCCTTGAAGTTGAATAACTTCCTGAGGTTATGTCTGTGAGGCTGTCATAATCCTTGATCCTCCCAGTCTTTTGTCTTCGCGTTGTTGACTCAGAGTATTTCATGTCACTCCCGCTGTCTTGTCTCTAATCTACCTTCGCCCTCCCTCGTTCTGGTTTCGGTTGTCTCTTGAATTTTATGCTCTGACATGAGGGAGGTCTCCTTTCGCTTATCTTCTCTTCCTGCATTGATATGCAATTCTCTTTACAACTCTCTTGTTTCGGCTCGCTCTCCAGCTTTAGCCCTCCTGATGATTTCCCTTAGCAAGAATTGCCTTTGAAGTATCTTTCGCTGTGCGTCTGGTTTTGAACAGCTCTCAATCGCCCGAAGGCGGATCGTTTCCTCATTTGTGAATGTATTGAATTGACAGTATCGTACCAACTTTTGTAACCACGTTACAAAGTTTGATAATGATTCCCCTGGTTCCCGCCGTGCTGCATTGAAAATGATGCGTTCATGATCGACATCTTCCTTTGTGGTGAAATGAGCACATAACGTCTTTTTGAGTTTTCTGTATGTCCCTGTGTCCTTTGCTGAATAGGTTCTGATTAGGCGTCGGCCTTCGTGACCCACAAATTGAAGTAGTAGTAATAGACGTTTGCTATCTCTTCGCTCTCCGGTAACGTCAAGAAATGCGGCCAGTGATTCCAACCACCGGTTCCATTCTGGACCCAGACTCTAGTTGCCGGTCTGTGTCACTGGGGGTGACACTCCAATGCAGGGGCTAGATGTATGTGTTTCTTCTCTCACCGACTTGATGGTGGAGAGTGCTGGCATGACAATGTCACAGGACTGTTTCCTTCTTCCTGTCTTCTTTTGCTGACCCTCCTCAGCTGCTAGTCTTTGTTTGGTCGTTTCCTTTGAATTTTGGTAAGATTCGCCGCTCCCGGAGACTATTGTATGTTGTCCGCCCCTGGCGCGACTGTCTCGGTGTGCTTCAGTGAGTTAAGCTTGGATCTCCTGACGTCAAATGGCCACCATTCAGCTGCACCATGTGTGACTCGTGGCTCTACGAATTCCCACTTTCTTTGGTGTTACGTGCTAACTGCAGGTAGTCGATGGGGCTGTTGCAACGATGCGTGGCAGCATTGACTTCTTTTTCTTGTGTTTCGTTCTAGACTAGTGCAGGTTGTCCAACGCATTTTCAGTACATGTTTTCAGTGCATCCGTTGCGCTTGCTAGTGTTTGCTGTGTTTATTGGCCCTTTGCTCTCTTCACTTCATGTTGCTTGTACTCGTGCTTCTTTATATTCAGATTTACATTCAGTGCGCTCTTCGCTTGTTTCTGGTACTGTCTTCTGCCATTCTGTCCTCTTCGGGGTCTTCTGCACTTATGCCCTCTTCGGGATCTTCCGCAGTTCTGCCCTCTTCTGGGTCTTCTGCACTTCTTGCATTTACTCGTGGTTGCTTGTGTTTTCACCCTTTTCTTTGCATGTGCTTGTTTACTTGTTCAGCTTCTTGCATGGGCTTGTGGTTGTTTCTCCTTTGCATTAACTCAGGCCTATGTATGTCCACTTGTTGCTTTCTTCTATCTCTTGCATGTGTCTGTGCTTATTTACATCATTTGTGCTGGCATGCTTTTGTGTCCATTTATCTTTTGCACTCGCCAGTGCTTGTTTGCTTGCATCCGTCAAGGCTTGTTTACTGATATAGTCTGGCACTTGCCAATGTTTGTTTACGGCAGCTGCTCTATTTGCCACTGCTTGTTCCTTTTTGTTCACGTGCATTGGCCAATGCGCGTTGCATCACTCTTGTAGTTGCTTGTGCTTGTTTGTTTATCATACTTTTGCCTTTGCCCGTGCTTGTCTGCTATTTCTTCCTTGCACTGACTCGTGCTTGTTTGTTTGTCATCCCTTTGCAGTGATCAGTGTTTGTTAACTTGACACTGCCTGACTCAAAGATGGCCGTTTAGACATTTGAACAGGGGTGCCTCTAGAGGCTGCCTGACTCTAATATGGCCGCCAGTCTTGTAGTCTCAGTCTCCACGAGATTTGAGACGATTCACACTTCCAGCCCAGAGATTCAGACGCAGATGCACTCGGCACTTACTGTCAGCCGATCCTTGGAGGCAGCAGGACTTTGTCGATGCCTCACACGCTTCTAGACCGTCAGCATACACAGGTGAGGTCGGGGTAGGCTCCCGACTTCGTTTCTTTTCACACGTGCCGTTTCTCACGCATTGGGGGTGAGTTTTCCTTCACTTTTGGCGCTCAATGGTCGCATGCCGTTTTGCACGCATCGGGGGTGAGTCTCTGGCTTCGGTGCACACCGGCGCTCTTTCCCCAGCACTTCCTCGAGGCTTCCGCATTGCCTCACACTCTCCTCAGCAACCGGAGCAGCAGGGTAGGATCGGGGTAGACTCCCGATCTCTGTCTCCACAGCACACCGCTGATCACACGTACCCGGGGTAAGCTCCCGGTTTTGGCGCCACACAGCGCTTCTTTCCAAATCCTCTTCAGCGCTCGACCACGCTGATCCTGCAGAGCTCTACGCGACTGGCACTCGCGGGGCTGGGGCAATTACCGCTGGCCTCAGGTCCTTGGCGGCGGATTCAATAGGGCACACGTGTCGCAACTAAGACTTTCTTTCTTGGTGCCCAGGGACAGGACGCTTCTCTACAGGGTTCAGGGATGCCAGGCTGCAGATCCCACCCTCGTCGCCAGCTGTAGTGTCCTAGTAGGAATAACGACAGACACTACTTGTACATATATCCGGGAGCTTTATTGATTGCTTCCTCCCTCGTCCTGGTCCCTGCTCTAACTGCCCACTATCCGGTCCCAGCTCCCCCTGTTCCTGTTTCTAGCTCCGCCCCCCCCAAGCACTAGACTGCATTTAACAATGTTACAGCGGCGTCCAACCACACAATCGCTGTAACTGCTCCGCCCCCGCCAGAAACCTTCTCTCGCCTCAGTGGCTGCGCAGGACTGGAGGTGCCTGCTTAGTGTCTCCAGTGCATGAACACAGCTCGGACAACAGTCCAAGGTTCAAACCGACACCACCCTCATGGATGCTAGCTCCTCACCGCTGATGCTTGCGACTTTGCCCCTCAGATGCAGGGTGGGCTTACGTCCTACTCTTGCACTCGGGGCCATCACACTAGACCTGACACTCCTCCTTTCTTTCCTTACGATGATGGCTGGTGAGGTAGTTTGTGGACACCTCTTCAAATGGGAATCGGACCATGCATCCGCCTCTCTACAACTAGAGGGACCTGGGAAGTATTTCCTTGCACCTACCTGCTCGGGCTCATCTCATGCCCCACGTGCAGTCACTTCGGGGTGGGTTCCCACTCAGTTCTCGCTTCAATTGAGGCCTCATCAGCCGGTGGCAGAGGTCATGCCACTGGCTCCCTCACGGCCAAAACTTGGGGCTCTTCTGATGTGGGTTGGGCTCCCTCTCCGCTTCTCATATCCTAGCGCTATTCATTTCCCTTTTCACCCACCCCCTGCCGGCTTCCTCAGCAGGGTGGGCCCCCTGCAATCTCTTCCTCTGGAGCAGCCTCTTCTGCCGGAGCAGCGTACGGTCAGGGGTGCCTTATGGGCAGGCCACACTCTTCCTCTGGTGCAGCGTGTAGGCAGGGGAGCGTCTGCACTGGCTACACTGCAACCCCATGCCAATCCACTTGGCGTCTGCACACATGGGCCGACATCCTTATCACCAATGTAATGGTGTGGGGCTCTAGGCCCCCATGCATTAGGAGTGACCAAACAGACACAGGTAGTTGGTGATTAGAACTGGCACAGGGCATGTGGCCTCTGTTACTGTCAGGGTCACATGTCCTGTGACCCCTGTGGTGGATGGGCGTGGAGTAGGATGTAAGCCAGCTCTCAGGGAGTGGCTGTTCACAGAACAACTAGAACAGTGACCAGCAGGTCACTGCAGGCAGGGTCACCACCCATGGCCCCATGTCGGGTGCCTCTCATCGGTAGTGGTAAGAGCTCCTATTCATCCTGTGTGTTCCTGCTGCAGCTGTTTTTGTCTCTGCATCATTTATGTGGCACATTTTTTAGACAACCTCTCTGCTTTGGAGCTTTGTAGGAACTTTGCACTACAACTAATAGTTAGCTTGACCTCGCTAGCTTCTCAAGACTTTGGGTTCAGTATGTTGGTGCCACAAATAAAGGCTAAACCTGTCAGCGCTTGAGGCATCCAACACTTTATGGAGACACTGGTTTGAGGTGTCTTTGGAACTTTGCCACTCAGGCTCCCCTTGAACTCCACCGGTGCCCCTCTTAGCCTGACTGACTGACTGAAATATTTGAAGAGCACACGAATGCCGCAGCGTCTTGGCGCTAACAGATACAGATGAGAGGGAGGCAGAGGAGCAGATCGATCTAGACAAAGAGCCAGGTTTTTAGGTTTTTTCTGAAGCTTGTTTTAGATTTTTGGGCACGAAGTGCTGGGGGTAGCGAGTTCCAGATTTTTGCCGCCTGGGAGGAGAAGGACCTTCCCCCCCAGCGAACTCTGTTTATTCTAGGTTGGCAGACGAGGTCGAGGGTAGATGACCTCAGTGTGCGCTGGGGAATGTATCGGGGCAGTAGTTTATTGAAGTCGTCGGGTCCCTTGCCGTGAAGAGATCTGTGGACCAGGCAGAGAGCTTTAAAATGAATGCGACGTCTAACCGGGAGCCAATGTAGCTCCCGAATAGCTTTGGACGTGGGGTGGCATCTGGGGATGTTCAATAAGGCTCTGGCCGCCGCATTTTGGATTGCCTGAAGTTTAGACAGCTGTTTTTCTCCTGCTCCCAGATAGAGGGAGTTGCAATAATCATTGCGGGATAAAACAAGGGCTCCCATGACCGTTTTCCTAAGCGTGTCTGGGATGTAGGGAAGAACTTTCCTAATCTGTTTGATATTGTGAAAACAATCAATCAATCAATCAGTGACACTTATAAAGCGCGCTACATACCCGTGGGGTCTCAAGGCGCTGGGGGGGGGGGAGCCGCTACTGCTCGAACAGCCAGGTCTTCAGCTTCTTCCTGAAGGAGAGGTGGTCTTGGGTCAGGCGCAGGTCGGTCGGGAGGGAGTTCCAGGTCTTGGCGGCCAGGTGGGAGAAGGACCTTCCTCCTGTAGTCGCTCTTCGGATGCGGGGGACGGCGGCGAGGGCGTGGTTGGCTGATCGGAGGTGGCGTTTGGGAGCGTAGAAGTTGACTCGGATGTTGAGGTAGCTCGGGCCTTGGTCGTGTAGGGCTTTGTGTGCGTGGGTGAGGAGGCGGAAGGTGATTCTTTTGTTGACGGGGAGCCAGTGAAGGTCTCGCAGATGTCCGGAGATGTGGCTGGTTCGTGGGATGTCGAGGATGAGTCTGGCTGAGGCGTTCTGGATCCGCTGGAGTCTCTTCTGGAGCTTGGCGGTGGTCCCGGCGTAGAGGGCGTTGCCGTAGTCCAGTCGGCTGGTGACGAGGGCCTGGGTGACGGTCTTCCTGGTCTCGGTGGGGATCCACCAGAAGATCTTCCGTAGCATGCGTAGGATGTTGAAGCATGCCGAGGAGACGTTGTTGACTTGCCTGGTCATGGAGAGGGAGGAGTCCAGGATGAAGCCCAGGTTGCGTGCATGGTCTGTCGGTTTGGGTGCGGTGCCCAGGGCGGGAGGCCACCAGGAGTCGTCCCAGGCGGAGGGAGAGGAGCCCAGGATGAGGACCTCCGTCTTGTCCGAGTTCAGTTTCAGGCGGCTGGTCGTCATCCACTCGGCTACCTCTTTCATCCCTTCGTGCAGGTTGGCTCTGGCGGCGGCGGGGTCGTTGGTCAGGGAGAGGATCAGCTGGGTGTCGTCGGCGTAGGAGATTATGCTGAGGTTGTGTTTGCGTACGATGGCCGCGAGGGGGCTCATGTAGACGTTGAAGAGGGTGGGGCTCAGAGATGATCCTTGGGGGACGCCGCAGATGACTTCGGTGGCCTCTGACTTGTACAGTGGTAGGCGGACTCTCTGTGTTCTCCCGTCGAGGAAGGAGGTGATCCACTCCAGCGCCTTGTCCTGGATTCCGACGTTGCTGAGGCGCCGTACTAGGGTGCGGTGGCAGACCGTGTCGAATGCCGCGGAGAGGTCTAGGAGGATGAGGGCCGCTGTTTCTCCATTGTCCATCAGGGCTCGGATGTCGTCGGTGGCGGCGATGAGGGCGGTCTCGGTGCTGTGGTTGGCTCGGAAGCCGGACTGTGAGGGGTCGAGGGATCCGTTCGTCTCGAGGAAAGCGGCCATCTGCTTGTTGACGGTCTTCTCGATGACTTTGGCTGGAAACGGGAGGAGCGAGATGGGGCGGTAATTCTTGAGGTCGGTGGGGTCCGCTGTTGGTTTCTTGAGTAGGGCGCTGAGTTCGGCGTGTTTCCAGCTCTCGGGGAAGATGGTGGTGTCGAGAGATGTGTTGATGATGTCTCGCAGGTGGGGTGCGATGACAGCGTCGGCTTTGTTGAAGACGTGGTGAGGGCAGGGGTCGGTCGGTGATCCGGAGTGGATGGAGTTCATCGTGCGGATGGTGTCTTCGGTGCTGATCGGGGTCCAGGCGTGGAGGGTGGTGGTGGGGGGTGGTTGTTCGGTCATGGTGTGCGTTGGTTGGTTGTTGAAGCTGTTGTGTATGTCCGCGATCTTGTTGTGGAAGTATGAAGCCAGGGAGTTGCAGAGGTCTTGCGATGGGGTGATGTCGTTGTTTCCTGCGCTGGGGTTGGAAAGCTCTTTGACGATGTTGAAGAGTTCCTTGCAGTTGTGTGCGTTGTTGTCCAACCGGTCCTTGAATGCTGTTTTCTTGGCGGCGCGGATCAGCTGGTGGTGTTTCCGGGTGGCAAGTTTGAAGGAGGTCCTGTTGTCCGGTGTCGGTTCCCTTCTCCAGACTTTCTCGAGGGCTCGGCAGTTCTTCTTGGAGCTCTTGAGTTCGTCGGTGAACCATGGGGCTTTCTTGCTGCCGGGTCTGCTGGGCGGGGTCCTCAGTGGGGCGAGTTCGTCCGCGCAGTTGCTGATCCACTTCGTGAGGTTGTCGGCGGCCTGGCTGGGGTTCGCTGAGCTGGCAGGAGGCTGAAGTCACCTGGTTCACCTGGGCTTTATAGGAGAGTTCTTTGACTAATAGGAAGCCAAGGTTTCTAACCTTGTCTACGGGAAGAGGGCAGGTTCCTGCTTCGGGGGGCCACCATAGGTCATTCCAAATGGAAGCTTCATTGCCGAACTCGATAACTTCAGTTTTATCCGTATTCAGTCTTAGGAAGTTGTTGCTCATCCAGTTCATAACCTGAGAGAGGCAGTTCCTGAATCGTTCTGCTGTGGCGTCAATGGATTGGGAGATGAACACAATAATTTGTGTGTCGTCGGCGTAAGACACCAATTGAAGGCCGTGGGATCCGATCAGGGCGGCTAGGGGGGTGACGTAAACGTTAAAAAGAGTTGGAGACAGTGCCGAGCCTTGTCGGACTCCGCCCGGAAGAGAGAATTCAGCGGATTGCAATCCATTCCAAATCACTTGATTAGTGCGAGTGGTTAGGAAGGAGGCAATGAGGGCCAGGGCAGAACCGGTGAAGCCTAGGGACGTAAGTCTTTTTAATTAAACGCATTGTCAACCGCCACTGGGATTTGATATCTGATGACAGAGAGAATTCAGCGGATTGCAATCCATTCCAAATCACTTGATTAGTGCGAGTGGTTAGGAAGGAGGCAATGAGGGCCAGGGCAGAACCGGTGAAGCCTAGGGACGTAAGTCTTTTTAATTAAACGCATTGTCAACCGCCACTGGGATTTGATATCTGATGACATCAGGCAATCCAACCCGCCTTTACATGCCTTCAGGAAGGCACGTAGTGTAAAGGACCAAGTGGTTCGCTCCTTCTTAAAGACCAGAGATGACCCTACGGTCACGACCCTTTGGAACTTACCTGCTATTGTGGGCCATTTCAGATGCGGTCAGTGCAAGGCATGCAACAGTGTCATTCAAACCAAGGAATTCATTTATCATGATCATAAAATTTCACTGAGGACACACACCAACTGTAACTCATCGAACATTATATATGCCATCCTATGCCCATGCTCGATGATATATGTTGGTCAAACACAGCAGAAAGCGAAGGCCAGGATCCTTCAGCATATGAGTAGGATCAGGTGCCGAACACCAGGGGCACCTTTGGTCGAACATTTCTCTACAGCCGGTCATACACCGGACAGTCTGAAATGGGTAATCCTTGAGAAAGCCACCTTGGGGCCCCGGGGTGGTAATGTCGCGGATATTCTGAATATTCGGGAGCTAAAATGGATGCTAAAATTTGATTCTATTGAGAATGGGCTTAATGAGCAAGACAGCTCCTTCTCCCAACTGGCTACCCTATCAACCACCTGAACTTAATGTAAATTAATCTAGCCCTATAAGACATATATACCTTCTCTGTGGTTCTTACATACATATGTCTGATATTACTCTTGGTGGATTTATATGACCTGACTTGTGGCCTTTACCCTCTTGTGAGAGGTACGCCACGCATAATTATCGAATTTAATCACATTCATTATTGCTCTGTAAGACATATATAACTTCACTGTGGTTCCTACATACATATGTTTGATATCATTCTTGGTGGATTTATATGACGTGACTTGTGGCCTTTACCCTCATGTGAGAGGTACGCCACGCTTGGGTCTGCAGCTATAATTACCAAATGTAATCGCATCTATTACCACACCATCTATTCCAGAATGGTATATATTGCTTTTGTTTAGGTTTTACTCTTGAATGACCTGATTGTGAAATGATCCTGTATTTCTTCAACAATGGCACATGATGCCTCTCTCTGGTTTCTACGAATGATTTGATTATGTTATGATCCTAATGTTGTTTAGGAAACTGATCTCCACTCGAGTAAGATGTGTTTAATAGGGAGATAATAACATACATATTTAAATATCACCCTCTGCACTGGGTTTCATAATTATGCTTCCGATTTCATTATGGCTATCTTTGAAGCATTTAATTCTCTGAACTACTACAGGATAGTTATTTATCGGTTCAACTTGTGATAATACCGAACTCTGGCCGCAATTGCAGTCTTTTCTTTATGCCTACACGGGTGCCTTGCACCACGTGATCCTGTTGCCATGGGGATAACTCTCAAGCCGGAACCGAGAATCGCCATTGCGAACTCGGCTCCCTGCGGAACGCGATTCATCGCTGCACCGGTAAGCGTCCTTTCTAATGGTTGGATGCGTTTTATAAATGATTACCTTTTTTGTGGGCACTCCCCAACAGTGGTTCCTCCTTTTTTACCCCCAGTATCGTCCAAGAAACTACTTTTCCGACTGACCCGGACCTCACACGATCGTAATCTGATCGCGCCTTTCGGGTGAGTGCAATCGCTTAATCGTCTCTGTCTGGTGGTACAGAGCTGACCTCACCGCTGCTAAAACCCTGACCCTCCTCTATTTTTAGAAATACCTACGAGGCACCCGTGTGAGTTGACCAGACCCCTTAATGATTGGGAACAATATCACGCATTTTTGGTGAGTGTCAACCCCCAATTTATTCATCATGTCTGATGAGGCACAGTTCCCCTTCCCTGTGCTAAACTCTGGTGTTCTTTATGTACTCCCCAGCATCGATTTAAATTGCTGCTACCTCTGACCACAGTACCTAATTGAACTGGGGTCGCCCTGATACCATTCCGTGGTGAGTTCGTTATTTGTAATTTTGATTCTATCACGAATTTTTAGATACTCTAATCTATCTAAATCGCCCGCATTTATTGTACATTAACAGCGATATCAGCCTTGACGATTCCGTTGGACCAAGCCACCAGCCGGTCTCACGGTCCACCTTATACTACGTCGTGGTAAGTTTCCTTTGAATTGTTGACACTGAGCAACTACCACGCCTTGCCCCTTGTCTATTACCAGTGAAATGTCCTCTTGCTGCCTTTTCTGGACCGGCTTTACTCCTAATTTTTTCCTTTCAAACCGCTAGATTTATTCAACGGGGTTAGCGCAATTCCTTTGTCTCTCAGTCGAGGCGCGCTTATTATTATTGACCATTTATTATCTAGTGAGTCAACCGTATTTGTGTAACGCATGATTATACTCGCCCTAGTTTTAAGGCACTATAGTGAGTGTGCTCCCTGCCAACGTATGTCAGTTATGATGTGCTTTCCCTTTGGAACAATATAGGGATTAACTTCCCAATATTAATTCTTATATTTATATTGAATAGGTGTGTCCCCACCCCTGTCCTGATGAAGACCCCACAGCAAGGATAGTAATTCTACCTGCACAATAGAGGATCGAAACGTCGACAACTACCCGTAGAATCCAACTCCACGCCCTAAACGCCTTCATTAATTGAAACTTGTGGAGTATGTTGTTATGTAGGAATGATAAATTGAACCTTGTGGTCTAAAATTCCTACACACACTGTGTAGCATGTATAAATGATGTATATTGACTGATTTAATTGTCACTACAGAATTTCCTCCTTTCCTTCACCAGGATCACTCCCCCCCTCCTCCTTCTACCAATTTGGGGCACTACGCAAACTGTTTTTACGTAATGAAATTCATATATTTGTTATAAATATTCACATTGTGATTAAAACAATGTGAACAGATTTGTTTCTTGATTGATTTATGTTTATTGGTTTCCTTGCAAATTGATCCTTAAGTACTGGGACCCCTTCCTTTTATTACATTGATCACCCAGGTCCCAGGGACATATTTGGGTACAACCCCGCATCAATACCCTTTTTAATAGGACGGCGTGATTTACAGTGTCGAAGGCCGCTGTGAGGTCTAAAAGTATCAGTGCCAACCGTCCACCTTCGTCCATGGTTTTGCAAATTTTTTCAGTAGCCATGATGAGGGCTGATTCCGTGGAGTGTGGGGGTCTGAAGCCATGTTGTGACGGATCAAGTAGCTTCTTTTCCTCCACATGCAGCATTATTTCCTGGTTTATAGCTTTTTCTAGGATTTTTGAAGGTAATGGCAGACAGGAAATTGGCCGATAGTGTTTGGGTTCAGAAGGATCAAGGGATTCTTTTTTGAGGATAGGCCTAATGCAGGCCATTTTCCAGTTTTGTGGAAATTCTCCTAGGGCCAGATGTTGGTCGGTCGGTAACGGCCGAAAATCTGTATTTTCGGCCGTTACCGACCGGTATACATGATTTGAAATGTACTGGCACAATTGTACAGAATCAGTAACTTTACCGATTCGGTAAAGTTACCGATTCTGTAAAATACCGAATCGGTATTTTTACTGATTTGGTAAATCTGAGATGTAGGTGGGACTCTTCTGAGTCCCAAAGGCCCTACAAAATCGGTATTTTACCACACAATCCTATTGTGTGGTAAAATACCGATTTCACACACATGTGCATGCACACCTAGCCATGTGACAGACAGACATGCCCTTAGGGCATGTCTGTGTGCCACATGGCGCACATGCCTATTTGTGGGGTGCCAGAGGGTGTCAAAGTGACACCCCCTGCACCCTTGCAAAATTCGGTATTTACCGATTCTGTAAATACAGAATCAGTATTTCCCATTGATCCCTATGGGCTTTGAAGCCCATAGGAATCAATGGGAAATACCGATTCTGTATTTACAGAATCGGTAAATACCGAATGTTACAGAATCGGTATTTCCACATCTGGAAATACCTACATGTCAACCACATTGATTTACAGATTTTCAATTACCGAATCTGTAAAATCAATATTACCTACATCGGGCCCCTAGACGGATGATTTTATTGAGCAGAAGAGTTAAGGTATTTGCGATGATCTCAGGGATTTGATGTAGCACATAGGGGGAGCATGGGTCCAAAGGAGAGCCGGATTTCATCTGGATTAGTAGGTCATGCACTTGCTGTTTTTCGAGTACAGAGAAACTGGAGAAGCAGGGGGGAGTCATGTTGGTAGGTCCAACTTTATTAGGGGGTATGATGGACACCATAGAGCTACGGTCATCATATACTGATTGTACCTTCTTTTGAAAGAAGGTGGCCATTCCATTGACGAAACTCTGATCAGGGTTGAATACTGTGTCTCGTGGAGTTTTTGTTTTAAAAAGTTCCCTGGAGGAATTAGCTGATTTTTGGATTTTTTCTGTGAAGTTGGCGGCCTTTGCCTGAACTATTATGGATTTGTACTCCTGTAAGGTTTTTAAATATTTAAGTTTTTTCTCGAGGCTATAATCAGAGCGCAAGCTTAGTTCTGCGTGTCAGCACTTAATCTTAACAGTTTTTACCTCGGCCGTGTACCATTAAGCGGTGACAAGCTGTTTCCTGGGTTTCTTTGATTCAAGTGGGACCAGCTTGTTCATCGTATCAGTAATCCATTTATTGAAGTTGGAAGCCCAATCTTCACTGTTGCCGTAATCAAAGTCGGGAAGAGTCTTTCCCAGTGCCTCAGCAAGTTGGTTGGATTCAAGTTTTTTCCAGGGACGGGAAGTTTCAGGAGGTGGGTAACTTCTGTGCTGAGTTGCAAAGTTTTTTATTTGTAGATTAAAATAGATGGCATTATGATCCGACCAGTGTATGGGAGTGATGGATAAGATTTTGATGGAATAACAGTTAGAGAAGATTCCCCTGACGGAAGTGGCGTTTCCTTTTAATCGCCCGTTTGATCCATTAACTGCCCTGTGCTTCTGTGGAAGTTCTGAGACTGTGGTATACCCCTACCTAGCTCTGGACACTGATGATTGGGACCCGTTTGTGTTGAGGGATTGTTTGTCCTTTAATTAAAAGTGGGGGCAGTGCTTAGAGTGTTCCTGTCTGGCAACGTTACCACTAATCTGGTTTTCCTGTTTTTGAATGCAGTTAGTTTTTTTGCTGCTCTGATTTGCTGCTGTTTTATATCTGAAGGCTTTGCCTAAAGCTTCTCTGTTTGTCCACTTTCCAGCGTTGGCCTATATGGGATGTGTAGGTATGGGTAAGCTTAAATCTATAGAAACATTATCGGGGAAAAGAAACAAAAGCTCCATGCTTCCTCTAACTACACAACACTATTGAGTGAGGATAATGCAAATGGAGCCAAGGTAAAGCAGCTGACAAAGTTAATCCTATATTTTCCCGGAGAAAGAAATCTAAATCCCTGGGTGCTAAGCATATTGCTAATGCTGCCCAGACGATTGCCATCACTTCACCCATCGCTGCCACTGCCACATCTTACATTTCAGGTAAGTCGAGTTTCTGCATGTACACCCCAGCAGAGCATGCTCCACTCCTCATCTTGCTGCGTCTCTTCGTCCCAACCCTGGGACAGCATCTGGGCAAGTAGTGCCGGCTTCCTTACTCTGTAGGCGGCTGTGACAGCAGGGACACTTCCCGGGCCGGCACTAGGCATGGGCAGTGTGGGCAGCTGCCCAGGGCCCCGTGGCTGTGTCACTACGATGGGGCCCCCCACGAGTCCATCATCCTTTTGAAATGGTTCCATTGTAAGAATTACAGGTGGGGAGCCCCCACCCTTGGGGTTTGCAGCTGTGGTGCAGTGTGTGAGGCCGAAGGCGGGGCCCCCCACACCTGGGCCCGGCTGCCATGGACTGAAAGTGCAATATGACACTGCATCCCTTTCAGCTGCTGCAGAGGCTGGGTTTGGGGCCGTGATCAGCCTATTCGCTGCATCTGCATGATAACAGCGGTTAGGCAGATGCTTGGCCTGAGGTGAGTCCTGCCCCTGCATGAAGGAAACACAGAGCATCAAGTCAAAGTAGGCGCTGGTCCTTTAATTGAAGGGAAAGGGAGAAGAGCACAAAATAGAGGGGTTATTATTTTTTTTTTCTTTTTTTGCAACTCTGGGGCATATTATCAAGGGGGTTTATCTCCGCTTTTTTGGCTTTAAAAGCCAAGAAAGCGGAGATAAAATTATCTCCCTATTACCAAGCTGTCGCTAACACCAGTTAGCGACAGCTAGTAGGAGATAGCGACCATCTTGGGCCCCACTTTGCATGTCAGTGATATTTATCACTAATGAGATGCAAAGTGGGCGTGCCAAGATGTTAGAGACTGAAAACAGTCGCTAACATCGCTATCTCCTATTACCAACTTTTGGAGATATTCGCGCTAAGCGGGAATATCTCCAAAAGCTAACACCTGCCCTGAGCAGTTCTTAGCCATGTTATCCAATGGGAGGTGGATAACATGGCTAAGAGCATTTGCTCGATAATGCATGAATATCGCTGACTTTTCAGCGATATTCATGCATTTCAGCCGTTTTTTATCGCATTTGCGATAAACCTTGTTAATAGCAAGGTTTATCTGCGATAAAAACCGCCGATGTGCGGCGATAATTTTTGTCTCTAAACAAGTTAGAGACAAAAATTATCGCTAGTTGTTGGTAATATGCCCCTCTGTTTTTTTTTCAAACAAGCATGTTTATCGAAAAGAAGCATAAAAGGAGTTAAGCATAAATAGTAACTCGAGTTATAAGCGCTTGGTGTTTTTTATATTTTCATGTAATTTACATGAAACAAAGGAAGAATGAGCAATTGGGTCTTTAAAAGAATAGTGGAGATGATAGCATTCAGCTGGGGGGGGGGATGGAGGGTTGCCCCCTTATCACTCCCCAAGGGGAGTGCAATGAACCCACCAAGATAGACCCAAGTGATATAACCCCTCAAGCCACTCACCATTACTTGTTTTACGCATCTGAAAAGTAACACAACAGCATGGGGTCCCTCTCTGCAGAATGTGATATCTGTGAGAGTCTCCCACATCTTGCAGATATTCATTGGCCCCAGGCTGAATGGGAGCCTTTTCTGGGTTGGGTCCCCCTGAAGCGTTGTGCGCCCATCTGTGCTGCAGGGGCCTGTATCGCGCACTGAGACAAGACGCGAAGCAAGGTAAGAGGTTGGGGAGAAGGATGGTGAATAGCACCGCATGTAGGGGAGAGGCGGAAGCTTGAGAGTCAGAAACAGCGAATGGAGGTTAGAGGTGAGGGAGAGATAAAACATGAAGGGGTAGATTTAACCAGCGCAATTTTTTGTTGCTATTTTCTTTCCTGCGCAAACTTGTTTTGTGCTGGAAAGCACCCTCTAAGTAGAGCACTGCTTTGCGTTACTTTGTGACAAGGGGGCGTTATTTGGGTAGTACTTGGGCGTTCCCATGTAACTACCCATGCCTTTTGATGAAAAACCATATTTACAAAGATATGTGAATATGGTTTTGCGACAAGAGCTAACACCCCTTCAAAGGAGGTGCTAACAGGAGAAATGCATTGATTTCTCCATGCTTTTCTAACTTTGCATGTGTGCTGCACTGTGCAGCACGTATGCCAGGTGGGAAACGCTTTGTATCGTACCTAGCATAGTACTTCGTACAGGAAGGGTACCCTTCCTGTAGAAAACCTATGCTACACTCATGCACACACTCTTGCGCTAAGGTGTGTGCATGGTGCACAGAGCTGAAATGAGTCCCGGCGCAAGGGAAAGGGGAAAAGAGAACCATATATCTGAAGATATGGTGCTCTCCTGCTCTCTCTCTGTCGTGCAATGCAGCGCAGACTCACGGGGGCTGCACTGCATCGCATGATTTTAAAAGAAAAATCTTCCTCGAAGAGTTGAGCATGGAGAGGAGAGGTAGACATGAGGGGGGCAGAGCCAGTGAACAAAGTAGAGGTTGAAGAGAAGGGTGCAAGGCAGTGCTTAAATAGGAGAGGTAGATATATGAGCAGCAGAACAATCAGGAGACCTTAAGTGTTATGGAGAGGGAATGGTGAGTTTTGGATGCAAGAGGGCAAGACAACCAAGAGCAGGTAAGAGGCTGGGCTAGAGAGGCAGGGGACAGGTAGATTTCAGAGAGGTAGAACCAGTGAGAGAAGGCTACTGACTGCAGGGAGATGAGAGGCTAAGGGCACAGCAGGAAGGTAGGAGGCAAGCGTAATAGAGGCAGAATTTGTGAGAAAAGTAAGAGACAGTAGTAAAGATAAAGTGAAGTGTAGAGCATGGAAGGGGGACGTGAATTTATGAGACAGAAACAGTGAGACACGGTAAGAGGCTAGGGGCTCAAAGAGGAGAGGTGGATGTTAAGGGGACAAACCAGCAAAGAAATGTTAGTAGGCTGAAGGAAAAAATGGGAGTTGAAGGGCAGTACATGGATGGGGTATGTAGATGTAAGAGTGGCAGAACAATCAAGAAACCTTATACAGAGAAGAGAGAGGGAATGATGAGAGGAGGATGTAGAAGCCCAAATCAGCGAGAAAGGTAAGAGGCTGGGTGAGAGATGAGGCATACAGCATGGAGTAGAAAGGTGGATATAAGAGGGACATAACGAGAACGAGAAGCAACAAAGCTGGGAATAGAGGAGAGAGAGTGATAAAAAAAGGGGCATACTCCACAAGAAAAGGTTTGAGGAACGGATGAAAATAAGAGTAGAGCATGAACGGAAGTAGGTGGTGTAAGGGGCAAAATCTGTGAGAAATGATTAGAGTTTTCAAGAGGATGAAAATGGGGAGAAGCTGTAAATGGGGCAGAGCCAGTGAAAAAAGTTATAAGGCTGGGGCAGAGATAAGCAGTTAAGGTAGTCTATTGATAAAAGTCACGGCTATAAGACAGACAGATTCAGCAAGAGTACATAAGCAGAGTGGCTAGAGACAAGTGGATGGAAGAGAAAAGACCCACCAAGAGATAGTAGGAGGTTGGATGAGGAGCGAGAGAGGGGGAGAAGGTAAATGTTAGATGTGCAGAACCAGAAAGAAAATGATGTTAAAGGCTTGGTGAGAGATTAGAGATGACGAGTAGATCAGGGAGGTAGTGTTCAATGTAAGAAGGGCAGAATCAGCAAGAGGAGAGAGAGAAGAAGGAAGCGGAGAGGTGTATGAGCACGAGCAGTAAGAAAAGATAAAAGGAAAGAGGAGAAGGAAAAGGCATAGCTGGATTTAGGATGGGGTAGCCAGCAGAAAAGATAAAGACTGGGTGAAGAGTTGAGATGTGAAGAGTAGGGCAGGTAAGAGAAATGTGGATTTAAGAGTGGCAGAATCAGCAAGCGAATATGAGAGGCAAGGTGAAAAGATGAGAGGTAAAGAGTAGAGCATGGAGGTATGAGGGTCAAGATGGATGTTAGAGTGGCAGAACCAGAAAGTAAAGGTAAGAGGCTTCGAGATTGGGGAAAGATGAGACGTTAAAAGGAGAGCATGCAGAACAACGTTGATGTAAGAGTGGCTGATACAGCAAGAGTTGAAAATAGGCTGAGCAAGAGGGGAAGTAAAAATTAAAGCACAGAGGTGGATGTAAGTGGGCAGAATCAGCAAAAATAAGTAGGAGGCTGGAGGAGATGTAAAGTATCTTTTAACTAGCAAGTGCTGCTAAGTACATTGAGCCTTCTGCCAAAGTTTGGAATTACCTGTTTCTTTATTTTCCAAGTAGAAAATGTGTCCTAGAATTGCAATGTGTGTCATCCTTCACAAAAGTTTGTTATCTCGAACCATCCACAACATAATTGCGGAATTACAGCCTGCTCTCTATGTACTTTTACTCCTCTTGACCTTTTTATTAAATCTAGCTCCCATTTGGGACCCTTTCTTGCCCATTTCATGAATGGACATCTAAAGATCATAGCCCCTGCGTTCACCTCCATTCTCGGATTCTCGGCAGGAGAAGAGAGAGCTTCCTGATCAGTCCGTCAGCTTGAGGGTATATTTATACCTTGAAGGTGTCTAGGAATGCCATAGTTTGACGTAAAGTCGGGCATAATAACGTCACGAAACCACCCCTAGGGAATAGTTGTTCTTTGCAAAGTACATGAGTTCTTGGACAAATCAATATTCAAGCAAGGGGAAGTTCCCTAATTGCTTAAGCCGATTTGCCAAGAAATCGTTGTGACATTTGGTACGGTTGGAAGTAGCCATGCCTGTATTTGGTCTGCTTGGGCTATGTCTAAATGAGGGCTTGATTTCTATGCCTATGTAAGGGCAATGTGAATTATACCTATATAAGGGCATGAATCTGGAAAATTCACTTGGTGCCTAAAACTCCACACAACACCCACTCCATTTTATTATGTACAAAATTACTAAGTTCGAAACACATAAAACATATCTAAACATGATGTGTTAAAAACCCACCCAAACACATTAATATGGTTGTACACGAAAAAGAGCATTTGTGCTGTACGCATTTAAATGCAATGTTTCATTCAAAGCATATAGATGACATTTGAAAAATGCTATCCGAATGAATCACGAAAATACATTTATGAAATGGCTCTCAAATACAGAAGAAAAAGTTGCGACCATTCCATGGCAGAATATATAAACTGTTTGAGTGTGGACAAGGTCAAATATTGTCTCTTGGAAGTTTTCAAAGAAGTCTAGTTCTCTATGAATAGTTCTACTTTAAGCAGATAAGTACAAATTTGGAAAAAGTCTGATCATAGAAAAAATAGAGTTCCAAAGTTAGGAGCTTGTTTTGAAAAATGAAGGTCGAATTCAGAGTCTCTCCGAACACTGTGTGCTAACTTCAAAAGTCAGTGTCATTGTTTGGAGAAAAGATCAAATCTTCTAAGTCTGTTAAGAATTTGTCATCTATTGGAGGTGAAAGTTGGATTACCTCTTTAAGCAGATTAACCGCACATAGATGCGAATCATTGCCTTCTGCGTCGGTCATATTAGCAATGTTTGAAGTAGATGGTACCTGTGCGCTTGTTGCTCCACATATCTCACCGTCAGCATGTTGCGTCTGTGAGATCTCAATGAATGCCGTCATCAGAATTGGTAGCCGCTGGGGACAAATCAGTGCATGAGCCGTTACTGGTCCAAGCAAAGTATCAACTTCCGTTGGCTGGACTGATGGGAGTGTCAGACAGATGTCTAGCACACATTCTTCTCCACATAGCAGGCATCGTAGAACAGGTAGGATGCAATCTTGCCAGATTGGTCGGAATGATAGAAACCACGTGGTATTTAAATCTCTTAAACGAGGTAGTCCCAGGATTTGTATCATCCTCTCACGACACTTCATTGCCATGAGAGTGTTCTCCAAGGTGATCTGGGTGTCGATGTTGAGTTGGCTTGCCATATCGGAGTAGAAAGAACAAAAACAGTATCCCTGCTACGAGTCCCAAAATGAGAGGCAGTCTTCCAAACACAGATTGCACGAAGTTTGGAAATATGCCTAGGACTGCTTCAAAAGGTGCTAACAGTCTCGAAAAAACTGTCTTACATACATGTACAATACCACTCGTATCAGACATGCTTAAGATACGACCTAACATTTCTGAGAAATGTATAGGGCAGTTTGTGGATAAAAGGGCATGTATCTCTGCAGAAGTCCTTGCAACTTACAGATCATACATCTCTTTGGCCGGGGTCAGTGGCACAGTTTTTTGTAAAAGAATGGCTTTCATCCTGCTTAAAGTATCAATTCGTATAGAAGAGATGTTCAGTGAAAGCCATAACGGCGACTCCCCGTCTATCTTGGTTTTTGGAAACAATACTTGCATACAGCAAGTGACCCTGGCTGACACAGTTACGAGATAGGTTATTCCTGGCAACATGCCACAGAAGCTGTGTTCATTCATCATAATGTATCTTTCTTTAGAAAGCTGCCTAAAAATTAGATCAATCACTGCAGCGGGAGAACCTTGCAGGTGGCAGGATAAGTTGTTCTAGGAACCATCGCAGGCCCCGTTTAAATTAATACCGCTTAGTGTGCTTTCGCAATTTGTACCACTAAGAAACACTTCTTTCCCCCCCTCCAACATCTGTTTGTATACGGTAAATCCCAGGATGTCTTGATGTATTCTTTACCCAACCTTTCATATACCCCTGCTGGTATATGTTTTAAGCATGATGAAAATGAAAAATTTTAACAAGCAGAGTGATTGTACTGTGTAATATCCATTCTGTTGCTGGTTTCACAGAGACAGTTAATGGCAATCTTTCCAGTTTTTCAATGCTCAGCACCGTATAGTCTGCTCCTCTCTGTGCCAGTGGGATTTGTTTATCTGTGAGATTGAATTCAGAAAACAATGACGTGGTGTTGATTAGACGCCAAGGCACATAGCCTGAATGAAGGTTTTGTAACGTCCAGTCCAATAGCATTATAGAATGCAATTGTGACAGACCATGTTGTAACATGACCAAGTCCTGTTCCATTATGTCTATGGCAGAGGATACTATGCTTCCAAAGAATATATTGTGGATTACAGAGTCGTTAACCCATTGTCAACTACGGAGAGAGATTTCTCTAAATTATTACGATCAATTTCTCGTATTCGTTCGGCAGTCTCTGCTTGCGTAATCTTCCATACTTCATAATAAATGGCATAAATACCGGCGTATATAAAACATTTATGATGCGGTTTAGTAGGTCCTTGTAAGAAGTCCCTCAGATCAACGCCATCTTTAAGTAAAGATAAGTGTTGTTTTACTTCCTTTAGTGTAGATTTTTGTAGCCACTCAAGGCACCATTTTCCCACACTGTATTATGTTACTATCCCTGGATGTTCTCTCTGGACATATCTTGGATCTGGCCTAGTGAATGTGAACCCTTGTGTCTTATTCAGGAATCTATCTTGACAGTTGTTTGTGGCTGTGGGCCAGATAAACAATTTTTTGCAATTAGGATCTGTTCTGTTTTTAAGAAAAATAGTATGTACGTAGACCACCCCCTCTGTAGTGTTCTTACTATCAGGGGTAGGTGTAGGCATGGACGGTTTATTTAAATCTTTTATCTTAGCTAATCCTAGACAAGATGTCTGTTGAACAGTGTCATTCAAACACATTTATTGTTCAGGGATGATGGAGGCTCTAAATAATGTTTCCAATCCCTGCACCTGCCAGTCTTTTGTGCCCCAGACAGTTTTTGTCTCAATTTTGTCTTTCCAAAAGTCGAAACCTAACAAAGACAGCTGAGCATAAAAGGCTGCAGAATATATTTGCTTAGTATTAGTCAACATACTTTTCATTCCTGTCTTATTAACATTTTTAAAGAAAAATGTTTCTGGATTTGAAACATTAAAACCTGGAAAGTATGGAAATTTGCCGTAAAATGGTTTTGAGCTACCCTTTGGTGGCGTTGGACAACGTTTCTATTGGTTATAAGTTAATACGTTTCTAGGATTTGCAGATTTGCAGATTTATGCAAGAAATGATGACCATAGTGATTATAACAGCACATTTGTTCATAATCAGTTAAACCTTCTAAGTATTCATGATTTGTAAATTTTGCAGACATTTCTTAGTCTGACATCATATTATTAACAGTCTCAAAGTCCCAATCACCAGAAAAGGTGCTAGATGAAATAAAGTCACTCAAGGAAACCTTGAATTGGTGTAGAATCTTCAACAGCTCTCCAGGACCAGAGATGTCTTAATCAGTTCTGTCCCAAGCTATACCACCAGGTATAGGAACGGCTGTGATGTTCACTGATGACAAGTCTCTTTGTTCACGATGGGATGATTTGTGTGGCTTGAGGATTAAGTTGATGTTCTTACTTGATGTGTCCTTTTTACTATATCTCCCATTTATCAACATTCCCAAGGTAAATACCAGAGTCAACCAAAGTAGAAGAAATAGTACACCTAATACAAACCACAGTTCAACCCATGGTGAAACCAGATAAATCTTTTCCAAACGATGAAAAAGTTCTGTTGCTTGTTCTTTAAAAGTTATCTTTACTGGCGTAGCTTCAGGTTCACTAGGAACCTGGGAAAACATATCAAAGTTAATGAAATAGCCAGAGGCAGTTCTGTCAATTGTAGGGATTGCATTAGGATTTGTTGAAATCGCTGGACCCACTTGATCACATGTCATATTTGTATAGTCAGATGCTATTTCACTGTAGACAGGTGTTTCTTGACAAACTGTTATTTGGGTCTCAAGAGGCACACGTTCCATGGCTTTGTTGCATAGTCCTTTATTCTGTACTGCAGAGGTTTAACGCAATAATAGGAATTGCACAATATAAGTGTGGGTATTTCGCAATCAGTATTTTTAAGCGCCATCTTGAATGCTTGTAGTTCAGCTCACTGAGCTGTACAATCTCCTAGGGATTGAGTTTTAGTGACCATAGATCAGAATTTGCAATCTCACCAGCGGCCTTTAACGATCGCAAATGCAGCACTAGAAGCTTGTTTACCCCCAATAGCGCGCTGTGCTGATCCGTCTGTAAAAATTATACATTCATACTGTTCTAGAGGCAGAATCTCAGTAGACATAGGACATTCTTGTTCGTATTGTAGAAATTCTTGTGTTTTCAAATAGGGGTCAAAAACGTATTCAACGTCTGTTGCAGCAAGAGAATTAACCCATTGTATCCATCTTGGATGGAAAGCTTTTGCATTTGGAATGCTCGCTTTTGTCACTGCCTCTAAGGCAGTTACAGGAGTAACGACCATTATGCGCTTACCCTGTGCGAGGGCTCTCTCTTTTGCTACTTCAGTTTGAACCGCTGTTAGAATTTTTTCTGTAGAGGTGAATTTCATTTCTGCTTGTGCACAAGTGTGATTTATAAGCTATGGGTACTTTTTCTCCTTCATTAAAGGTTAAGTATGTTAATCCGCATCTTCCTGAAATGATTCGGATTACCAAATTGAGTATGTTTACGCGTGTTTGTAAATGTGTTGTTGCCAACATGTCTGTTTGTTCTGAACGTAACATTTCTGTGTTTTTTTTTAGTCCAATTAACTGTTTTGAAATCAGGTTTGATTAATTCGTAGAGAGTTTTAACCCTTTCTGGGTAATTTAGAATGTAAGTTTTTCAGAAATTTAGGAAACCTAGAATTGACTGTAAGTTTTTCAGCGTTTTTGGAGGTTGGAGCAGCACACATTTTTTCTAAAAGTTGTCTGCCAGGCTTTTACCTTCACTTGATAACTCGTATCCTAGAAAAAGGGCGTTGAGGTGGGCAATTCTCGATTTCTTAAAATTGAATTTATACCCTTCAGAGGCGAAGCCAAGTATTATAGTGTTCACCCTGTTAAAGTGCCTATCCAAGTCATCGTCTGTTAGATATAAGCATGGGCGAATTTTGCAAATCTGGCATTCGTGAATTTTGCGAATTTGCGATTTCGCAATCCGCAAAATCCGCGTATTCTCACGAATTTGCAGATTTTTTTTTGTGTTCGCAAGGATTTTTTGCCAGTTCGCAAGGATTTCTGCCAGTTCGCGAGGGTTTTGTACCAGTTCGCAATTGCGAACTTACATGTCGGCTCGCAACGGTCGCGATTATGTTGTTTCTACGTCTGGTTCCGATTTCTAACCTAATGTCTGATTCACCTGAACTCCCACACTCCCTTCTCACCATGCCTTCTATCTCACAGACCAACATGGAAAGTCTGGCTGTAAAGGTCAAGTCTGGGTCCCCGGAGGACCCTGTTAAACCTGAAATGTTTAACCTACTGCAAAATTCCATTCTGACGGAGGGTCGGGAGTTGATTAATAAATCCCTTCAATCCTCCACCATCCCTAAATCGTGGAAACACGCTAAGGTTGTCCCCTTACTTAAAAAGCCCACCTTAGACCCTTCTAAGCCTGAAAGCTTTAGACCTATTTCTATACTCCCCTACTTGGCCAAGGTGGCAGAAGCGCACGTGAATGACATCTTGACCAATTATCTGGAGAGTAATAGGATCTTAGATGAGTCACAAAATGGGTTCCGGCCTAACCACAGCACGGAATCCGCCCTGTTGGCCGTGACTGAACATCTGAGGGCGACAAAAGATCTGGGTGGCACGTCGGCTCTTGTCCTGTTGGATCTGAGCGCAGCGTTCGACACGGTCTCCCATAGGATTTTACTTAGAAGACTATGGGAGATCGGAGTCTGAGGTGGAGCCCTGGATTGGTTTGCGTCCTTTCTATCAGACCGTTCCTTTCAGGTCCATGCCCCACCGTTCTCGTCCAACAGGTTTCCATTGAGCTGCGGTGTTCCGCAGGGATCTGCCCTCAGCCCCACATTATTCAACGTATACGTCCACCCTCTGGCAGTACTGGCCAGAGAACGTAAGATCAAATTACCTTCTTATGGGGACGATACGCAACTCATTTTTTCCTTTTCCAAGGACACCAAAACAGATCAAGCCAAGTTTCAAGACAATATGTTGGCCATCTCTAGTTGGATGAATGCGAACTGCTTGCAGTTGAATTCATCTAAAACGGAGGTTCTGTTGATTGGTAAGGAAACACACAAGTGGGATGAACACTGGTGGCCCTCCACCTTAGTTTCTTCCCCCACCCCTAAGTTGGAAGTAAAGAACCTGGGTGTGACTATGGACAACTCCCTTACCCTAGAGTCACACGCAAAAAAAGTGGCTGGCGTGTGTTATGGTCGCCTCCGGTCGCTAAAGCCCATTTTGGGCTTTTTCGACCCATCGGTACGTCGGACAATAGTCCAAGCCCTTTTTTTATCACATATAGACTATTGTAACGTCCTAATGTTAGGTTCTAATCGGACAGCTATCAATAGACTCCAAAGGGCCCAAAATGCAGCTGCCCGTATTCTGTTTGCTCTACCCAAACACTGCCATGTGTCTCATATTCTACGGCGCTTTCACTAGCTTCCGGTGACACAGCGCATTCAGTTCAAGGCGCTATGCCTAGTTCATAAAATCCTCCATCGCTCTGGCCCTCCGATCCTGCAGGGTTTGTGTTCCTCCTATGTTCCCACACGCGCTCTCCGCTCAGCGGACCTCCACCTTGCCTGTACCATCAAAATCAGAAGGAGTAGAGCAGGTGGCCGTTCCTTCAGGTATCTGGCTCCGAAACTGTGGAACTCAATCCCCCTGGAGATGCGTGCCACTAACAATTACCTGTCATTTAGAAAGCTAATTAAAACATGGCTGTTTCCGCCTACTTAAGGCCCACTAGTACTGCCACACGTTTTTTCTACGCCTAGTTGTTTTGTTTCTAATCGTCTGCAAGCGCTGGGACGCCCTGTTGCTGGGGTAGCCATGCGCTATATAAGCGTTTTTAACATAACATAACATAACATCATCACAGGTTCCCAGCACCCTCTGTTTCACCCCTGCCACCCTCTGTTTCACCCATGCCACCCTCTGGTACATCAATGCCACCCTCTGGTTCATCATCACTGTAGATTATGGGGGGGAAAAGCAAGCACACCTGCCCTGCTTCAACTGACATGAATTAATTTGGGGTTGATTTATTAATGTGTCACTGTTTTAAAATTCCAGTCTGGCACCTGCCTCCTTATCTGTAATTTGCTTTCTGTTGCAGTGCAATTTTTTTCCAGGACCTTTGTGGCCTACTTGTAGCTATTCTATTAGCCTGCTGTGAGGGTCAGAGCAGGGTCATACAATTGTTGAAACTAGCAACTGAACTCTGGAGGGGCCCTTGTCAGGAAGCACTACAGGGAATGGTTACTAATGATGAGTTTGAACTTTTGAACCTGCTGAATGCTTTCACTTTTGCAAAACTCGTTTTTCTGCAGAACAGCATTACAGCAACTGTAATGCCCCAAACAAGCTTACTTGAGAAAGTTGATTTCTAATCCAAAAGTGATCCAAAGAAAGTCAAAAGGCCTCAAATCCAAAAAAGTGCAGGCAAATGTCAACCTGAGGAGTTATTCTGATAAAAATCATCATTTTCAGAAGGTCTATGCTGCTTGCTAGTAGATTTCTTGTGCAGAATTGCAATTTTTGTAATTTCGCGAGTGCGAGATTGTTGCTGCCCGCTGCACCTACATGTTTGCAAATGCGAACTTACACCGCACGCCGCAAAATTGTATCACCAAGAAAAAATATCCGCTGCGTGCGAATTTGCGGATTTTGGGTAAATTCGCGAGCGTTCGCGGATTGCGAATTTACCGAAAATCTGCAAAATCCGCGAGCGGAACGGATTTTCCGCCCATGCTTAGTTAGATAGATGTTATCGACATGAGATAATGCCTCATCATCATAGATTTGTAGTAACTCTGTTACTCTAGCTGAAAATAACCCTGGACTATTCTTGAATCCTTGAGGGAGACGACAGAAGTGACGATGTGTCCCCATAATTGAGAAAGCAGTCAAATACCTACATTCCGGTGCAATGTTTTTACAGAAGAAACCGTTAGAAATATCTAATGTGGTTTTATATTTTTTACGCACAATTTTATTCATTAGTGCTGCACTGTGTGCATTTTGTACTGCAAAGGTTTTGCAACAGGAGTTTAAATTTCTGTAATCCAAAACGAAACAATATGTATTGTCTGGTTTGGAGACAGGAAACAAAGGATTGTTCATTGACGAGGTGCAAGTTTCAATCACCCCTTGGTATTCAAGATGATTTAAGATCTCCCTGATCTGTTTTTTAGCTTCTTTCTTAACTGGATACTGCCTTTGCGCAGTTGGTTGAGTTTTCAATTGGGTTTTATGGTGGGAATCCTCATCCCATCCCACATGATTTTTATATAAAGCAGGAGCCTGGGCTACTGCCCATTTCCTGGCATAGGTATATTTTTTTAAGAATTGGAATATGTTTGGAGATGGCTGGCATAATAATGTATTCGCCATGTGGGCATTCCCTGACAAATTCAGGTGGCCAGTCTTGTTCAGCTAGAAGAATGTTATAACCCTTCGAGAGCCTCTCCCAAAAGAGTGCTCTTATTTTTCTAGTTATGTCCCCTCCCATCCGGAGTGTCACTTCATATAACTTGTGGGGTACAATAACCCTGGTATCTGCAGTTTGAACTTGGATGTACTCTTTCAAGTCCACTGTCTCCAGATGATCCTTCAAGATCTTGCGCGCTACAGTTACTTCTGCTGCGCTGTCCAACATTGTCTGAGCCCACTCTCCGTTCTTGAGTTGTGTCCTCAATATCCTCGGCATGTCTGATTTTTAGACCTGCTACCTTCTTTTTGTTGAATTGAGTTTTCTTATTTTTAGGAACGTGTTGATCGTCTTTGGACTTCACACGTTCTTCCTTTTGTTCTGACCGTCCCCTTCTTTCGGATTTCTGTGATGAAGTCTGAAAGGTACGAGAGGAACGTGTATCAGTATCTTGATATCTATCAGGTTTTCTCAAATTATCCCTATTCCTGAGGTTTTACCTTTTTTCAGAGGGCTCCTTTTAAGGAGACCTACCTCAGGATTGAAAACGCTTCTCTTTAGAAGTTTTTTTAGTGTTCTCCCACTTCTTGTTAGGAAGAGTGAGAGTGTTTTTAATAAAGACCTTTTCAGGACTCTCAGTCAGTTGGAGTTTTACTGGTTTACCACCCAAACTGTCTCTACCTAGTTCTTCATAGGATTTTTCAGTTATTCTGGCTAGTTCTTGTGGTTGCTCAGTTACATCAAATTATCTTAGCTTTTGGCGGATCACCACGGATGCTGCTTCACCTTTAACATTAGCTAATATTATTGTTGAGACCTGTTTGAAATCTGTCAATAACTTCATACCTAGATTTAAAGCAGGCTCTGCCCCAAATTAATTTTGAATCTGTTTTAGGACGTCTGGTATTACCGCCAAGAACGGAACACCATGTGTTTTGGTGTTGCAGCAAAGACTGTACCCCAAGTGTCGCAGTCCTCTAGGTGTGGTGCGATCCCCATTGGTAAAAAGATTGCTAGAATTCTGTATTTCTCATGCGGGGTAGTATCAGGAAATACTGCCTCGATTTGAGCAATTTTTTGAGCTATCCTGAATGGAATTTGTTTCTGTTTACCAATGACTGATTGTATAGTCTGTGGTGTGATTTTATTTGTGTTCCCCTGGTAAGGGGCGAGTTGTGGAATCCTTATAGGAGGTTGGACTGTTAGAGTCCGCATGACATATTGAACCAATTGTCTATGGATTTTGATTAGTTGTTTTAGTTCAACTAGTAGTTCTTCATTGCAGGATGTTGTGTATCGCTGGCTAATACTGGCCATGTTGCTCCTGTTCTACCTAGTTGACCGAGATGCTCTTGGTAAGTTAGTGGAATTTCAATATCCTCGTAAGAAATGTATTCAGTTGGAGGTTCCTCTTCTTTGTAGAAGTGAAACATGTGATACTTTTTTTGCTTCAGGGTAGATAATCCATGAATAGAATACCTATGTCTGACAATATTCATGTGGCTCTATCACAAAAATAACCCTACCACCTCATGATGATAGGCCATTTGTTATAAGTTTTATAGTGATGGCTTTCCTTAAATTTTCTGGGATGATTATAGCATCCGTATCGGTCTCTTGGAAACCTGTAACGTCAAAGCCTGCTATGGCATTGTTGCCTGTAGCTCCCCCGTTCTCGGTGTTGCTATCCGGATTTTTGTTGACTGAAAGTTTGCAGAGAAAGTTTCAAGGAAACAAAGATAAGGTGCACAATATTTTGGAACACTGTATCTTTCAACATTGAGCAAACTAAAAAGTAATCTATAGGATTTTCGTCCTACTCAGTTATGGCGGATATTTTTTCCTTTTACCCACTCCAGATGTCTCTTGGAGTATTTTACGGGAAAAGGGGTCTCTGAGAAAAGCACAACTGAATTATTTTAATATCTAGCGTTAAATTAGTGCCTTACCAAACGTTGGGCGCCATGTAGTGTAGTTCCTATATTCCCAATAGATTCTGCACATTGGAATAATATATCCTAAAGATTAGACGTAGGACTTAGGTCAACTAGGTCTCTATTGAATATATTAAACTTAATAGTGAATGCAAGCTAGCTCAGAGGTCACTAGAAACTTTCTCGAATTCACAAGAAGGGATTAGTTTCTGACAACCGCATAAACATGACAACTTTGTTTCCCAAGAATAAGAAATATATCTCTAGAGTCGCAGAAATA
The DNA here is from genome assembly GCF_964263255.1 of Lissotriton vulgaris. Classification (NCBI taxonomy): domain Eukaryota; kingdom Metazoa; phylum Chordata; class Amphibia; order Caudata; family Salamandridae; genus Lissotriton; species Lissotriton vulgaris. The sequence goes on from NW_028252494.1 coordinate 93,397, forward strand.
ATAGATGAATATTTCACTCAGTCAATCATGAATGCTTTGCTTCTACAGAGTTGCAGAGAAATAGATAGACTGGCATTTTCAATAAAAAGGGTTTATTGAACAGTCTTCATGCACGAGAAGTGAACTGCTGCAATCGTAATGCAGGCTGCAAAGTAAAATTGTTACAGTGAGAACAATATTATAAAATAATACTGTAAGAGCATTGTATGGCTTCTAAGCCATATAAAAATACATACATAAATAACAATGACTGGTGCTTCTAAAATACGGCTACCCCAATGTACCTAACCTAGGTCTAGTACGCGGGAAGAAGTAAATATTGTGTAGCATAGGTTTAGTTTTCTTTGCCAAGAATCTATCCAAGATTTCTCTAGGTTCTAATCAGCTCCATACCTTAGAAAGAATGAAGGAGGTCAGGTATCTCTGTCTCGGGACTTGATTTCCCAACACCCCGCAAGGGGAGCTTGGAAACACTAGAGCTGGATCTCGGCAGGTGAAGAGACAGCTTCCTGATCAGTGTGTCAGTTGGAGGGTCGGCTTCCTTCGGTACTTTCTGTAGCGAGCTGCATCAGGCAAGTAGGTAGTGAACTGCTCTGAACAACTGTGTCTTGCTAGAGCAAGTGAAGGTATATTTATACCTTGAAGGTGTCTAGGAATGCCATAGTTTCACGTAAAGTCGGGCATAATAACGTCAGGAAAGCACCCCTAGGGAATAGTTGTTCTTTGCAAAGTACATGAGTTTTTGGATAAATCAATATTCAAGCAAGGGGAAGTTCCCTAACTGCTTAAGCCGATTTTCCAAGAAATCATTGTGACGTTTGGTATGGGTGGAAGTAGCCATGCCTGTATTTGGTCTGCAAGGGCTATGTCTAAATAAGGGCTTGATTCCTATGCCTATATAAGGGCAATGTGAGTTGTACCTATATAAGGCCATGAATCTGGAAAATTCACTCTGTGCCTAAAACGCCACACAACACTGGAGCTGGGCCAATCAACCACCATGGTTGCACCAACAACAAAATCTTGGATTTATTTTCCAACTTCTTCTCTCTGTGTCTAGACGAACGGAGTGTAATCTACTTCTACTACATCTATATGCAACGCAAATTCCTGCATTTTCACCGGCCATTAACCAAGACTGTTGTACAGTCAATTATCTTCTCACAACCAGATTATGCAAGTGTTCCCTGTCTTGAACTTCCCACCTTATGCATTTGTTACCCTTCAGATCATTAAGAACAGTTATAGGATTCTAATCTGGGGCTGCTCTAGATGCTCTTTCCGCTGATTCCCGCTACCAAACGATCTATCCATTTGCCGTCTACATAAAAGGGCCCACTCATTCTTCAGCACTGTATTATTCATTCTGTTTATTCCAGAATTCTATGCTCCTTAACAGCCATGCTCCTGTGTCATCCTAAAATTAGGAGGCAACATATTGGAGGTAGATCCTTCTCCTTTCTGGCTGCACAGGACTGGAACTGTCTCAGTCTTGAGCTATAGTGCATCTCAAATCTTCTGGGGAAAAATGTAAAACTGGCATTTCCATACATTAGTATAGCCCGTACCTTTTCCTTGGAAATCCCATAGCGCCAGAATACCCTCTTGGTGTGGTATTTTCATTCATCTCTTTCAATAGAACAATAAATAAAGAAATTTGCATTGTCTGCACAATTTTGTGTAACTTGACAAACACCCTGAGGAAAGGGGAAGGAGAAGAAGCTCAAATATCTTGTGAAAAGTAGCTTGAAGGCATATTAGGTATCTGCTCCTACGTGTTTTAAAGTTTATAATTTGTGGGGGCGTTAGAGAGTGTACAAGCGGAATGGCCGCCATTTGGTGAGGCTCCTGCAGCCCGGACCATATATCCTGCAATTATCCTACTTAAATAGTTAGCCAACTGGAAGAAATGAGGCATGCACATGAAAGAACTTGATCCCCGGCCTCTGTGAAGATTTGGGATCGATTCAATGCCTACAGCCTGAGAACTGCCGCGTGACAGATTCCCCCAGGAGAGGTGCTGGAGCAGAGGGGAGTGCGGCGAGCGGCGTGAAGTGCTAGGCTAGTCGGCGGCTTACCACGAGAGATTTAGGCCCGGTGGGCTGGAGGCGGATGAATGAGAGTTACAACACGATGTCCCTATGCCACTCAGAGCAGCTTAAGGAGGCACGCTCAAAGCGGACCACGCGTGGATACCCCACATATGAGTGGAATGTTGAAATGTGGCACTGAGACGGCGGTAAGCGCCTGGAGCTCCCAGCAACCGGAAATACGGGTGTGGAGGACACATATTTGGGACATATCGAAGGGCGTACTGCGGCGCCTATAAAGCAAGAGGAAGGGTCGAATAGTGCTAACGCCCTAGAACATGGCGCTGCATAACCCACAACGAATTTGCGCTCTACCAATGTGGTCCCACCGTATGGCAATGTGGGCGAATGGCGGATGCTCAGGAGTGGCACGGTAGGACTGATTGTAGTCTTCCACACACTTGCCATTACATTGGCGGGGGCTAATATTGCACGACACGAGGTGAAAGGCGCAAAGTGCTGCAAAGAGGTTAATTATAGGAATCAACACCAGATCGGAGGCTGCGGGCAGAAAGAGGACGGACGTGGCAGTGAAAACGGCCTCAGTTGATCTTAAATAATTCATTAGAGAGCTGGCATGTATGGTCCCCTCTGCCAATTGACCCTTGAGTACTCTGGGCAGCAATTCGAATATACAGGGCGGGAGTAGAAAGCCCTGTAATTGGCGCATAGAGGTCCAGAAAGTTGATGACCACTGTATACAAGCCTGTAGTCACAGTGGGTGTCCCTAATATAATGACGCCAGAACATCCTTGCTGACCAGCCCTTGAGCGTCAGAAGTAGACCTGAAATAACTCCTAATACTAGATAATATGGGGAAACTGGACACTCGCCAGTCGAAGATCAATTTTGAGGTGCCAAAAAGGGGACCCAAGCCAGACACGGCTGCAGCTGCATCGCAGGGAGCGGACATAGCGAGAAGCGGGGCCCCGTCTGCAGATCTGGATATGCGCCAAATACTATAGGAAATGAGGCAAGGATTCGCCACTGTGGTGGATAAGGTGGATCGGATGTCCTCCAGAATGGACGCAATAGTGCACAAAGTAGATCAGCACGAGGAACGGCTAAAAGAGGCTGAAAGGCGAATCTCCGATGCCGATGATGCCACTGCCAGTCATACGTCGCAACTGGCGAGGATGGACAACCTGCTACGGGTAATAGCGGCAAAAAATGAGGATTTAGAAGCCCGTAGTAGGCGCAACAACATCCGCGTGACCAACATTCCAGAGTACACAACCACGGGGCGTCTGGAGGACTATATTGAAAAACTTTTTCTGACCGCAATTGGAGCTGAAGCCTTCTCTACACAATTCACTGTAGAGCATGCACACAGGTCTCTAGGCCCTCAACCGAAACCTGTACAGCCACCAAGACCCATAATTTCAAGATTGTTGAACTATCGCGACCGCGATGTAGCCCTGCGTGCTGCACGCACGAAGCAAAATTTAAACTACGAAGGTGTATCATTCTCGCTTTTCCTGGACTTCACACCACTAGTGCAAGAACAGCGCCGCAAGTTTATAGAGGTTAAAAAGAAACTGCGAGCAGCGCAGATTGATTATGCGCTACTTTATCCTGCAAGACTCCGCGTGACGCACCAAGGCAAACAACGATTTTTCAACAACCCGCAACACGTGGAGGACTATCTTCGACAATGGAAGCGAATGCAGCGAAGGGCGAATGTTCGAGACCCAGCACAGCGTGACAACATGCAAGAAGAGAACGAGGATGCTTGACTTTCACAACTACAGCTGGGACTATCATCCATAGCCAGCGCAGGTGATGCTGGTACATCCCGAAGGAGCTGAGTGGCTGGAGACACTTCATAGTGCACAAGATAAGGACGATTTAGGGTGATCCAGTGGTAACGTAATCCGAGCACCATTGCCCCTCTCAGATAGCGCCTAGTGGTCGTACAGATTCCGGGGCCTGAGGAGAGACGGTGGCTGTGTGACTGTCTAATGCAGTTCCCCTATGGGTGTACCCCTATGTTGATCTATGTCATCGGGAATACGTTGATGTTTTAGGTTGGGGGGATGGCTGGGGGAGGGCAAGATCTTCTGGCAAATTGGGATTGCTTCAGTGGGAGGGGGGATGGGCAGAGGAGGGGACAATGGAATGCTGGTGTATATTTCCTGCGAGAGTGAGGGGAGGGATGGGGTGCTTGTTCTGGGGATGGTTGGAAGATGATGTTTGCTGTTGGTCAAAGACATCGCCGGGGGAAGGTGGGCGGGAGAGGAAACTGTTGGGGGAGCCTCAGAGTGGGTGGGGAGAGGGGGGATGCTGTTGCAAGTTGAACTGTTGGTGTTGAATGCATGGGAAAACGTATTGAGCAGTGATGGTGGCTGGTGGATCGAGGTACCATTCCGGACATTCAGGTTATATGTTGCACACATAATATATCATCCTGATGGGTGACCACCCCACAGACACATTAACGATACTCTCCTGGAATATCAGGGGACTTAAGGATGCTCGAAAGTGTAGACAAGTATTGGCCTACCTAGATAGATATAAGGTACACATGGTGTTGTTGCAGGAGATGCATATACCCCCTCGGACTAATCCCTCTTTTGCAGGCAAATGGGCGGGAGTCAGAATTTTTTTAAATTATTCCTCATATGCTAGGGGTACCGCCATCCTGATACACCGTGCAGTTCCCTTCACACTCCTTGGCAGCGGGTAGACAAGGCAGGACGATATGTGATATTGTGGGGGAGGTTTGGAAGTGATACAATTGCTATTGTCAACTGTTATGCTCCAAATACAGACGCTCCAGAATTTTTCACACTACTATGGGGGCAGATATTGGATGTCGGTGGTAGGCATATCATTTGGGGAGCTGACTTCAATGTAGCGGTGAAACCCACATTAGATAGAACGGATGGTCAGGTGGAATATCATCCCAGGATGAGAGAGGCATTACAGGGCATAATGGAGGACGGCAACCTGGTAGACAGTTGAAGGCACATGCATCCCACGCAATGGGAGGGTACACACTTCACCTCTTATACAGGTACATGGGTGCGACTCGATTACTGTTTTTTATCCAAGGACCTGGCCCGCGGTATCACTGAGGCCAGGCATTTAGCCAGCACTCAGTCAGATGTTAATCTTAACCTGTGTTAATCACACTGGCAATACCTGGATATGACCACCCCAGGCGGCCCTGGCAGCTTCAGCCAACTGCCCTACTAGATATGGTTTTCCGCGAAGAACTGAGGGATGACATAAAGGACATTTTTCCTCATAATAAAGACACAGTGGATAGCGTTAAGACGGTGTGGGAAGCCTTTAAGGTCACAGTCCGGGGGTGGTGTATTGCCAAGAGCTTTGGGATACTCTGAGATATTCACTGCACACTACATTTATTATAGGGAGAGTTAAGGACTCTGGAAATACAGATGGCGGGCCGGGAGGTAGGGAGTGTACACCAACAAGTTCGTACTAAATTGTCAGAATATGTGGAGGAGGCGCAACGCGAAACAAAATTCAGAAGTAAATACTGGGTGGCCCGCAAATATGGTGAGGGGGAGAGACCAGGGAAAGCTTTGTTGGAGATAGTGAAGACTGACAGGGGCTCCAACATTATACTAGAAATTATAGATCAAGGGGGGGAGACCTGCAGGGATAATGACAGGATTTCGGATACACTTCAAACACACTATACGCACTTATATACTTCGCAATCCACGGGGGAAATAGACTTAGATGGCTTTTTAGGTGAGGTGGCATTATGCTGGCTGAGCGATGTACGTTTTTGAGCGCTCCGTTGGAACTGGATGAAATTAAGGAAGCCATAATGTCCCTGGGAAATGGAAAGGCACCAGCTTTAGATGGGATTCCTGCTGAATTCTACAAATGTTATATCGACATTATGGCGCCAGTATTGAAGGAGGTGTTTGAAGACTCCCTTGAGGTGGGGCTAATGCCCCGTTCTATGCGCGAAGTGGTGATCACATCCCTGCTGAAACCGGGCAAAAACGCTACGCAATGTGACTCCTACAGGCCATTGTCATTGATCAATTGTGACGCTAAAATCTTGGCCAAAGTATTGGCCACACGGCTATCATTCCCGATGACTAGAATAAATCTTCATGATCAATCAGGTTTTGTCCCGACGAGAGCGACCTCACATAATCTACGCACTCTCTTTTCACTCATACAAACGGTTGCCCCAGAGTTCCCACTCGCTGCAGTATTTTTAGACGAGTCTAAGGCATTTGATTCTGTGGAGTGGAACTATCTTTTTATTGTTTTAGGCAAAATGGGCTTTTCCCCTGTTTTTCTGGCTTGGGTGCAATTGTTGTACACGGAGCCCATGGCGAGAGTACTTGCAAATGGACACCTATCGAAGTCCATCACGATTACTAGGGGCACCCGTAAGCTATGCTCCTTGTCCCCCCTGCGCTTGCAATAAAGATTGAACCATTAGCATGTCGCATAAGGCAGTTATATCAGAACAGTGCTTTCAGTTGCTTCCAGCGCCAGATATCCATATCATTATATGCAGATTATGTCACTCTGTATGTCACAGACCCTCAAAATAAATTAAATGCTTTGTTAAGCGAGTTTGTTGTCTTTGGTAGACTATCCGGAGTCGCAATTAACTGGGGAAAGTCACAGTTTTTTTCCGCTAAACCCGGCGGTGATAGAGTTTCCATTGGACTTCCCCCTGGTATGGTGCCACTCTGATCTAAGATATTTGGGTATTCAGGTCTCTAGAGACAGGGAAGAGACATTGCGGCTCAATTATGGAACGGCCATTACTAAATTGATAGATACCGTCATGCGATGGATTTTTCTCCCTTTGTCGATGGCTGGCAGAGTCTCCCTTATTAAAATGATCATCTTACCCCACTTCTTGTATTACTTTCTGAACATCCCTTATTACCCAGGTGCTTTCTTCTTCAAGACCTTGAAATCTGAACTGATTAGGTTAGCGTGGGGGGGTGGCAACCAAGGCTCAAATGGGCTGTTATGACACAACCATATGACAAGGGGGGCTTTGATGTACCGGACCTTGAGGCATACTACCTTAGTGCTCAGGCCCATTATTTATATCACTGTATTAAACCCACATGATATATGCCCCAGATTGGGACAGAAGACTGGATCGCACACCCCATACCCCTAAATGGAATTATATATGGGCCTGCTAGTGCTCTGGACACTCCCCTGACCATGGTATCCTGCACGATTGATGCCTGGCAAAGAATTTTGCATAAAGTGCAGTCGCCAATGCTGTATGCGCCACGTATGCCGCTCAACTATCATCCCCGAGTTGCACTGTTACAAGAAGTAGGATTTTAGAAAATGTGCTGCATACTTTGCATAACTTCATGGGGGGACTTATTTACTGAAGGTGAATTTCGTACTCGAGAATGTTTTTTTGGTGAACATACCCCCAATCCCCTGGAAGTATTTTACTATATACGACTGAAAGAAAGTATGAGGGCTCTGCTCCCTGAGTACCCGAAAGAACCGGACGGTGTTGGCCCCCTAAATAATGTATTGAACAGTAAGGATGGCACACACATGGTCTCACACATATATAACAGCCTTCGCACAAACACCCCGGGGGGGACGGGCACTTGACGGGACATTGGAATGAGGATCTAGGCAAGGAAATAACTGATGAGCAATGGGAATATTGCTGTGAACTTACGGGGCAACTAACGTCCAGCTGTCGATTCAAAATCATACATTATAAATTCCTACTTAGAATCTATTACACCCCAGTGCGAAAACATAGGTTTCACCTAGCTGACACCGACTGTTGTGAAAGATGTAGACAACCTGGGGCCGGCTTCCAACACCTGACATGGGAATGCCCTCAAGTGGGGCAATATTGGGAGCAAGTGCACGACGCAATAGAATAGATGCTAGAGTCTAGGGTTCCTAAAGACCCACTGATATTGTTATTAGGCTACACAGCAGAGATGCCGAAAAGCAGCAGGAAATTCTTGGATGTTGCATTGTTGATGGCCAAACGACGTCTTGCCGGTAGATGGGGGAGAGGCCGCACCCCTAAATTTAAGGAATGGGTTCATGACATGGTATATTGCCAAGACCAGAGTAGGATTCATGCAGAGACTCAACCCATGACCTCTAAGCCTAAGGATATTTGGGGTCCACTACAATCCTACTTGCTGTGCCAAGTGGAAACTCTTGATGAGGTACACACCCCTGAAAGGCAGAGGCCGAAAGAGGTTACTGAGGGAAATGCTACCTGCCAATGATACAGTCATAATGTTGATACATGATAACACATGTGGGATATGTGCTGCCATGACGGCCTTGAGTTGGCTATGATATTGTGGGTGATTGGTATGTACAAAACACAAAGGATGCCAAGGGTCTCAAAAGTCATGGTCGTAAGAACTATATTTCCCATCAATCGTATGGAGGATGCATCACCTCGCCTGGCACTCGCTCAGGTTAGTAAAGGCCACGCACTGTCCGTCGTTGCCTCGAACCTCCCACTGAGTCGAGGGGAAGGTGGGAGGTTCAAGGCCTCTACTAACCTGAGCAAGTGCCAGGCGAGGTGAGGCATCCTCCATACGATTGATGGGAGAGATAGTTCTTACGACCATGACTTTTGAGACCCTTGGCATCCTTTGTGTTTTGTACATACCAATCACCCACAATATCATAGCCAATATCATATTATTATTATTATTATTTCTAAATTTATAAAGCGCGAACAAATACCACAAGTGGTGTCTCGGCGCTGGGCAGAAACAGAGAGGCACATCCTGTGCATTATTGAGTGAATAACCATGTCTTCACTTGCCTTCTGAAGAGCAGCAGTGAGGCGCTGGTTTTTATGTGATGGGGCAAGGAGTTCCAGAGCCTCGAGGCGGCCACCAAGAAGCGTCTGTCTCCCCAGGTAACTGTTCTCACTCGTTGAACGCATAGTGATGCGGAAGAGGCTGATCTTAGCGCTCTATTGGGGACGTACAGCTGCAGTGATTCCCTAAAAAAGTCTGGTCCTTGGTTATTCAGTGCCCTGTATATGATGCACAGAGCCTTGAATTTTGTTCTCTTTTTTATTGGGAGCCAGTGTAGTTGGTAGACGACTGATGAGATCGATGCAAACTTGGGAGTTCTGGTCAGGATTCGCGCCGCGGCGTTCTGCACCATTTGTAGCTTTTTGAGGACCTGTTCCTGAGCATTCAGCAGAAGCCCATTACAGTAATCCACCTTGGACAGCACCAAGGAGGACATCAGGGTTTTCCCTGCGGATAGTGGAAGGTAGGGTAGTAGCTTTTTCACTTTTCGTAGCGTGAAGAAGGAAGAGGAGACTACTGCGTTGGCGTGATTAGTGAAACTCAGTTTGTTGTCGAACAACACTCCTAAGTTTCTAACCTTTGAGACTGGGATAGGTGGGTTGCCCATTTCCGGTGGCCACCAGATCGGGGACCAAGCTGGTTTTAGGTCTCCAAACACCATTACCTCGGTCTTATCGGTGTTTAATTTTAGACAATTGTTGTCCATCCAACGACTGATGGCTCTCATGCCAGTCTGAAAGTTGGCTGCCACTTCGATCCCGTTCTTATGTACTGCCAACACCAGCTGGGTGTCGTCGGCGTACAAAGTCACTCTCATTCCATAGGTTTTAATGACCCTCGCCAAGTCCGACACATAGATGTTGAAAAGTGTCGGACTCAGCGAGGATCCCTGGGGGACTCCGCACGGCAGCACAAATGTTGGTGAATAGAAGTTCCCCAACTTCACTGACTGTTCTCTATTGGCTAGGAAAGATGCCAGAAGTTCCGCAGCCCTGCCCTTTATGCCCAAGGCTTTGACACGGTCGATCAGGATGTTATGATCGTCCGTGTCAAAAGCCGCTGATAGATCTAGCAGGATCAGAACAGCCGAACCTCCCTGGTCCATGATCTGTCTGATCTCTTCAGAGGCTTTGATGAGCGCTGTCTCTGTTCCATGTCCTCTTCTGAACCCGAACTGGGTGTTGTCTAACAGGTTGTTTTGGTCAATGTAGTTGGCCAGCTGTTTGTTTATGGCTTTTTCAAGAATTTTTGATGGATAAGGAAGGGCTGCTATAGGGCGGTAATTTTTTAGTTCCAAGGTGTTAAGGGTTGGTTTTTTTAAAAGTGGTTTTATTATTGCGGTTTTCCAATTTGGGGGATATTTTCCTGTTTCACAGATGGTACTGTAGATGTTCTCCAGGATTGGTGCTAGTACGTCAGATGTTAGTTTGATAATGGTTGGTGGGCAAGGGTCGAGAGGGGATCCTGACATAGTGGTTTTGATGAGATCTTTTATTTCTGGTGATGAAGGGGGGATAAATTCGTTCAGAGATGAGGACGTGAGTTCTATGTTCCTGGTGTTATCTGACAGTTCCTCATTCGTGATGTTATTGAATTTATCAAAAATTTCAGTTACCTTGGTCCTGAAGAAGTCAGCCATTTTATTGCAGAAGTCTTGGGAGGTTTCAGTGATATTAGCTGTTGGTATCGTTGTTAATGTAGTCACTGTCTGGTATAGTTGCTTACTGGAGTTCTGTGCTCTTTCTATCTGTTCACAGAAATATTTGCTTTTCTCCAGTCTTAGCGTCTTCCTATAGTCTGTTAGCGCTAGTTTGTATCTTTCTTTGTCGTTGTTATCATAATTGATTCGCCAGCGCCTTTCTAAATTGCGGCATTTCTGTCTTTCTAGTCTTAGCAGTTCAGAGAACCAAGGGGCTGATGGTGTTGCACGATTTGACCGTACTCTTTTTAGAGGTGCTACTTGATTTAAGGTATCTGTAAGCCATTGGTTATAGTTGTTTGCCGCTAGTTGAGGGTCTGATACTAAGGGTGGTTTAGAGTCTCGGATAGTGTGTTCATATCTATATTTTTCCAATCCCTACTGAGCCTCTGTTGTTTTTTTGCCGAGGGTTGATTTTTGTGTTTCTTGACACAAACGTAGAAAACCACCACTGCATGGTCTGACCATACAATGGGAGTTACAGTAGGGGGGTCAATGGCCGGATTATTCATGAACAATCCATCAAGAATGTGGCCTGCTTTGTGTGTGGGTGAAGTGACCAACTGGTCTAGGCCAGCTGCCTTGAAGTCCTCAATCAGACTCAGGGTATCTTTGTCCGATGTATTTTCTAAATGAAAGTTAAAATCTCCGAGTATTGTGAAGTCAGAGACTTCTGGCACTATTTCTAATAAAGTGCTAATGGATTGGAGAAAAGGTGTTCGGGCCGCTGGGGGACGATAGAGCAGAACTCCATTGAACACTTGGGTGGGGGAGAGCGTGATAGAGAAAGATAATGTTTCGGCCGGGATGGTGGCTGAAGTTCCAGTTTTTACTGCTAAGTTTTGCCGTAGGATTATGGCGAGGCCGCCTCCTTTTTTTCCGGCCGGTCTGTCTTGTCTGACAATGTAATAGCCCTCAGGGACGGCTGTTACGAGATCGGGGTCAGAGGCCAAGTCGGCCCATGTTTCTGTTATGAACTGAATATCCAGTTTGTGTGCCGATATTAATTCGGCCACCTCTTCTTTATGTTTACACATAGATCTGGCGTTCACCAGTGCGCACTTGATGCTTATGGTCTCTTTATGTGGTGCCCCAGTAATTGGGGATATCTGAGTGAGGGGGTGAATGAGTTTGAGGTTGCATTTGGAGCAGGCTTTATGAATTAGGTCGGAATGCGCGTCTAAGTTAAGAAGTGGGCAGTCCTTGCAGAGCATGGTGTTTCGAATCTCTGTTAGGTTGGAGGAAGAGTATTTCAGAGACTTACTGTGCAGGTGTGGAGGCAGGCTAGGAGTTAGGGCCCTGGGTGCGGGTCTGGCGCGGACTGGCGCAGACTGGCACCCCTTTGGCGCGGCTTCGGCGCGCCATCGTCGCGCCCGCTGCGCACGTCCGCTGCGCTTCCGGCAGTTGTTCATGATTTTATAGTAGGAGCTTTAAGCGTAGGAGGGGCGTGGCCACCAGAGATGGGCGTGTCTCTAGGCTCCTCGCTCCAAGCAATGGCGGCAGAGAAAGCGAGCGTTTTACCGATTCCAGCAAGTAATCAGCTGATCGGCGTGGTTAAGGTGGGTGTCAAGGATTAGCTAATAAGTGAAAACAGTTTTAAAAACACAGCATACTATTTTAAAAACACGAGGTGTCAATTCAGTGGCTCCCGGCTTCCGCCTCAGGAGTGACTCTGTCTGCAGGGCAGTGCTAGTGGTCAGCGCGCTCTGTTTATATTAGAAAGGGGGTGTGGCCACCAGAGATGGCGTGTCTCTAGGCTCCTCGCTCCAAGCAATGGCGGCGGAGAAAGCGAGCGTTTTACCGATTCCAGCAAGTAATCAGCTGATCGGCGTGGTTAAGGTGGGTGTCAAGGATTAGCTAATAAGTGAAAACAGTTTTAAAAACACAGCATACTATTTTAAAAACACGAGGTGTCAATTCAGTGGCTCCCGGCTTCCGCCTCAGGAGTGACTCTGTCTGCAGGGCAGCGCTAGTGGTCAGCGCGCTCTGTTTATATTAGAAAGGGGGCGTGGCCACCAGAGATGGGCGTGTCTCTAGGCTCCTAGCCAACTCAAGGCCGTCTTACGACCATGACTCCATACCTACGATAAGTAGACTATTTTGGGTAGGTGTTGTCATTTGGTTTGTGTATAAATTTACATCACTATTATTATTTCTCACTGTTGCAGTAGTGGTATACAAACTTAGGTCCTGACGAAAGCCTTACAGGCTGAAACATGTTGACTACGTAGACACTCTTGATAGTAATATTTGCTGTTATACTATCACCACTTTCTGTTTTTAACCTTGCCGTTATGATGACCCCTCTATTAAAATTTCGCTTTTGGTATCACAACAGGCAATTTTAATCACCTTTATCTTTTGTTTTCACACTTCCTATGCACTGCAACCTGTGGCCCTTCAGCTGTGACATTTCTTTTTCTTGCTCTGGTTGATTCCATACCAGTAACCCACAATATTACCTAGTGGGACACTGTGGATGGTACCAGTCTATACAAAACAACCCAGATGACGAGACTCCGCCAATGGGTGGGCTGATGGGTTTATATATCTCTCTTCTCACAACACATATAAATATATACGCACACTTACTTCTTTACACTACTTACTGAGTGTTTAGACAGTGGTTTTGAGACCCTTGGCATCCTTTGTGTTTTGTTCTTAGAGATTTGGGGGATAGGATGCAAGCAGGTCTTTAAAAGGTTCCCCTCTGGCCCCTTCCCACAGTTTGTTTTTTGTGGTGATTGGTATGTCCCTTGTTTACATAATGTAACAGACTATTTATTAGCGATGTTGGATATGCTGATGTGCTTCTCTTGTGTAGCCTTCGTATACCGCTGGTTTCTGATTCATCTGCTGTGATTCAAGTATGCATCCAATGTAATGTATGATTGTATGTTTTTCCAAAATTTCCACAAAAAAAGTAAAAAAAAAAAAAGTTTACATTTGTCAATACCTGTCCAGGAAACTAGAGCCACTAGAACACTAGTTATCCTGTCCCAAAGAGTATTAAAATACATTTACCACGCAGCTGCACAGGGTCAGCCGGGTCATGCTCCCAAAGATAGCCTGATCACTGTGAAGTGCAGAATGACAATGGGAAGGCCGGGCAGCACAGGATGATGTGCACCTCTTCCCACAACAAATTATCCCAAACCTAAAGGAGTGACGTGAGGCCTGGGGAAATTGCTGCTTTTTGGCATTACAGTTTGAATTAGCCTTACTTAGGAGGTAAGAAGAATGGGCAGTGTACTGGAAAAGGGGGCTGAAGAGTGGAGCTGACTGAGGAGTGATTGCCTCATTCCATAGAGTACATCATCACACATGGAGTGATTAGCCAGTCACTTAGCCTAGGTGAGTGGGTGGCCAGAAGTTTAAGGAAGGCAAATTTAGTATTGGCGATTGTAAGGAACAAACGTCTTTGATTAGGTAGCCTGGAGCATGACTAGAGTAATTTATGCATGATGGACATAGTCTTTCAAGGGTCTTGCATTTAATTGTCTCTTTAACCAAGCATTTACTAGAGGGTAGGTGCAATTTGGTTGTTACTTCTTAGGCTAAATTTGAGTCAAGCTAAGTGTCTGGACCCATCACAATTTGTCAAGTGTCTTCTCAGCTTTTTAGGGCATGTGACTTAAAATATGACTTAAAATCTTTAAAAATGCAAAATACTGGGATTCTGGGAGATTTTGAAAGTCAAACACCACCTCCCCAACCTATTCCACACTGCTGGATTTAATTTTCTTGTAAGGGAAAATTGCACAGTCTGCTAAAATATATTCGTCTTGTTTTGTTGCTTTAATTTTCTACTTGTCTGTTGAGTGACTGGCTCCCACTGTTGCTTTTTGTAGTTTTTTTCTCTGGATACACATTCTTGTCCCTAATTACCCATCTCATCTCTACATCTTTAAGTTAGTTACACTCTTTTCATCTCTTAAAAAGGAAGTTTGAGAGTAGTTGCTGGGTTTAGGCATTCAGTTTGTTTCCACATAATAGAGCTTTAAAATATTTGCACTTATTTTATTTGGGCTATTAGTTGTATTTGTAGCCATCTCAATGATGTACACATTAGAGAAGTAGCTTCTTGCAAAGCTTTTCAACAGTGCCAGAAAATGATTAGTCAGTTGACACCTCCTATGATGTCACTTGGTGTGATACTACATGTTATGCAAATTAGAGGTGCCTCACATGTTGCTATCCTGCCCCGGGCCCCACAAATTCTAGGACCAGCCCTGGACACTTCTCCTATGGTGTTTGCCTCCACTGTCACGCCAATGCTGCGGAGGTCCATTTAAAATATCTCCTCCTCAGCAGGGCACAGTACCTCCTGCGTCCTGTGGGTGGCGCTTCCCCCATTTATCGTTTCCGGCCCTCAGGCGATTCACATTGCAGTTTTTTCTTGTACTAGCAGCACTCCTGCTGGCCACGCTCTCCTTCGCGCTAAGTCCTGCTATTTTTTTCATATGGGCTGCGCAGGGAGGGTGATACACACAGAATTCTTCAGCAGTGGCTTGCGGTATTATACCGGCTCCATGTCCCGGCTTCTATGTTTATTTTGATGTGGCGCGGGCCACACCCACACTTGCTGTAACTGCTTCACTCCCGCCAGCTGCCTTCTCCCACCTCACAGGCTGTGCAGGGCTGGAGGTGCCTGCTTAGTGTCTCCATTGCATGAATTCGGCTCGGACAGTGGTCTGAGGTTCAAACCGACACCAACCCCACGGGCACTAGCTCCTCACTGCTGATGCTTGTGACTTTGCCCCTCAGATGCGGGGTGGACTCATGTCCTACTCTTGTACTCTGGGCCATCGCACTAGAACTGGCACTCCTCCTTTTTTTTCTTACTATGCTGGCTGGTGAGGTACTTTGTGGCCACCTTGTCAAATGGGAATCAGGCCATGCATCTGTCTCTCTACACCTAGAGGGGCCCGGGGTGTATTTGTTTGCACCTGCTCAAGCTCATCTCATGCAGAGCGGGAAGTCACTTCGATGCTTGGTGGGCTCCCGCTCAGCTCTCTCTTCAATTGAGGCCTCATTAGCCTGTGGCTAATACCTGCAGCAAAACTAAAACAAAGTAAAGATGAAAACAAGAACTTTACATCAGGGTTACCAGCAAGACACACCAGTTTGCCAGACTAGCATGAAGATGATAATCAGAGAACGTAAAACAATGAACAGAATTAGAGCAACAATGAAAAGAAAAAGCAGGGATGAAAACTACCCCCTGTTGTAATTTGAAAATAAGTCCAACATGACAGTAAAAAGGTGTGAAATCACACACAGGTACCATGTGAAAAAGGGAAAAACACACTCTGTCAGAAATACATAGCAGTAGATCCTACGCAGAGTGGATTTGTAAATCCAGCAACTGCCTTGGTGAGCCTCAGCTAGGTCTACCAGTGCTAGGGGTTCGCCTTTCTCTGCACAAGTCCTCGGACCAATAGAATAGAAGTTGGCACAGAAACTGGAATATAAAACAAAGTGTTTATTAAACCCCATGAGGTGGAACTACATTCACAACCTTCGGTAGTGTATGAAGTAGCACACTGAACAGAAGGAACATGGTCCTTTTATACCCACACAGGGGCTCAGAACAAAGCTGTACGAGTACATGAGAGAAGGTTTACATACATAAAATGTCTTACAGAAATGTCAATAGTAGGGCGGAGCTTAGCAGTTTGCTAATTGTGGTAAAAATACCCGCACAGTTACAGACTAAGACGTATGTGAACAGTTGCAGTGTCGCAGAGTAGCAGAACCTAAATATAGTCTGTCCATAAGCAGAGTACAAGAGTAAACGACAGCAAGGAAAGACAGAGCACATGGTGAGCACATGGCAGACAAGATGGCTGCGGAAAACAAGATGGCTTCAGCTAAATGCTAACCTCCATCTCTGCCAAATTACAACAGACGACCCTTTTAGCATTAGCTGAAGACATTTGTTCATTTGGGGTAATCTGGATTCAGATCTTGTACATTTATTTTCATCATTTCAGTAATCTTTTTATTCAGCATGTGTTGGGCTTTTATTTCGGCAACATTTTGCTTGGTAGGTGTACAGGCAGTAAAGCAGACGGAGCAAAGCATTGAACCACATTGTATACATACACAGCATGTAAATAGTATCATTAGTATTACACATAGGATGGTCAATAGCTTCCAGCCCCAGGCAACAATCAATGTCCAAAACTAGTTAGAAAAAGTCCAGGTGCCAGTCTCTGGGTGAATTTCAGCAGCAATCTTATGCAGTTTAGAGATTGCATCAAACACTGAAGGTGAGTGATCCTGAATGTAGACGCAGCAACTACTACCTATGATGCGACATGCACCACCTTGATCAGCTCAAACTGCATCTAAAGCCATATGATTTTGGAGTGCTACAATCCTCGCAACTTGCAGCTCTTCTGCACCGAGATGCCTGCGGGTATTTGTCACGCTTTATAAGTGGCAACAAAAAATAAATAAATAAATGTTCCCAATCGCCATAGCTGTCTGATTCGTAACAGCTTCCACAACACGAGTCAATCGTCTTATCTTTCTGCTGTTTAATGCAGCACCCACAAAGAAAAACAAGCCTAAATTGAAATCAATGTATTGTTGCAAGGTGGTGCCAGTGTGGTCCACCTCATCAGTGCTTGTTGTCCTCTTATATCTGTTCTTAGAAATATCATTGTACAGTCTGAAATCCTTGTGATACGATGCAGGTGCCAGAAACACAGGGGGCAACAGAAAGGACACATAGCATACTCCAGACCATCCAACAGGTAGTTGGTAATATCCCTTGTTACCATAGACAAAGTAGGTATTATGCGAGGATGTGAAACTACTGTTATTGGAACCTTCAATAGTCAGAACCACAGTACACTCACTTCTTCCTATTGGAATTCTCCCAACACTGCCTATACACAAGCCTGCTTTAGCTCTAGTAACAGAAATCACAAATGGTCCATTGGTCTTAATAGTTCTCATATTTGGGAAAACATATGTTTTGGAAATATTTTCAGGTCGATACTCCTCCCATTCCCATTTAGTCCCTTCAGCTCGAGGATAATCTTCTTCATCTGGATAACACACTTTATTGAGATGATAATTAATCCGTACTACTGTCCTCCTTGAAATGTTAGCCTTTTTGGAGGCAAACAAAAGCGCAAACCAGGCTTGGCAAGAACCATTATGCAAGAAAGGTAGAGGAATAAAAGGTGTTCCTCCCTTTTTCTGATGAGTAGGTATCCTCCCACACAGCCAACAGTCAGTAGTATTTGTGGCATTGCGAGTATGATGTAACATCTGAATAAACGTATTGTTCAGGTAGGATTGTCGATGCTTTTGCTCATGGTATGGAAGCGTAAAGTAATGATGCTCAGCTGGTACTGGAGAAGTGGTGATCAGAAGCTGCCGAGCAGGAGCCGCTTTCTCAACAAACCAGGTTGTCACTGTTACAACTACAATAGCAACAACAAATCCTACAACACATATGGCCTTTTTATCACAGATCTTAGCAGCAGTTGATCTCTCTGCAGACATAATCACTTCGTTGTTGAATCAATCATTGGAGCTCTAAAGTCCTGGGCAGCCGTTAGTTTCTTCACCGAGGGTCAAGACGGGTGTCACTATGTAGGACTGATCCGCCCCCTTGCCACATCAGCTCTGTTTCAGAAACCTAGGACGGTAGCTCAACCAGTCAACAATGCAGACTCTTTTCGTGGTCTCAGTTGGTACCGGGATACTCCAAGGATCGTGTGGTCCGGGAAGACTTCCTCAAATTCATCAGGTGATATGGCGTGGCGTTTCTCTGTTTCCAGAATCTCTCGATGGTCAGTCAGCACAGGAGATTCCACCAAGGTAGGTGACACTCGCTTGCCGTGAGTGCTGTGGACCCAGTTCTTCCTGTTCGTCACTCGAACCGCTTTCCTCATAGCTAGGAGCACCTGCTCCCGTCCTCTCCACCAGAGCTCCAAGCTGTTCGACCTCTTGAAGACCTTTATCATCACGTGGTCGCCGGGTCGGAGTTCATGGGCCTCACCTGTGGACCTATCAGGAAGAGCTTCTCGAACCTGTTGATGAATAGAAGTCAAACTATCAGGCAACTGTGCTAAATAGTCACTCATCAGAACACATGGTACATCATGTATGGGGCATGGCTTAGGAACTCTCCAAAAGTTCATCGGTCTCCCAAATACCACCTCATATGGTGTAAGCCCAGATCGTGAATGTGGTACTGATCGAATAGACAACAATGCCAAGGGCAACGCAGCAGGCCATTTCAAAGATGTGGAAGCCAGTATTTTCGCTAATTTCAATTTCAAAGTAGCGTTATACCTCTCCACCAATCCTACTGATTGTGGTTGAAAGACTGCATGGAACTTCTGTTTGATCCCTAATCCTTTCAGGATATACTCAACAACTTGCCCAATAAAATGAAGTCCGTGGTCACTCCACCAAAGTTTGCAAACACCAAATCTAGGGAAAAATTCCTTTAAAAGCACCTTTGCTCTGGTGAGAGCCGTATTATCCTTTGTAGGGCATGCCTCTATCCATTTACTGAAGGCACATCCCACCACTATAACATATTTCAAGGTATTGCAATGTTCAAGTTGGATATAATCCATTTGCAAAATGACAAAAGGTGCGGTTGGTGTAGCAAACCCTCCTGTAGGAGTCCGTGCCCCTTCACCAGGATTGTACTGCCAACAGATCTAACAGGTCTGTACTATCCTCTTAGCTGTGCTGACAATTTCTGGATGGTTCCCAAATTTGCGTAAGCAATTTCGTTATTGCTGAAACTTCAACATGTGCCAGCCGATGTGCCATCTGAACCAAAGGCTATAGGCCGTTTCCACTTATCCATCTCTTTATTGCGCCAACAGCCCTCATCATCCAACATTCCCTTTTTAGACCATTGCTCAAGTTCTTCCACAGAAGCAGATCTCTGTATGTCTAGCACTTCTTTTTTAGCATCATGCCAACGTTCAGCTTGTGACTTCACTACATGCATAGATGTAGGGCTCTGTTGCATCGCTGTCTCACGGGCTGTGCGCTCTACAAAGGCATTGCCTTGTCCTGTCTTATCAGTCAATTCAATTCAATTCATGAAGCTTTATTCGGTTCATAGAATACAATGACCATAAAAGCACATAAGCAAAATGCGTGGGACAATACAATTTAAAAGGTACATAATAAAAACAAAACAGGTTAAAAGAAATAAATATTTAAAACAACATGCTATTTCTCATCTGGATTGATTTGGAGATAAAAGTGGCAATATAAAAACATTTGTCCGGAGAATTCATATTATAAACTAACTTCATTGCATCCTCCACATTTCCAAAACCATATTTTACAAAAATCGGTTTCAGGTAGGCCACCCTAACATTCAAGAAGAGAGTACAAATTAACATAAAATGCTTTGCTTGGAATGCCCATCGCAAGGGCACGGCCCAACAGGTTGCTTCTTTGGTTGGGGAAAAGCAACCAAAACATGAGCCGTACCAAATCTTAGTCTGGTTAGGACAAACCTGTGGGCAGGTCTAGTTACCATACTCAAGTATAGCTGTGGTAAATCACCTTCAATGTATTTATTATAGAGACGGACTGTGGTGAGGCGGCTATTAGCTTCCAGTCGTTTCTGTGCTCTGTACTGCAAAAAGATGTTTTTCATGTCTACTTTAGTGATATTCCCTGCAGAACATCGTTCTGCTAGTACATTGAACCCAAAAATATTCCTGAAGCTGTCTAGAACATACTTAACACCAAATCAAAATAGAGAGAGGACTAGAGAAGCTAATCCGTATCCCCAGGATTATATGTAAAGATCAAGAAAGGACTAGCTAGTAGTTATGGGGGTAAGGGGGGGACTCAAAGAAGTACGCTGGCTGGCAAACCTGTTAGGTTGTTCATGAAGCCCTCACCCACCAACCTGGTTGGTGGCATGCTTCATCATCGGGCCCACCTCAGTGACACCGAATGTGTCCCGGGTGTGCTGCGACGCCAGATTACTGCGGAGCTGGTGTAATTGCTGAGCGTGCAGTGTCGTGAGTGAGAAAGTGAAGTTTAAAAGCTATACAGTAGGTCCCAGTACCCGAGGGTAAGTAGATAATTTTAATGACTGGGCCACTGTTAGCGTTAAAAAAGGCTGTGAGACGCGGTGGAGTGTGGATTATGACCTCCTGCGTCTTGTGTGGTCTACATGTTTCAGCCAGGCCTTATTGATTTTAAAACTGGCTTTCCTCAGGACCAAGTGAGTAAGTGTAAGGTGCAA
The DNA here is from genome assembly GCF_964263255.1 of Lissotriton vulgaris. Classification (NCBI taxonomy): domain Eukaryota; kingdom Metazoa; phylum Chordata; class Amphibia; order Caudata; family Salamandridae; genus Lissotriton; species Lissotriton vulgaris. The sequence continues at coordinate 114,238 of NW_028252494.1, forward strand.
AAAAACTAAATTATAGTGTTTGTGTTTTTGTTATGTGTCGCACTCGCTAAGGTGCGATTACATGTAAGAGGGGGATTCCCTCTAGTTTTGACTGGCTGTTTGCTGTCAAAGGCTTCCGTGGGTCGTCCTTCTGCGGTGCCCAGAACTCGTTCCGGGCACCGCAGAAGGACGATAGGTCCAAGGAGGATCTAGACCGGGATTTCCGGTCTCTATCTCTGCCAGGTGACCCACTGAAGCCTTTGACAGCAAACAGACAGTCAAAACTAGAGGGAATCCCCCTCTTACATGTAATCGCACCTTAGCGAGTGCGACACATAACAAAAACACAAACACTATAATTTAGTTTTTTTGCACCTTACACTTACTCACTTGGTCCTGAGTAAGCATGGGCGGAAAATCCGTTACGCTCGCGGATTTTGCGGATTTTCGGTAAATTCACAATCCGCGAGATTCGCGAATTTCCCGCAAAATCCGCAAATCCGCGAGCAGCGGATTTTATGGCTTGCTCGCACTGTTCGCGTGAGTTCGCGGCTTCCCAGTTCAACTTCGCGCCCCGCGAATAAGCGCTAAATTGCAGAAATACGATCTTAGCAAAACTGAAACTACTTACCAGGTTCAAAAGTTCAAGCTCATCATTAGTAGCCATTTCCTGTAGTGCTTCCTGAGGGGCCCCTCCAGAGTTCAGTTGGCTACTTGCAACTATTATGTGACCCTGCTCTGACCCTCAGAATAGTTACACAAAGGTCCTGAATTACAGCTAAGGCAGACAAGCAGGAGCCAGGCTGGAAGTTAAAATCCATTAATCAGCCCCTAATTCATTATTGTCAGTTGGGGCAGGGCAGGTGTTGTAACTAATTTTGCAACAATGAAAGCACTTAGCAAGTGCAAAAGATCACTAATCAGGAAGCACTAAGGACGCAGGTGCCAGCTAAAAAAATATTCTGTGACACATTAATCAGCCCCAAATTAATTCAGGTCACTTGAGGCAGGGAAGGTGTGCTTTGCTTTGCCACAATAATGTACACTGGACAACCAGAGGGTGCTGTGATGAAACAGAGGGTGGCATGGGTGGGCCAGAGGGTGGCATGAGTAGTCAGAGAGTGGCAGTGGTGACAGAGAGTGGCAGTGATGAAGAAGAGTGTCCCAAACAGGCTGGACACGTAGAAACAACAAGTTCGCAAAACTTGCGACCCGACAGGTAAATTCGCGTTTGCGAAATTGTACAAAACCCTCGCGAACTGGCAGAAACCCGCGCGAACACAAAAAAAAAAATTCGCGAGTTCTTAGCACATCCTGACTTCTGCATTAAAAGGATTCAATTCTTAATACAATACAATTATGGTCGCTTAAACTAGAATCCTCAATTACCAGAGTACTACAGTGTGGTAAGATATTTGAGGAGACCATTACATGGTCTATGTTTGAATTAGTGTTCCTTCCGGTATACGTAGGTATAATATGGCCACTATTAGTCAACACTGGCTCTATTAGCTCCAAATCAGAGGTCGCCATAATATTTTTAATAGTCGCCCCGTAGGTATTATGTGGGAAGTGATAAGTATTTTCGCCAATATTATTTAACATCCCGCATGCCCTAGTGGACGCCCTTTGGACTGGTAGGGGAATTAAAATCACCTAACCAGATGAAAGTAAAAATGCATTTGGCTTCATTTACAAGCTTCATGAGTGTGTTACCCAAATCCTCAATAACCTTGTGCCGTGAGTTATCAAAAATGTTGTTATAAAAATTAATCAAAAGCAAATCTAAACCTTTTTGATGTATTCATAGAATTTGGGAATGATTTCCTACGGTTATATGTTTGACAACAGTCAGCAATAAGTCCACAGATAGTAATAAGAGCAGGCCCTTTGCCCGACCATGCCGTGACTCTAGGGCCTCTAAGCTATAACACACATATCCGTCTAGGTTGGGTCTGGTGGTACTCCAAGTTTCTTGGAAACATAATATGTCGTATTTCCTAATCAAGTCCAACTAACCCAACTTTTCATTTTTAGAGGCCCAGCCGGCTATATTCCAACTAATGATAGATGTACCCCCTATAGAACAGCTGATCAGTAAATCCAAGACATTACCAAGATTATCAACAGGTAAACGGGGTACAGTCACATCAGGTCCGGCATTAATAACCTCAATACATTTAGGTGACTGGACGTTCGCCATACTCTTTACAACAAATGTAGATTCAACTTCATTACAAAAGTGCATGTCACCATTAACTCTTCGTTCCTCCTCACATAACCTTATTCCATTATAACTGTCATCCTGGTTGATTACTGTAGAACAAAGGCAAGGCTTACCCTCCTTAGGCAGTCAATCGTTTAGATCCAGTACACTTGGTGTGCCCAAAACCAGATATCTGTTCTGGGCCGGGATTTCAAAAGTTGGAATACTTGAAGTACCCAGAGCCTGATATCTATTTTGACCTAAGGTTTCGGGGAGTGTACAGTTATAGGTTTTGGGGACCCCACTACGATAGATAGAGTGAGGCCCCTTACTCAGATGGTTGTAAAAATAACCCAAGGGGTGCACACAAACACCATTCTCCCCTGGTTTCAAGGAGGCTGCTCTAAGTAGCACGGTTGCGACATGTTGGGGGTACTTAAAATTAACAATGACGCAATCTCCCGTACAAGTTTTTCTTGCGTTTCCTATCCAGAATACTCTTCTAGTTGAAAGTATTTGATCGGAATAGTTTGTAGGGAACCCACAGTACCTATTTAACCAAGAGACAGTTTTGTTTTTAAGGGAGTCATGTGACTCCTGGGGGGAATAAATGGAATTAGGTTCCAGAGGCGGGACATTAGAGAGGACAACAACATAAGGTACACAGTCTGGTGGGAGATTAGTGGAACGTGTTCTTTTAGATGATGGGGCTTGACCATGGGCTGAGGCTAGGGGTGGGGGTAAAGCTGGCTCTCCCACTGCCCTAGCTGCAGGGACTGCTTTATCTTTAACTTGCTGTCCACCCAGTAAGTGCGATGCACCTAAATCGCAGACATCAGACCTTCCCTCAGACTGCTTCTGTACAATGCTGCTAGATGGTACACCCCTCTCTGTTACCCTAATGCTCTCATTACTGCAGGTAAGAGTACCCAATAGGCCTCCTAATCTAGACACTTCGGCAGTCAATAATTCTATCTGGTCTACTAAAGGCTTAACAACCATGTTAAACTTATCTTCTATCATATTAGCTAATAAATCATAGTGTTCTAAGTCTATATTAGCTCTGGTGTTACTAGACATAGTCGTAGTCTCCTTATGTGGTGCCAGGCTCTTAGATGCAGTTTCAGTTCTTTTCTTATGGGAAGTCCCCCCCCCCTGCTTAATCTGAGCCTTTCTACAGTTCCTTACGGCTCTCTTGACTGGGGAACTCCGTATTAAAGTATCAGAAGGGACATCAGCCAAATCCATTATTAGTACATCCTGGGGTGGGGCCAATACAACCGGTAAATCCTCCACTAGAACATTAGTTATGCAGGGGGAGTCCAAAGACGTTACAGGACAGTCAACAAGCTGCGCAGGTAGTGGTAGAGGAGGGCTATCCAGGCCCAGTGACTTCCTTCGATCATTGTTGATTTTACTTACAACTTTGACGAGGTAATTGTCCATTTTTAGATTTCTTTTTGGACAATGTCCAAATTCTCCAGGTGGTAACAGTGGGCGAATGTACAAACAACTAACTCAGGCTTATTGCTTAGTCTCAGCACAAGGCATACATCACCCTTAATGACTTAAGCATCTAAAATCGTATGTGTTCAGAATGGCTTACCCGGAGGGAAGTAATTCAGCAATCGAGGGGGGCAGCCCGCCCCGTCCCTGGTCGTCCCCGGACGGCCACAGACAGCCCGCCCTCTGCCCGGGCTCAGCCCGTGCACGTCCCGCGGGGCGGGAGGCTCTCGGTGCTCTTATGACGCCTCCGGGCGCGGGATGATGTGTCACGCCCTCTCCGGGGCTGCTGGGAGCGGTAGTCCACTGGTAGTCCGCTGGCACTTGTCGGTAGAAATGCGGTGAGTTCGCCTGGTGCCGTTTCCCTCACGGCGGCGTCAGGCTCTGCAAATGCCCCCCAAGAGCGGTCGGTGCTCGGTGCTCTTATCGCACCTCCGGGCGCGGGATGATGTGTCATGCCCTCTCCGGGCTGCTGGGAGCGGTAGTCCGCTGGTAGTCCGCTGGCACTTGTCAGTAGAAATGCGGTGAGTTCGCCTGGTGCCGTTTCCCTCACTGCAGCGTCAGGCTCTGCAAATGCCCTGTCACTTTCTTGTATGCGCTACACTTAACAGTAGCTATTTTCTTCGGATATGTCGGTGCAGTCAAAAGATTATGCACTAGTTCTCCATGCATTATCTGCATCCCGTGGGATGTAAGAAAGCCTCTTTCCTTCCAAAGTAGGCCAAAATCATGGGCCACTCCAAAAGCATAGCAGCTATCTTTATAGATGCTTACACACAAGTCAGTACTAAGCTCACACGCTCGTGTCAAGGCTATTATCTCAGCTGCTTGAGTGGTATAGGAGCTGTCTCCACTATCGTCTGAAGTGTCGTAATTGCATATGCAGCTGAAGTAGTGCCATCTGGTAACTTCAAACAAGACCCATCAACCCATAGTTCCCCATCTACATCTGAAAGAGGCATATCTTGCAAATCGATGCAACTCCTAAAAACTGTTCTATTCAAAAATGAAATCTAATTCCATCTCCATATCATGTTTGCTGATTTACCGGTCAAAAAGCGCAGAGATACGCCTGTTGGAGTGATTCAAGCGCTATACAAACCTACAAATAAATAAATAAATAAACCCTTTGTCTGGTCCTCAGTAAGGAATATATGAATGAGACTCCTGTGAATGAGTCTAAGTCGCTGGATATGGCAACAAAGTAGCTGGGTTAAAAGTTGCACATCTCCTTAGTAATATGAGGGGCCAACAGTGTCAATTTGTATCCTGTCAAACGAGCACTAGTCAAGTGTTGCGTCTTAGTTTGGTTCAAAAGGGCTTCGACTGCATGTGGTACTAGCACCAACAGTTTATGTGACAAAACTATCCCTTCACTATGACGTATGGACCCAGCTGCTGCTGCAACTGAACTGAAACACCCAGGCAATGCACGAGCAACGGGATCAAGAACAGCTGAAAAATATGCACAGGGCCGCTGCTTGTCACCGTGTGTCTGTACTAAGACTGATAATACACACTCATCTAGTGCACACCCCTCCTTAGACAGAAGGTGACCTAAGTAGGTAACCTTCGCTCTACAATATTGCAATTTCTTCTGTGACACTTTGTGGTGGTTTGAAACAAGAAAGGAAAGCAAAGACAAAGTACATTTTTCACACTGTTCAGGCTTATCAGCTGCCAACAATGTCATTGACATATTGTATGTGAGCCACTCCTTCAGGCAAAGTGAAAGAATCAAGTTGTCTTTTCAATGCTTGACTGTAAATACTAGGACTCTCAGTATCTCAGTATACCCATGAGGAATTCTACAAAATCTGCACGATCGATTATTCAAAGTGAAGCCGAACAAATATCGGCTATCAGGATAAATAGGAATTGAAAAGAAAGCATTCTTGAGGTCAATCACAGTGAATGTAGTTGCTGTCGGAGGAACTAAGGTAAGAAGTGTCGTTATGGCAGAAACCACAGTGTATTGTGGTACTACAATCTTGTTAACTTATCGCAAATAAATGATGAATCTGTAAATCTTAGTGCCAGTATCTTTTTTAAAAATGGGAAGAATAGGACTGTTGCAAATGTTACAAGGAACTTCTTTCAAAACCCCCACTTCAATTAAATCATGGACAATGCATACAAGTGCTTCTTCGCCTTCTTGAGAAATTTTGTATTTAGGCAAGCGTGGCAATGAAGCACCCTCCTTGACACTAATATGTACTGGTGGAATAACCATTTGACCTACATCGGTGTCTGAAGTAGCCCACAAAGTACTAGGGAGTGAAGCTAATGCAATGTCCTCTTTAACAAGGCCAGATCTCTCAATCACTGGGTAGTTGTCATTCAAAATAACATGTACACCTTCTGGAGAACATTGTATCCTAGCCCTAAAATACTTGAGCATATCAAGACCCACAATATTGTCCGGAGTGTTCGGAGAAAGCAAAAATGGTCATGGAGCAGTACATTTGTCAACATGAAATGCAAGTTGTTGTGACAGTGGGCTAAGGGAAGGTGTTCCATCGAAACCTATTGATGTAATGCTTAAGCCAGACAGGGGAGCCCTTGGAACCAATATTTTTAGATAAGGCGCTACGAGTAGCTCCTGTATCAACCAGAAACCGATCAGTAGAACCCAAAACATGTGCTGAAACATAGGGACCCCTCTGATCTACCGGAACTTCAACTGATTCCTTACCCCATCCTAGGCAGTCCTATGCATAAGCAGAATCCTTCAAATCAGACAGCAAATAATCAGACATTTGATATTGGTTCCGTCTATCAAAAGTGTTAAAACTATTCTGTCCACGCGTACTAGTATCAAACCTAGCACGATCATCTGTGCTTCCTCTCTGCCCTGAATATCTTGAACGATTTCTCCTTTGTCCCCATCCACGTGGATATTGCTGAGCACGCAATACCGGACAATCAGCAGCCCAATGCACAAAATTCTTACAGTACGCACACTGGTCAGAAGACAAAGTCGGACAAGCATAAGGAGGAAAAGACGGACCATAAGACATACGTCCACCCCTGTCACCACCTCTAGAAGGTGGACCATAAGCCTAAGCTAACATAACCTTCGTTTTTAACTCCTTAGTCGTCTTATCCTCATTAACCTTCACTTCTAATTCCTGCCATTCATAATACTGAGCCATAGTCAAAAGAGAAACTGGAGAAGAGGTGGTCCATGAACTCTCACTTGCCTTTAGGTGACTAGCTATTCCTCGCAACAGGTTCGCGACATATTTCTCGACAAACAGATGCCTGCCCGTGTCATCTGTCAATGACTGCCCATTAAAATCGTGAAATGACTCCTCAAAACATGTAAAGAAGTCAGCAACCGATTCATCTCTCTTTTGCTTACAGGATGCTAATACAGTCCAGTTTATCTTTATAAGGGGAATAATCATCTTTAACTTAACTAATTTAGCTGCTGGAAGATCTGAAATTAGCTGACATGGTTTCTGTGTGGGTTCCCTTTCTACATCCATTTGTTCTAAATCTTTCCATCTCGCCCCAAAAGTTGCATGATCATCAACTTCACGAACAGTTCTCCACATATCAGGGGGTAATATTAATCAAAAAAATATGTCGATAACAGGCAGAGTCATGGTACAAGAGCTAATGGCACCCTCAACTTCCTCATAAAAAGCGGCTGGATTTTTCCGCGGATCAGGCAATGCAGTTTTAAAAGCCAAACCATCCGCTATATTCCAAGGAGTGTAAACCCAATTATAAATAAAAATAACCCTTTGCATCAGTGGAATTCTTATCATCATCTGTTCCCGTACCTCTAGGTGGAACCCTCAAAGGTGCGGCTTCCCGCATGGGTCTCACATGAACTACTACATTCTTATCTGTTTCAGAGGTAGAAGCCTGCGTCCCACTGGTCTGGGATGTTTGTGCAGCTGAGTCAAATGCCTCTTTCTCGTCTCGCAAACGGACTGCCTCAGCAGGTAATTTAACCAAACATCTGATTGAGTCAGCCAACTGAGAGAAGACAAAAAGACCATCAAGCATTTGTTACAATCATCTGCTATATCATCGGGCTCCAATTCATCAGAATTTTTCCTAAACCGCTCAATGATCTCTGCGGCAAATAGCTCCCTAAAATATATTTGCTCCCTTTACTGCCAGTTTTTCATGTAATCTATAAGTTCAGAAGCAGGAGCAATACCACGAACGGCTTTGCGAGCAGAGGATCTAAGGTCAGCCGCACGTTCAGCGGTCAACATAGAACGTGTATCCCGTAATTTCTCTTGCTCTGTAGTAGAGTCCTCATCTGACTCATGAGGAGCAGAAGGAAAAGTATACGGAGGATGGAGAATGGTATAACAAAAGGGAATCATCTTGTGGTTTATTAAGGATACGATAAATGGGTCGCCGAACAGCGTATAGGCCAGTTACCTGCACATGACGCTCCCTATCTTCTCTCTCTTTTATTTCCTTCATTTCTTTATTTTTCATTTCTAATGCTTTCGCATGAATACTTTTTTGTTGTTCTATTTCGATCAAGGCTTACTCTCGCTTCATTCGTTCACACACTTCTTTCTCCCACATTCGTACACAGTCAAATGTATCTTGCCTAGTCTTTTGCTTAAACATACATTGTTCCACATACTGAATCTTTTGTAAATCAAATGACCCATGCATAGGCCAACGCAACTCAGGATCCTTACTAGTATATTTATTCCATAACGTGCTGTACATTATAGAAGAAATGCCATATTTAATATACATATCCCTATTAGGCATCCCCTCTGGGGGGGTCAGTTGTGTCTCATTGAGTCTTAAACTGGTACCACCACAGAAGCAACACATTCTACGAAGTGTGCTAGAAACAGGCATGCCAAAAATAGTGCAATATATGCAGTATTATACGCAAAGTAGCACTTAAATCACGTCGTGCCGTTCAAATCTTATACAAAGTAGAGGAATTCTCCTCCTTACCTGCCTATATAAATTGCAATTTATATATTCCCAATTCTCAAAATCCCAAAATTGGCCAATACAAACACCAAACCAAACAGCAAGCGTTGCATCAAACGACCTTACCAATACCAAATGTCCAGATTCCAACTTCTTGAATCAACCAAATGGTCACTGCACGGCGAATCAACAGAAGAGATCTCAGTCGAGGACCGGCACCACCTGGAGGGTCAGATCAGAAAGAGAGGAAAAATGCTGTGATTGCCAAGACGCGGGTCTCCTCGGGCAGCGATCGCCCGCAGCAAGATTCCAATCCTTCGTTTCGACCACTCCTTCAGGCACCCGAGTTGCCGATTAGCCCCACTGGTTGGGCGCCTATTTGTTGTGGTGAGCCTCAGCTAGGCCTACCAGTTCATGGGGTTTTCCCTTCTCTGCACAAGTCCTCAGACCAATAGAATAGAAGTTGGCACGGAAACTGGAATATAAAACAAAGTGTTTATTAAACCTTATGAGGTGGAACTACATTCACACAACACTCTTCGGTAGTGTATGAAGTAGCACACTGAACAGAAAGAACATGGGGGCATATGTAGGTAAATCCATTTTTGTTGCGATTCTATAAATACGATTTTCAGCGAATCGCACTTTTCACAATCGCAAAACGCGATCTAGATAAAAAATTGCAATAAAATAGATATTACCAAAAAATCGCAGAAGTAATGTGCGATTACTCAAATAGTGATTCCTTATTAGCGAATTCGCTGATAAGGAATCGCAAAAACGGGAAAAAGCAATTCAGGTGCAGAATGATGACATCACAACCAGGAAGTGTGACTGCCCATGCTGCACCTGATTGCCTGCACCTGTTCCTGAGTCAGTTGCTGCCTGAGAGACAGTGAGGAGGGATTGTGGTTTTGTCTCAGCAACTCATACAAGCTGAAATGGAATCCCAGGGTGGGGACAAGCAGGCTGAGGAACACATCAGGAAGAGAAAGCAAAAGTTCTCACAGAGGGAGCTCGAGGTGTTGACTGAGGTGGTTGTGAGGCAACATGACCTCCTGTTTCTGGAGTGGATAAAGATGAATTTTATGAGGATGGTTGAGCAAGAGCGGGAAAATGTGGAAATGAATGAACCTCTCGTCAGATCCAATTATGTTTTAAAGACTACTCCACATCTAGAACCATACCTCAGAATTGTATCAATACCACATCACCGACATCTCTTAATTAGATTTAGACTCAATATTGTTCAGTATACTCTGGGTATTTCATATGTGTGGGGGAAACCAGACCTTACACCCTACTGTAGTTGTGATAACGTCTCTCCCCAAACCCTTTTGCATTTCATTATGTTTTGTCAGCATTATTCTGATATCAGGAAGCAACACCTAGTGCCACTGTTAAGAGAAGCAGGGTTTACCCAAGTTAGACCAGCACTGATGTTTTTACAACTGTTAAGCACTCCGAAAGTGATGTTTGGGGTTGCTAGCTTCCTGGTGGCTGCTGTACGCAATAAGAACAAGAGAGTGGCATTCAGAGACTTGGAGCAGTGATCACATCCCTCTGTTAATGAATTTTGGTATTTTTAACTTTTAGATATGCCCATTAACACCAATTGCTTCTGTGTAACCTTTATATGCATAATACTGTATATTAATCATGATAATATTTTAATGTTTTCAATATTTTTGTATAATGTACTTCTGTGACTGCTTTATGATTTTTATGAATCAAAATAAAGTGCTATTGACTTGACTTGACTTGACTTGACCTCCTGTTTGGGAAAGCCTCACTCTGTGTTCCTGAGGCCAGGAAAAGAAAAATTTGGAGTGACATCCAAGAAAAGATCAATCCAGAGGCGTAACCCACCGTAGCACTGAGGACTTAAGGAAGAGGTGGTACGACATGAGGCAGAGATCAAAGCAGAGGGTGGCCACCAGATTGGCAAAGGCAAAGACGACTGAAGGTGGGATCTCAACTGCTCCAGATCCGACACCCATGGAGGAGTTGGTGGAGGGCATACTCATGCTTGAGTCATTGACGGGCGTGGCTGATCTTGACAGCTCCGAAAATAGAGACACCAGAGAAGGTAAGATGCATGCCAATATCCCCAAAACATACCCATATCACTCACAGCCCATAATACCAATGCATGATTAGAAATCCAGTCCATGTGTTGAGGGTCACCCAGAAGTGCATTATGGGAAATATAGTCCCATGCACTGAAACTTGGTCCTGTCACACATACAAAGGTTACATAGAGAACAGTCATACTAGCAATGTGCAAAATAGACAAGTAGGCCTGTCATTAGTAGTATCAAGAACTTTAATGTCTTGAAAAAAAAAATTGACACACAACTCATGTGTGCAATTACTTTTTCAGCTGGACCAACAACACAGGACACAGTGGCTGCAGTGGGGAAGACAGCAACAGATGATGAATGGGCAGGGCAGGAGAGGCAGGGTGCCACAAGGGACACACCATCAGCGCCACCCAAACTGCGCAGAATTGTTCCTGCACTAAAACCAATGGCATCAGAGTCTACGGATGCTGATGAGGACACACAGGCTGCTCAAACCCAAATCCCAAGGCAGGGCACAACACAATCTTTCTAACCAACCGCAACCGGCAGTGGTGCAAGACAGAGGACACGTGCCACCACCAGCAATGCCTCCTCGGACGCCTGCAAAGCAAAGGGATAATGTCAATCCATAGCCAGCTAGCACAACGTAACCGCCACATGTCGGAGCTGGGACTTGGGACGACAACCATCGCACAAGCGTTGGAGGCCAATCTGAGGGAGAACAGAAGGAATAGGCAGGCCAGGCGCAGGGAACAACATTGGCTACACACCCGCCTGGACCATTTCACTAGGGCTGTCAGCCGCCAATCAACTGCAATCTCCATGCTAGCACGGAGATGCATAAGCATGCAACAATAGATGACACATGCTGCCAGGATGTTGCCAGGGCCTGGTGCAGGTCACACATGCACTAGATCAATTGCGGGCTGTCGTCACCGGGGGAATAGGAACACCAGGGAGCTTGGAAACTGATGAGCAGTCCAGCAGGAGCACACCAACTCCATCAATTCCTGCTGAAAGGTGCAGGAGAGGGCGTCAGGCCAGAGCTGTGGATGACAACAGTGAGGCAAGTGCGCAGGCTGAAGGAGGGGCATCAGGGCTGCATGCCAGAGGTGAAGGGGGGGCATGCATCTATGGCATCTTGTGAGGCAACACATGCCATGAGGACTAAATGACTCACTTCTATGATGGCACTGTGAGGCAATAACATGTGCTACCAACATAGTTACAGTCACACTGTGTGACTTTTCACATCCTGCAGTTAAGGGAATAAACCTATTTGCTATGCATCAACATTTGGCATTGTGGTCTTTTTTCTCACCTAGAAGCAGTTCTATGTGATGTCATCACGTCTCAGGCGCCTGGCAGCTGCCCTGGCTCCACCTGCACATCTGCATTGGGGAGCTGGATCCTCCTCATCTGATGTCTCTGCATCTGTCAGATCCACTGGGGTGCCCTTCTTGGTAGCGAGGTTGTGTAGCATTGCACAGGCCACCACAATCTTGCAACACGTCTCTGGGCTGTACTGTAGGGTACCGCCACTCTTATGGAGGCACCGGAAATGGCTTTTGAGGATTCCAAACGTCCTCTCAATGGTGGATCTTGCGGCTCTGTGGGCAGTGTTGTACCTCCGCTCTGCTGCTGTGGATGGATTGAGGTAGGGTGTGAGGATGTAGTCCCGCACAGCATATGCACTGTCTCCTGCAGGGATGAAGAATGTTGATGTTTAGTGATTTACTGCCAGTTCAGACATTACATACTAGTGTTTGTGTGTGCTATACAATTACCTAGCAGGTATCACACTCCAAACTCGCCATTTGTGAGCCTGTGATGTAAACCACAGTGTCGGAAAATGAAGGAATCATGAGTGCTTCCTGGGGAATTTTGCTACAATATCTGTGATTACATGTTTAGCATTGCAGACTACCTGGATGTTTAAAGAATAGTATGATTTCCGGTTTCTGGACACATACTCATTGTGTGTTGGGGGGGACAGTGCGACATGGGTTCCGTCTACGCAGCCAATCACGTGGGGAAATTGAGCAATTTGGTAAAAATCTTGTTTTGTCTGGTCAAGTTCCTGCTGTGTGTTTAGGAATTTGATGTGGCTTTGCATCCTCTGCATCATAGCATTGAGGAAAGCGTGAAAAAAGCACGCAAGTGCACTCTGAGAGACCCCTCCTACAGCGGCTATTACCCCCTGAAATCTCCCTGCTGCTAGGAGGTGCAGTGAGCACAACACCTGTATGTGTGTGGGAATGGTGTGTGCCCTGTATGTGGGGTGCTCCAGCATGGGTGTCAGCTCCTCTATCAGCTCCAGGATACTCTCTGGGTGCAGCCTGTAGTGCACATGGATGTCCTCCTAAGTGCGTTGGAAGAGGGTGATGCGTGTCCTGTAGATCCTTGCCTGGTGTCTCCTTCTCTCTTCAGCCTCTCGGATACGCAGCCTCCTGCTATTACATAAAGCCCAGCCATTGTGAGAACACACCGTGGCATTGTGGGCCAGTTTAAATAGGTTGCACCTGGTTGCCACCTGTTCTGAGTTGTTGGTATTTGAGAACTGCAAAATAGCGAATTTCGTAAATTCACAAATTGCGATTTTTACCTACATAGCAAATTGCGAATTCACTTTTTGCGTGACGGTTTTTGCGATTTCTGCAAATATTGGGACGCAGCTTGCGAATTCGCAATTTAATTTGCAGAATCCATGCCCCGCAAAATTGCTAATTGCTAATTTTGCGAAGAGCAATTTTGCGTGGCACAATACTTACCTACATCGCATCACACACTTTTGCGATCGCAAACACCCTGGATTCTGCAAATCTCAGGGTTTGCAATTGCAAAACACCTACCTACATATGGCCCATGGTCATTTTATACCCACACAGGGGCTCAGAAGAAGGCGGTACAATTACAGAAGAGAAGGTTTACATTGTCAGGTTTAACTCCACAGGATCCAGTCGCTGCATACATGGTTCCACCTCCAAATGTCACCAACACCCTAAAAGATATTCACAGGGTGTTCGAGCCATTAGGCGAGGGAGAAAAATAACACACTAAAATAACAAAGAAGGTAAGGGAAAAGGAAAGGGTCTGCTGGGAAGGGATACCTGTAACAAAAGACAAGACACATTTAGTATAAGCTAACAGACTACACAATGCTACACTCTTAAAGTCTCACTAAACACGCATAACCTATACCTGTATAAGAGGGAAGAAAAGACCTTTGATAAGGAACCAAATCTAGACACTCCAGTACAGCCTTAGGGAATTACCATCGGTCTGCTCAAATCTCATGAAGTATTTGGGGGTCCATAAATGCCAGAATAGAAAACTCTCTCCCTGTGCCAAGTACGTAGGACACGGAAGTGTGTAGGATGCAAAAACCACAACACTCCGCTCCCAACACTCAGAGAGTTGAAAAACGATAATAGAAACAATAAAGCCTGAATTACAGAAACACGCAGTTGCGACCACCACAGAGTTCTGTACTAAATCCAAACAATGAATGCAACGAAATATAACGGCAGCGCGTAGTTATCCTCACTACTGCGCTCCGCTATGGAGTTCAATAGTATGCCCTTCAATGATTACGGTAACACGTGGTTTCGACCGCCACCGTGCTCCGCAATAGTAATGAACCAACACAACTTTAGCAGCAATGTTTACCTTATGGCGAGGAACAAACCGGTTCATCTCCGGGGAAGGGAGTTAGTAGCGCGAGGGAAAACAGGAGAACTTTTCCCTGCGCAGCAAATACTCCGTTGCTCCACGAATGCCGGGAGCCATAACCGGAACCAGGAATTGGCGTGCAGAGCAGCCGCTCTCACGCCGGGAATGGAGATCCAGAATAACATGCACCCGGAAGCGTGTCTCTCTCGTAGAAGTACTTCCTGAGGAGCTCGGAAGGAAACATGGGAAATGTAGTTTATGGGCCTTTAGGCAGGCACAAACCAGTGGAACCTGACATACATACATAAGGTCTTACAGAAATGCACAGTCAACAGTAGGGCGGAGCTTAGCAGTTTGCTAATTGTGGTAAAATTACCCTGACAGTTACAGACTAAGACATATGTGAACAGTTGCAATGTCTTCTGCGCAAGTGCAGAGTAGCAGAACCTAAATATAGTCTGTCCCTAAGCAGAGTACAAGAGTAAACAACAGCAACAGCAAGAAAGGAAAGAGCACATGGTGAGCAAATCTAGAAAATATTCCTTTGAATGTGTTAAGCTCAATCAGAGAGGTTAAGTCTAACTAAATACAGTCATTGCTACTTGGGGATCAAAGGGATGTGTTGTTGTGCAGGGAAGCCAAAAAGTGAAGTATCTTGACAACTGTGAAGAAATTCATAATTCTACTGTGGAATGTAATGTAATGAAATGTATTAACTAAAGCTAAATAATTGACAAGAAGAGCAAAGAATATTTTTATAAACAAGCTCGTATTTTTCCAAATATTGGTGTAGTGTCATTATTTTTTAGTGATATTGCATTGGATTACTGCTGGGTGGTTTGCAACCTTTACACATGTACCTCTATTGATAATGTCTTACCCTAGGCCAGGCTACCCTAGGTGACCTGACATCATTAGGTTCCAACACCACCTCATCACAAGTGCTATGCGTCAGGCCCAAACACAGGTTTGTTGATGTTGTTGACACTCCTGTAGCTACTTCCAGGGTCCAGGGAGACAAAGAGGAGGACACCCCACCAGTACTGCCTTAAATAACCTACTCTTAAGTTTCTGTTTCTGTTCTTTTCAGGTCCATCCCCCTCCTCCACGTCACCACAGACCCACCTTCTACGAGCCTCTACTGGGGAGCCTGGGGCCCGATGTAGGTAAATCCCATTTACCGATTTTGAAATACCGAATTTTACCGATTCGGTATTTCAAAATCGGTAAATGGGATGTAGGTCTCAACATCTGGATTCGTTACCGAATCCTTAACAATTCTTTAATTACCGATTCGGTAAATACCGAATCGGTAATGCCCATTCATTCCTATGGGCTTTGAAGCCCATAGGAATGATTAGGCATTACCGATTTGGTATTTACCGAATCGGTAATTAAAGAATTCACAAGGGTGCAGGGGGTGTCACTTTGACACCCTCTAGCACCCCCAAAACGGGCATGTGTGCAATGTGGCACACAGACATGCCCTAAGGGCACGTCTGTCTGTCACATGGCACATGTGTACATGCACAGATGTGCATGTACACAGGATTCGGTATTTTACCATGGATTTGTATTCCATGGTAAAATACCGATTCTGTAAGCCATGTGCTGATGGAACATTGGCTACCTACATTGCATTTTCGGTAATTTTACCGAATCGTTATCATTACCGAATCGGTAAATATTACCGATTCGGTAAATTTACGGATTCGGTAATGATAACGATTCGGTAAAATTACCGAAAATGTGCCCCTACATCTCGATAGCCCTTTACCGATCGGAAACGGCCGAAAATCGGTATTTTATTCCGATCGGTAAAGGGCTACCTACATCGGGCCCCTGGTCCCAAGGCGCAACTAAGGGCGCCCCTCCTCTAGGCGCTGGGGGGCGCCTGCTCATTCTCCTTCAGTTGTATCCTGTTGTAACTCATATTCAGAGGTACTGGAAACCAGCAATCCTGGAATCCAACAAATTGATTCTAGTAAAAGAGGAGATAGAGGAGAAGGTGAAGTTATGATTGCATCCAACTTCATTTCAGAAGGGGAAATCTCTTCAAACAATAACCGCAAAAGTCATCATAACATACCGGTGTGGTGGGGTGGGGTGCATGATTAAACAAGTTCTCAACTCGAACAAAGTGGTCAGAGAAGAGCAGTAAACAATCCTCCAGTTGTAGGGAATTAAAAGCCATTCTCAATGTATTGCTGCTTTTATTTCCCCAGATAAATCATTGCCATTTGTTGGTTGTATCAAGCAACAGGGTTGCAGCGGCTTATGTGAACCAACGTGGGGAGTGAGATCTGTAAACTAAGATTTCTGTCACTGCAGATCGAAGACCTGGCAAGGAATTACTTTGTTTTCCCTGAAAGAAACCTATGTGACAGGGGAGGACAATACTGAGGCAGACTCCCTGAGCTGAGGTTTTTTCCATCTTTCTGTCCCTATCATTAACTCAGCAGGTATTTAAGGAGATTCGTCCTCTATCTGAAGTTTCCTACGTTGATCTGAATGCAGATCGTTTCAAACCTCAGGTCCCCAGATTTTGTTTGAGGACAAGGGTTTAGGGAACCTGATGAATGAATGTAAATTCCATAGAACTACTGCAGGAGTTAATCTATGCATTCCCTAAAATTCTATTAAGGTCAAGGGTTCTAGCCCGACCTCTTACAGTGGTGAATCCAGCAGTTCCATTCTGGCCAAAGAGATCTTGGCTCCTACTTCAAAGACTATTGATAGGTCACTTCTGTAAGATCACAGCCTCTCCCATTACTCTGTGCCAAATGGACACCCTGTGGTACGCCTGAAATATGCATGTGTGCACATGTGGCGCACATACATTGCCTAAGTGCATGTATGTATGCCACATGGCACCTAGAAAAATGCAAAAAAGTGCATTTTTCATAGGATTTGCAAATTATCACCAACTTCTAGTTGGTGGTAATTTCCGATTCCTTAAAGCCAGGCCGTAATTTTTTTTTGCTTCCTGCATTGTATTTAAGGAATCACAAATTGCGATTCCCTATTTTGCATATCCATTTTGGGATGATACATCCGAAAAGGCGTCTTCCCATTCGCAAACGGGATTCTTCTGGCCAATAGAGCAGAGTGTTGTATTCTGTACATTTAGTGTGTATTTATTTATAGTATATATCTTTATATTTACTGTAACATGTTTACTGTAACCTGTATTGTCTTATTATGCTTTACTTTCTGTTGTACTTACTGCTATAAGAATGCTGCTTGAGTGCATCTTCCAGTCCTCCTGTGTTCTCACTCTGGAACTCCAGCTGTGGTTTCCGCAGTTGGCAGTGTGTGCAGGACAGGCTGGATACTGGTTGATGGGCTCGCTTTTCTGGCTTGTTTTCTCAAGTAAAACTCTTCATTCATGACTTCCAAGCTGTGTTGGGGCCCAATTTTGGCAAGGTGTCACTGTAACACAGAAGCAAATCCGAAATTTGAAAGGCCAGGAATTTAAAAATCGTATTTGATTCACAGGGGTTCTTAAAAAATTCTTTTTTACAGGGAAATCTTCATCCCCATCACAATGTCAAATTTCTTCTATCATGGAATTTTTATGGAGTGGTTTCCATAAAGGGTTGTCAGTATCAGCGCTGAGAGCTCAATGGTCAGCACTAAGACTTCTTGGCAAACATGGGAGAATCGAAAGGATGGTGAGGAAATGATAAATGGGTTGTTAACGACCTATTGCTGATAAGTTGACCCCTGCATGGGAGTTAATGCAAAATATTAAGTCATTACAGTTACATCCTTCTGAGCCATTGGATTTGGTTGATATAACGTTTAGACAATGAATGTTACCTTTTTGATTGGAATCACTTCAGCCCGAAGGACTGGAGAATTGAGGGAATTAATGTCTAGATCACTTTTTTGCATACTTAATGATGTTTTGTGCTAAGAATGGATAATTTGGTTATCCAAAAGGTGTCTTCTGTTAGTTCTGTAAGTCATGGGGTTTTCTTACCTCTTTTATTTCCTCAGCCATCTACAAAGGAAGAAGAAATGTGGCATTCACTGAATGTCAAGAGAGGTATCTTGATCTGTTTGGAAAGAGCTAAGAATTTTCCTTTAAAGATCCTTTAGACGTGCAAGAGTTTAGCAGCCCCTTGGTCCTGAGGTACAAATAGTTTCAATCACAGAAATATGTAAAGCAGTAGCACGGTCCACCGTGAACACTTTTGTTCGACACCAGAGACTGAATAAGTGTGATTTAGAGTACAACAAAATGTGTATGTTGTAGTCTTGATTTCTGACATATGATAAAAGCTTGATGCAACACACTTGTGGTTTAATCTTAAGCATACAAATGGCTTAAAACAATTTTTTTTGTCGAAGTCCAAGGGAAACTCGTTAATATTCCTCATAATTAATGACTGGGACGAGTATAAAGGAGGTAGAAGTAATGGCATTTTGAGTATTTGCAGATTTCAGAAAGAGTTTTGATTTGGTTGTGGTGCCTCGAAGCGATCTAAAATACAAATTAAGCAATGTGAAAAAAGAAGAAATAAACCTCCAAAGTACGCAGGCTCGAAAAATGAGTTATAGAATCATTTCTGACTTGCCTGAGTCTCAAGAAAATGTAAAGATGCTGGAGTGGGGCGCATAAAGGACTTATTTGATGATGTAGCCAGTGTGCTTAGCGTGCAAACTATTCCTTGCATACGTGCAGCTAACGTGCGTGTACTTGTCACCAGGTGGCGCTGTAGTAATGGTGAAATATATATTTTTTAGCTTAATTTCTACCACTGAGCCAGCACAAGTGCATCACTGTGCACCCACCCAGCACAGATGTCACTGGCAGGTGAGACTGATTATAAAAGGGGCCGAGCATACCACCTCGGTATCCAAAAACCCACCACTGTCAGACGGCATCTGACAGACAAAGACAAGACACTCTCAGGCCCTATGCCAGTTCCAGTACCACAGTCACAGTCTCCACGTGCCTTATTCAGCAGCATCTGGGCGTAGCGCCCACTACATTACAGACGAATCGTCAGGGGTAGTGTTAGAAATGGGATTTCTGGTTGGCTAAGGCTTGCGCCAAAGCCAGGCAGAAACCACCACTCTAGTCAGGGCAAGGAAGTCACCTGCCAAAGATAACCCCTGCTCTCCCCCTTGGTAGCTTGGCATGAGCAGTCAGGCTTATCCCAGAGGCAATGTGTAAAGCATTTGCGCACGCACACAGCAACAACATCTCCAGCACACCACAAAAGGAACTTCACACAAGGTATTATAAAAATAACTTTTGTATTGTCAAAACATATCAGATAGTAATCACACAATATACATTGTGCCAACTGGCACGGGCAATATTCACAAGGGATTATTTACACCAGGACAGGGCCACGTGGGCCACTGTTAGAATCAGCACTTAGTAGAAGTAGCACTTAGAATAACTGTAGCTCACAATACCAATTGTAGAACACAACCAGTAACCAATGGTAAAAGGTAGGTACACACTACGCAATACTAATCACCATAGGCATGGATCACGCAGGGACACATAACTCACTAGTATAAACTATACTAGGCAAAACAACCTCCTAGGCATGAAAACACATGTTGAGGTATCACAGGCATAAAGGCATTGAACATTACGCATAAATCCCATTAGGCCTAACCAATATAAAAATAGTAGGCAATCTCCTCTCTAGTCTAAACACATTAGACCCTACCTTCTAAGTATAACTCACATTTAGGGGCGTAAATCACAGTGAAGTAAAATCTCACTAACACCATCCTCCATAAGTAAAGCCCTCTCTAGAGGTATCTATCAACACAGGGTGCGTAAAAACATACTAGATGTATTACATTTCCTAGCACCACATTTAAAGCACATATCACATTTGGCACATAACTCACATCAAGGTCCAGGTTGCGCCACTGCGCCAAAACCTAAATATAGCAGCTGCCCACTACTTGCTGGGCAGCTGAGGGAAGAACAGGGCCTAAACGCTGCAGCTGGCACTAAGTACTGCGCAGCTGGAGAAGGCCAAGGTAGGGATGAAGGAGTGCGTCTCACTCCTAGATGCAAAGTACATGTCCCTAGAAAGAAAAGAACCTAAACTGTGCCGCTGCCCACTACTTGCTGGGCAGCTGGAAATCAAAACTGCGACTGGGGCTCTCACTAGCCCTTTAGAGCAACAATGCGCAAAAATGTGGGAGGGCTCTAGGAATACACATTGCGCACAGGGGAGCCCTCTTGGCTCTACAACAGCTGTGCCCCCACAAGGTTGGAGCCTTCTAGGCTCTAAACAAATAGCGTGTATCTCGGGGAGCCCTTTAAGCTGTAGAACAATTTATGTCCCCTAACAAAACATGGGCCCCTCTGGGCCTGGGTAAATACAGGTGACCGTACGTTGGAGCCACCTAGGCTCAGGGAGCAAGGGGGCGTGAAACGCAGGCATGTCCCTGGGGTCCCTCTAGACCCTTTAACCAATTGGGTGCCCGGTCAGTCCTCACTCACCTGCTATATGGGCTGCTCTCTGACGAGTGGCGCCGGGTGGGGCTCTCCCTCATTACTCGTGGTGAGGGCAGGCACCGGCAGTGTGCCCCGAGCTCCCTCCGCGTCATGGCTGTCCTCGGTGGCGCTTGCGGGGCTCTCCCTCCATTCTGGGAGCCCCGCGGTGTCCCCCCTGGTGCTGGTCTCCTTAGCACGGCTTCCAAGAGCAGGAGAAGCCTTCACTGATGGGCCAATCCCTGCGCGGCACCTTTGTGACGCCGCCGGATTCTCAGCCGTCTGGGACCAATCCCAGCGCGGCCCAGAATGACGTCAGCGGCTGCTCCGGCCGCGGCGGCGATTTTCTTCCTCTGGGTGCAACTGAGGGGTAGGCTCCCTCGAGGTGAAAAATAAAAGTAGAAACGGGGTGGGCACCCATTAAAATAAGCAAATATGCGGCATGCACGGGGTAGGCACCCGTGATACTATAAAAACCGCAAGGTGGGCACCCGCAACAAGGCTTCATGGGGGAACCCCTAACGCCGGGGCTCCACCCAGCAGGACATGCAGCACCGCGCTGCACCAGCGCACGCATTTCTCCTCCTTTTGGGAAAGATTGGGCAACATAAGCATAGCGCTGGGGAGGTCAATAAAACTACAGCGCTCCCAATGCGCTGGGGAGTCCAATGAGTCCTGGGGCAGGCAAGTGGAGCAGGCACCTCCTAACAAAGAAAAAGTCCTCCAGTCCCCCCAGGCAAGGCAGAAGGGCCCCACAGGAAGAAAGTTTTCCAGGCATCCAGGGGAGGACATCCAGGGGCTGGGCAGGGCCCAGGGAGGCAAGCCTTCCCCTGGGCCCCAGCAGCAGCACGCCCCTAGTAGAATCAAGTAGGAACACAAGAACATTTAACATGAGGTCATAGCCTCATTTTATACACAGAAATCCTTTGTCTCCAAAGGTACAGGCAAGGGGCGAACCAGATGCAACTGGTTCCTGAGCACTTTGTTTTGCTCAGCCCCTCTGCCTATTCACAGGGTGCGTCAGGGACATCAGACACACCACAGGGGGCGGAGCCAGCATTGTGGAGGGAACGCCCAGCCCTATTCAGGTCCCAGGTGCACTCCTCCCTGCCATCAACTTGCAGATCTCTCCATTCACCACCGGGGCAGACCCATCCTGACTCCAGGAGCCAGTCACATCAGCCAGCTCCAGCCAATCACAAGCCAGACAGTCAATTCACATTCACTGCACAGACACGCCAACTTCTAGAAGTGGCACTTCCACACTAGACACATTAAATCCACGCACATCATCGCACTGCATTTAATCACATAAGTTTGCACATACCAAACTCGACACTGCACTCCTCACACATCAGGAACTACCATGGACACACACATTCCCCATGCATTCCTATGGGAGGGCAGGCCAGTCTCACCACACATACACAGAGAGCGCACACACTTTACACTGGACCACAGTGAAAAAGTGTGCAGGGGCCTAAAATCACCAACACCAGGTTACAGAAATAGGCTAGGAAAAAGGAAAAAGTTTTGGGGGGAACCTGCCAAAAAGGGCCAGGTCCAACAGGTAGTAAGCGCTAAATAAACAAAATTATAATTGTAGTCCGTGATAATCAATGAATGGGTAAATGTGCGACAGCACGAATATATGGGGAGGGACACCGCCCAGGGTCTGTTCTGGCCTCACTGCTAATAACCCTAAGAGAGAAGTCTAATGTGACAGCCCTTCATGATGCGGAGGGGGAGCCCCTAACTGACCAACTCAACATAGCCAATAGATTTAAGCAATATTACGCATCACTATATAGCTCTGATGGCGGGAGTGATGGCAAAGCTATTTTAGACTACCTCACTCATATTAAACTGCCTTGGCTATTGAATGGACACAGTAAATACCTGATGCATCCATTAGAAGTAGAAGAAATAACCTCAGCCCTAGCCGGTATGAAATCCAATTGCGCCCCTGGAGTGGATGGTCTCACTGTCTCATTTTACATAGAGTTCAGGGACCTATTGGTCCTGCGCTTACAAACACTGCTCGAGAAAATCCTTGAAACAGGCGAAATGCCGCCTTCAATTCAGGAAGCGCTAATTGTTCCCATACTTAAACTGGAGAAATCTCCGATCGCCTGCGCCTCTTACCGGCCATTGCCACTCCTCGATGTGGATACCAAAATGTATGCAAATGTTTTAGAGTCCAGATTATCTCTCCTCGTGCCGCTGCTGATATCACCAGAGCAAGCCAGCTTTTTCATTGGAAGAAACCTGACTTATAACTTAAGAACAATATTTGAGGCTATACAACATACCTGTCAGGATACTCAAGGGGTGGCACTCTTCCTCGACATGGAGAAGGCGTTTGATTCCATTGAGAGGAGGTTCATGAATCATATGCTGACAAGAATGGGGCTCGGGAGTGTCTTACTGCAAATGGATGGAGTGCTCTACAATGCCCCTACAGCTAGAATTAAGATCGATGACCTGGTTACGGACCCTATTCGCATCACTAGAGGTACACGCAGGGGTGTCCACTCTCCCCATTGCTATACGCCCTGGTTGCCGAACCCCTTGCATGTGCGATGCGTGAATATCATAGCCATAGAGGTATTCGATTTCTGAATTATAACTTGATTATATCCACGTATGCAGATGACACCTTACTATATGTCAGGGACCCTGACCAGAATCTCTTGACGGTACAGCGCAAGGTGATTCTTTTTGGGACCAGGTCCGGCTTCAAGGGGAATTGGAATAAATCACTCTCATCTTCCCACTGACGGCAGAGATGGCCCAGTTCATGACAGCATTCCCCCTATGCTGGACGACAGAGCCAGTTAGATACTTAGGCATCAGAGTGAATACTGATACAGATGTGGTCTTCAAAGAAAATTATGGGACAGCGGTGTCCAAACTGGAAGACAACGTGGACAGATGGATACGGTTACCCCTCTCCCTAGTGAGTAGAGTATCGATTATGAAAATGGTAGTCCTTCTGCGGTTTTTATTCTTATTCACTAATATTCCCATTGTCCTCCCGAGGTCTTTTTTTTTGGTTACTGACAGCTCTGATGGTGCGGTTTGCCTGGGCTGGGAAACACGCTGGTGTTAAGTGGGAGATTCTCATGCTCCCATACAGCATGGGTGGGCTTGGTGCTCCGGACCTAGAACTGTACTGTAGGCTGCGCAGGGAGCCCATGCGCACCACTGGATGCACGGCCCAACAGATGCTCCCCACTTTCATATTGAGAATGTGGTGGCGGCCCCAACCCCATTCCCAGTGCTTCTGTTTAAACCTCCTGATCACAGGACTGGTATTCTTGACTCCATGAATGCGACAGCACATGCCTGGCAGTACCTTCTGAAATTACAAGATGGTGCCATACTTTACTCCCCTAAGACCCCGCTGGAATGGTGCCAATGGTTGCCCCTGTGCAGGGGAAATGGGGGATTAGGGCCTTAAACGCTATAAATATCCACACGATAGGAGAGATGTTTGTCGAAGGTAAAATGATATCATGGGACGACACAGTACTGAAGGGTCAGACGGCTTCCCCATTGACCCAATTTCATTTTCACAGGGTGAGGCTTTCACTAAGGGAGCTCCTGATCAGCGGGTTAGATGAGCCACCAGAGGTTGCTCCGCTCAAATATGTTATGGAGGCTGAAGCACCAGTACGAATTGTTTCAAGGATTTATAACATAGGACAGGGTTACATAGCTAACCACTACACCAAGGCTGGCATGGCAGGCAGACTTGGGTCATGTGATTGATAATACAACCTGGAAGTACTGCTGTGACAGTACGAAACGCATTTCATTAAACGAGTGTCACAGGCTGATACACTTCAAATTTTTAAACAGGGTATACTATACACCAGGGAGGCTCTGCAGGTATGAGTTGCATGACTAGGTGGCATGCGAATGCTGTGGGGTGGTCTAGGCAGATTTTTATCACTTGGCCTGGTTATGTCCTGGGATGGCGACGTTTGGGCATTGATATTCAAGACATTGGGGGACGTCACAGACAACACACTTGAATCGGACTCTATGCCCCCTCTATTGGAATACTACAAACAATTAACTAAGAGAATCAGATGACTGGTAGATATGGGGCTCCTTGTAGCTAGGCGTATGGTTGCAATCTGCCGGTCCCGGGGCCTGACCCCCACTGTAACAGGCTGGATACAAGACATGACATATGGCAATACACAAACTAAATATTATAGCGAGTTATTGCCTCCCCAAAATCGGCCTATAAACTTCTGGGGTCTATACCAGGTCTATTCGGCTGTCAAGGCTAGTGGCTTAAATTGTGCTGATTCCCCTGAAAGATAGTGCTGCAGAGCTGATTGCATGATATGTGTCCTGTTGCTGGTCTGAGAGAAATGCCTTGACCAATGACCACCCTTAAGTGCCCCAGGTTTAACACTGTGTACTACGTAAGGACAACATTGAATTGTACGGTAAATGATATTGATGTGAATTGAAAGGTGATGATATGGATATGGTATGCTATAACATTCTTACTTTGCCCCACTGTGTTAGACTTTGTGAGCTGTTTATATAGCAGCAACTATGCTATGTCTCTGTTTTTTTGTTACCAATAAAAACCAAAAGAAAAAAATAATTGGTGGTTAAAGGGTATGGCTGGTGGAAGGAGTTTGTTTTTCTGTGTTGTGTTTTGTTGTTTTGCTTTAGTGCTGTGTTGTTCTAATTTGCTGTGTTCTGTCCAGATTTTTTTTTTTGCTTTATGTTTTCCTGTTTTGTAATATGGGCTCTTTTTCAATATTTTTGTAGGATGATGTGAAAAAATCGATATAAGAACACACACCCACCTAGTGACATCTTCTGCCAATAACCAACTTAAACATTCTCTAGTAATTCCTGCCAACGGGTGCCATTATACCACTCAAAGATGTTTGCATAAAATATTGTGCTCTTTAACATCAAGGTAATGCAATAGCACCAACCAAGTGTTCTGCCATGTGATACATGGCTACCTCCTTCCCCTAGAAACAGCAACAGAACAAAGGGATTGTGGACCTCATTCACAAAGGTATACTTACACTTCCGTGTAACTTTACTATATTTTTGATATTCACAAGATCCGATCTAATAGTCCTATAGTGTTATGTGCGGAGTTCTCCACCCAGACTGCAGAATCTCCGCAGTCCTAAAGTTACTATTGACTAGGAGTTTGTGATAAGCAAAAAAGTAATACACTTACACAGAAGTGTAAAGTTACCTTTGGGAATCAGACCTACATTCGGCCCTAATACGGAAGTACACAGCGCATACAGACTGTGGGTTAAAAGCTCCCGATGTAATAATATTAAGTAAGAAAGCCAACCCAAATATTGTTGCAAAATTAAATGAAGTTGAAACTGGCTCACATCAGGGATTGCCTTTATCGACTAATGGAAATTCCTGGAATATGTTGGCAGGCGCAATAAGACAAGCTTAAACAAAATGCATAAACAGGTAATGTTACCTTCATAACAGGAAGTTTAGTGTATTTCATAATCAGCAATTGCAGTGATTAAAACTGAGATGCATCCTCAGTTAGAGGGAGGCAGCACAGAAATTATCCACATATTTTGTATTCAGTCACATGGCTCAGGCAAGCCAAAATGCATCCCTGGCAGGCTGAGACAACCTTTGTTTAATGACCATGAATCAGAGAGGATCATTCATCTTTACTTTAGGTGTCCGAAATGGACAAACTTAGCTGTGAAGTCAAAAGGGGCTCCCATATATGTACGGATCATCTTACCTATGACAAACCGTACATTTACAGTACTGAGTAGGCGCCCCACTGCGCCTGGGGGAGGGGCGCCCTTAGTAGTGCCACGGAACCAAACTGCCTCGGGGGCGGGTTGAGGAGGGGGACGAACACTGGTGGCCTTACTAGGGATACATAGGGAAACCGAAACCTAAGTGATATGTTATTTAAAGCAGCGTCCCAGGGGTCTTGTCCTCTTGGACGCTGGGACAGCCGCAGGAGCATCATCAACTAGGAGCGAGGGATAGTGTGGCACTGTGGGTTCTGGGGGGCCGTGGCGTAACTACTAGTAGCAGGTGCGGGTGCGATCCCCATATGGGTCTTTGGGAGGGTGGGTGGGGGGAGGGAGCAGACCACAAACCCAGTGATGTGTGAAAAAGGCCGCTTTATTGGAACAGGTGCAAATCATATAATAAAATCCTGGCAAACGCCTTACAAAACTAAACCTCACTAACCAACCAAATACCTAACCCCCAGCCCACCCCACCCCTAAAATCTTCATAAACCCATCCCAACCCATACATTCCAGCATTACAACAGTACAACATTACACATCAATGCAACAAAACATATCACCCCCAAATACCAACCTTCCGTAACACAACTTCCTCTGCCACTTTATCACTGTCAAACCCCCAAACTTGTGCAACCTAGATATAACATAACTTGCCTACCCATTCCCTGACGATAATCCAACTCCAACAATAACCAAAACTTCTTTTAACCCTGTCAAAATTCCATCATCCCCGCACCGCACCTGTTCCAAGCAACAAAACAAAGCCATTACATGAGCACCTATCCCAACAAAAACCGCCTAAGAATTAACCTGTAACCTGTTGAACTAAGCCCCACAAAAATTAAAAAGAGAGGGTGGAAGGGTGGAAAAAACAAAAGACTACACCTAAGCTCCCAGCCACCAGGTCACCAATCCCAAAATGGTGGCTGGGAGCAGGAGCCCAACCCC
The DNA here is from genome assembly GCF_964263255.1 of Lissotriton vulgaris. Taxonomy (NCBI): domain Eukaryota; kingdom Metazoa; phylum Chordata; class Amphibia; order Caudata; family Salamandridae; genus Lissotriton; species Lissotriton vulgaris. The sequence continues at coordinate 141,838 of NW_028252494.1, forward strand.
TTTATGGCTGGGCTCCTTTGGGCTATATTTGGGCTATAATTTTATGAAGACCAAAAACAAAATGTCGGGCCTGTGCCTAGCTTCCCCCTTTGGTGATATAATCAGGTTTTCTGTTGGTCAATTCTCAAAGGAGCTTGCCATTCTCCCCTTGCGCACCTCCTTGTCCAATTTCTCACACACCACCACCTTGTGTTCCACCGCTGATTTCAAATTGTCTGCCCTACCTCCTCCGTCATGGACCCCAATACCCCAAATGGAATCCCCACTGAAACCCTTCAATCAAAACATTTGCTGCCCCCTGGTCCCCATACCCCCTCAGCCCCTTCACCAGCTTCACCAATCTAACCAGCATAGGAGCTCTTGGGCCCAGTGCCTTGCGTTCCCTTGCACCCCCTATTGCTCTGGAATTTCAGAGATGGGCCTGGGGTGCTCCTACCTGCCTGCTGCCACTGCTGGTTTCCAAGTGGTTTGATGCCCCAACGCTTAACAAGGGGGTGGCGCTTCCCAAACTTTGAGCACTTGTGCCAAAAAAAACAATATTCCCTCGTGCAGAGGTCTTTATAAAAGTACCAGCACGCTCCTGTATCTGACTGTGATGTCCCTGCACCTCCCACCCCTCCCTGGGTGGGCTTCCCCTGAAAGGGCCGGTGCACCAACGGTAGTCTGCTCGTCTTACCACCTGGTATGCTGGTATGCTGCCACAAATCCGTGTCCAGCTCCCTCCATTTTGCCTCCAGGTCCCAAGCCAAATGCGCTCTGAATTCCTCATCATACTGCACCCATGCATATTTGCCCCCTGTGATCTGTGCCTTCCTGATACCATCCATATATTTGAATAAAGCTACGCAGCGCTCGGGGAACTTCTCACAGTACACACTGGCATAGATTAAAAATGCCACTGTCCAGTCCTCGATCATTACCGGCACCTTAGGCCTTTTAGCCAGCTCATATTCTTCCTCTTTAGAGCCCTCTTTGGCCCCTACCTCCCTGTGCAAGAGCTTCAACAGTTCGACATACTCCCCCTTCCATATGCGCTCTTTGGTGGCCAACATCAGGTGTGCCCCTAAAGGTTTCGTCACCTCCATATAGGGCAGTTTTTTGATCTTCAACTCCCTGCTATGTAATGTAGGGGATCCTTGCCCCCCTAGCCACCTCTGAGTTCGTCCCACTCTCTACTTTAGTGCCCTCATCTGTCCCCTGTGCCTCACGCCCCACCCCTGTATCTCTCACGCACTTACCCCTGTGTAGCCTACCCTCCAGCACCCCCTTACCCCCATCACTTCCTGATCTCACAGACACCATTTTTGGTTTGGACCATGTTCTATCAACCTCACCTGCTTCCAAAGAGGGTGCCCGAACAGGTGCTGACCACCTCGCCGCCTCTTCTACATAAACTGCAGGCCGAGGAGCCCTCACCACCGGGCCGTGTTCTCTTGTGGACCGAGCCGCCACTATCAGAGACATTCGAGGGACCCCATCCTCCGCCTCCCTCAATTCCCCTTCATCTGGGGTATCGTCATCATAATCCAGCACAACTGCCCCTTCCTCCTGAAACACCCCAGCCGCAAATTCCACACACCGGGCCTTTCTGGGCCCCACCTGTCCTGTACCGGCCCTAACGGCCCCTGCAGAAGCTCCATGCGGGGGAGTCAACTGTACCCGCCGGTGCCCCCCCTGCGTTGACCTCTGTGCCACTCCTTATCCGCTGGTAAAGTTGACCATCGCGTTCCGCTGCATGTTGGGGCCAGCGAAACCGTGCCGGGCTTTCGTGTGCAAAAAACAACAGGTGATGGACAGAATGCAGAACTATGTCATACATTCACCCCAGTACAGAGATCTGGGCCTAAATCCATCGTTTTTTTCCCTCACATGCCATTCCAGTTTGAACCCAGCCATATGCAAATCAGTCATGACCCTGTGCCCCATGGTAACAGTCCAGCCCGAACTGCCAAACCAGGTCCTCCCTGGACTGGAAACAAGCATCTAAGGACCGGTTTCGGGCTTTCAGCCCTCATCAGCCTGGATAGCTTGATTCCAGTGGCATGGAGAGCACGGGACTCACGTCTGAGCATACCCGTCTCACTCGGGGTGACAAATGCAAAAAACAACAGGTGATGGACAGAATGCAGAACAATGTCATACATTCACCCCAGTACAGAGATCTGGGCCTAAATCCATCGTTTTTTTCCTCACCATGCCATTCCAGTTTGAACCCAGCCATATGCAAATCAGTCTTGACCCTGTGCCCATGGAAAGAGTCCAGCCTGAACTGCCAAGCCAGGTCCTCCCTGGACTGGAAACAAGCATCCAAGGACCGGTTTAGGGCTTTCAGCCCTCATCAGCCTGGATAGCTTGATTCCAGTGACATGGAGAGTGTGCTGCCTGCGACGGGATCCCCCGCCGCTACGGGCTGTGCCGTGCAGGGCTCTACCCTCCCTTCTCCTCAGTGTACGTGGGCTGCCCCTCGCCATGCCGAGTCTGTCACGCTGCGACTCCCCTCAACCTATGAGGAAAAAGGGTGGACTAACATGCTGGGCCCCTCACACCACTCTACCGCACCCCCCTCCAAATAGCTCACCGAACCTATGCCCCTTTGCCTGCTCCCAGCTAACTCAGAAACCACCAGGCACCCTCCCTGTAGGGGGTCCCCCTCCTCATCATCGCTCCAATCCAACATGGCCTGCACCATCGCAGAGGCCGCGCCCAACTCTGGCCCCTACTCCCAACGTGGCTTTGCCCCCCCCAGCCCACTGACCCTCCAACAAGTCTGTGGAAATGCGCGCTCCCACCCCGCCAAGAGCCCAGGGCCTGCCGGGGCTGCCTCCCCCCTCCCCGCGGGCCCCGACCCCTTCTGACCATGATAGGAAAATATCCGACCCTTCCCAAGCTCGGGGTCCCCCAGCCGGTTCCAATGCCCTGAAAACCTCCCTCTCCCCTTTCAAAAAATACCCACATCTGCTGCCTCCCCTCGGGCTCGGGCCTCTCCCTCCCACCACAACGCCAGAACATAGGGGGATCCTGTCCTGACGCTGGTACCTGTCCTGGACCCAATGCTGCCTGTCCCCCACCCTCCCACCTGGGCCCACTCCCCCTCCCCCAGGTAACTCCCCCCCCCACTGACACCCTCCCCCCCCACTGGGGCCCAGCAGAGAAATGAGAAGGGGGCTACAAAAACAAACCTCCCTCGCGCTCCCTGCCTCCCGAGCCAATGTGTCAGTAACCTCTGCGGGCCCGGGGGTGGGGCAAAACGGCCACATCCCCTGCGCAGTCCTGAAGCAAACCCCCTGCCACGGGTTCCCCACCTTCCCCACCGTCGCCTGCCTCACGCCAAACTTGCACGTCTTGCCTTGGGGGGGCGCTTCCCCGTCACTCCACCATCCCCCGAGTCGTGGTGAGCCTCAGCTAGGCCTACCAGTGCTAGGGGTTCACCCTTCTCTGCACAAGTCCTCAGACCAATAGAATAGAAGTTGGCACGGAAACTGAAATATAAAACAAAGTACTTTTATTACCTTCAAGAGGTGGAACTACATTCACACAACACCCTTCGGTGTACAGAAATGCACAGTCAACAATAGGGCGGAGCTTAGCAGTTTGCTATTTGCTGCAAAGATACCCTGATAGTTACAGATTAAGACATATGTGAACAGTTGCAGTGACTTCTGCGCACGTGCAGAGTAACAGAGTCTAAATATAGTCTGTCCATCAGCAGAGTACAAGAGTAAACAACAGCAAGGAAGGACAGAGCAAATGGTGAGCACATGGCAGACAAGATGGCTGCCAAAAACAAGATGGCTTCAGCTAAATGCTAACTGCAAATCACAACACCCGGTCCCTGCATTTAGGCGGGCACCCCCGCTCCGCCGCCTTGCTCTCCTTCCCCTCTCTGGCGCTCCCTCCCCACAAATGACAAAGAGGGGAAGCACCGTTTGTTGGCTCACTTTCCACCCTGCCTCCCTCGCGCCGCCGGGTTGGACATAGATCTCTTCTGCAAGACCGCAGTCGGGAGAGGTGTCACAGAAGGCCCAGCAACACTGCCATTGCCTGGAGCAACCCCCTCACCCCGTGCCAGGCCCACCTGCTTCCCCCGACCACCCACCCATCTCCGCCTGCACCACATCAGCTGGGCCGCCTCCTTAGCCCTCTGGTGGGCCCCCCCACTCACCGGTGAGGTCCGGACCCTGTTAGGAGACTTGCAGGCGGCCACCGCCGCCGCCACACCTGCAGAGGCCTGTCGCACCGGTCGCGACGGGCCGGCTACATCGCCCGCAACTAGGGTCCATCCGGCCTGCTTCAGATAGCAGCCGGAGGGCCTCAAGCACCCCGTAATCTTTGTGCGCCATCGCCGCAAATGCTGCAAATCCCGCAATACAATTACCACCTAACTAACTCCAGAAAAAAAAAGACTACACCTAGGCTCCACCTAAGCAACCACCAGGTCACCAATCCCAAAATGGTGGTTGGGAGCAGGAGCCCAAACCCTTTATTTATTTATTTATTTTCGAGATTTATATTGCGCAAACAAATACCCAAAGGTGTCTCGGCGCATGAGGCGGATAGAGAGACCGAGCAGCAGGCTTACTGGTTGAACAACCATGTCTTTAAGAGCCTACGAAAGCTCATCAGATTGGGGGCAGTTTTTATGGTGAGTGGCAGAAGGTTCCAAAAGTTTGGGTGTGGCAACCAAGAAGCGCCTGTCTCCCCAGGTTGCCGTTCTCGTGCGAGGTACCGGAAGCAGGCAGGTGTTGGCGGATCTCAACTGTCTCTTGGGGCTATACAACTGGAACGCTTCAATCAGAAACTTTGGACCGACACCATGCACTGCCTTGTAGGCGATGCAGAGGGCCTTGAATTTCATACGGCCCTCTACTCTTAGCCAATGCAGGTGACGAATGGCTGAGGTGGTTGGCTGACGGCGGGGGATGTCAAGAAGAATTCTTGCAGCCGCATTCTGTATGGACTGCAACTTAGATAGAACGAGTTTCTGAGTATTAAGGAAGAGGGCATTCCCGTAGTCAATTTTGGAAAATACTAGGGTGGAGACCAGGGTCTTCCCAGCTGATGTGGGGAGGTAAGGCAATATTTTCCTAATTTTCTTTAGAATAAAGAACGCAGATGACACAACCTTGTTGACATGAAGGTTAAATGACAGCTTGCTGTCAAAAATGACTCCCAGGTTTCTGGGCCTTTCCAACTGGGACAGGTGGAGAGGCCAGCTGGTTAGGCCACCAAGTGGATGACCAGTCCGGGGAGAGTTTACCAAAGGTCATGACCTCGGTTTTGTCTGAGTTAAGCCTCAGACAATTGGAGGACATCCAGGTACTGACAGCAAGCATGGCCCTTTGAAAATTAGCTGCCACCGCTGGGCCGTCTTTGTGGATCGCTAGAACCAGTTGGGTGTCGTCTGCGTAGGATGTAAGTCGCAACCCATGGGCCTTTATTACCCTCGCTAAGTCTGCTACATAGATATTAAATAGTGTTGGACTTAGCGAGGAACCCTGTGGAACTCCACACGGGAGTGCAGAGACGGGAGAATAGACTGGGCTCCTTTGGGCTATATTTGGGCTATAATTTATGAAGCCCAAAAACAAAACAAAATGTTCATCCCCCCCACTCCCGCACCTCCCAAACTACCGGGGGGGAGGGAGAGGGGGTCACCTCCCTGCGGTCAGCCACTCCTCCCAAGCTCCCCATGGTTATACTTTTATGCTAATATAAAATACCTGTTTATGAGGTCAAGCGCGGAAGCGGGTAATGATGGCTAGGGACCACAACGTCTTTATTACTGTGTTCATTGTGCCGGGAAGGTGGAAGGAAAATGAGGCGGTTATGATAGTCCGGGCACGGCAGGGAACGGCATTGGCCTTTCGCTCCTGTTATGTAGAGAGCACGCCTGTGTGTATGAGGGCGGATGGTTTCATTGTCAGGGTTGCTTCAGCGTACAGGCGAAAATAAAGATGCGTTTTTGGTGCAAACAATTTTAATTACGGTGTGTTGCTCTGAACTTTTGTCGTGCGGTGTGTTGGGTAGGCCAGGGCAGGGTGCACGCTTCAGCGTATGCGCGGTAAACTGTTAAAAAAAATGCAATCAGTTTCACTTACGATGTGTAGTGCAGCACTTTGGGGGCGGTGCAAGGGGCAAGATACCGTACTCCGCGCCTATGTGGCCTTGGGCTGTGGCTAAGGATGCATAGCAATCCTAATGCCGGATTGTTTGCCACATGTGCTTTTGCTCATGGTACACGATTGGGTGGGTTCTTCAGGCAATATGCAAACGGTAACCATAAAAGCACTTCAATAGCAATAGGCAAGTTTTTCCTTCAATTTTGCATTACGTATGGAATTGAAGTGTCATGACCGTCTATGGTTTGTAATGGTTATTCTTTAGTCAACGTTAAAATACTCCAGTAAGCCAGAGAATAATTAAGGTCTTTTTACTTTAATTTAATTCCTGTTTGTCGGACCATGGTTTACCTGCAATCCAACAGCAGGGACACCTCTATACTAACCTGGTGGAACATCTTCACCTAATTTTCTGGCAGTTGGGGAGTATCTTTACGCTGCCACTGGGGTGCCTGCACTGGAGAGACTTTAACATGTGTTACAGTTTGTCTGTAGGGCATGCCTATCAGCACAGACGCCAGGCATAGGGCACAGAAAGAGATAGATTCTCCTATTGCAGAGGTCCATTTCAGTTTGTGAAAGGGTGGACTCCTTGGGTGGTATGCATTTTGTGGGCAGGTGTATGGGTGCATATTTTGCAGGAGTATTTCTTGAGGGGGTCTTTATCATAATTTCTTTTGTTTCTGTCAATTTGGTTCGATGAATGGCGCCTAAGCGCGCACGCGCAAATCCCAGAAAGTATGTGTCGCAGGAGGATTTCCACACCCTGAGTGAGCTTTGGAAGGGGGCTAAGCGGCATGGCATGGAGGTAGCACTGCAGAAGTTGACAGGCAAGCTAGAGCAACAGAAAGACAGTGGTGCGCCAAGGCAGCAGAGGAAGGTCCCGGTTTGTTATAGGGAGGGGCAACAGGACAAGCCCGCTGCGCAGCATGAACCAGTTGCCACAGTGGGGGGTGAGTCAATTGCTCAGGGCATAGCCACACGCAGCTTGGATCAGGTGGCGAAGGGCCCTGTACTTAACATGAGTGTGGGTGCGGTGGGGCAGAGCATTATGGCAATCTCAATGACAGCGGCTTCTGTGGGTTCACCACTGGTAGGGGCAGTGCCAGTAGTGGCATAAGTAGCAGAGATCACTGCGGTCCTCCATCCCCAGGTAAATATGCGAGGGACAAAGTGATGGTGGAGTTCCCAGAGGAGTTGTGGAGACTTGGTGCCCCATTGCCACAGACCTAATTGCAGCAGTGCTGGCACCCAAGACAAAACGTATGTAAGAGAAGGCCTGGGGGGTGTACAACGCAATGTTCAGATCAGGTGCCGAAGCAGAGAGGTTCACCCCGGAAGGAGTGTTGGGTTTTCTGGTGGCGCAGAGGGACGGGGGAAATCCCCATTGCTAGTGCGCCGGCAACTGTTCGCCATTGCCTTCTTTGCCGAGTAACAAGGAGTTAAGGATCCTACCAAAGACTTCAGGGTACAAAACACCATCAGGGGTTGGGAACACTTAGTTCTGGGCGTAGTAGAATATAAGCGACCTATCAACATGGAGAGGCTGGGGAGAATTTTAGGGGCCTTGCAGGATGTGTGTGTAAGAAAGTGGCTCTATATATACTGGACCACAGTAAGGTACAGTGTGAATAGAGTCCCCAGTCTCCAGAGGTATGGCAGAGGTTAAAGTTAGATATAAACTTACTCTCTAAAGTGGTAGCTTGGTCGAGCAGTAAGGCAGTATCAGAGGACAGTGTAAAGCATTTGTTGTTCACAGTCAGCAAATGGTCTCACACACTCGAGAACTGAAGTCTAGGCCAATTGTTTTATATCAAAATATATAGTTGTTTTATTTTAGAACCAACAGGTATCAAAATATGCTTTTCTCAACATGAGTGACTTTAGGTAATTACTTTGCAAGAAGGCAATAGACTTTGAAAGTACAATAGCTACAGTGGTTGCAATAGGCAACACAATTTCAAACACAATTTAACATTGAGCTCAATGGGTTTTGTTAGATAAATGCAATTGATTACTTTATGGATTACTTTTCTAACCCCAGGACTGGATCCTAGATTCAGTACCGGGACATGTACGGGAAACAGTTAAGTAAAAGCGTTTTGGTTACAGTAGTGATTTTTAAAGAATATAAATGTTGACACTTTGAAACTTTTCAGTGAAAACCAAGCAACGTTATCCTATGGGAGGAAATTCAAGTCACAGGTAAAGTAGGTTCTCGTTACTTTTGTAATCCAGTACTGGACTCCTAGGTTCAGTACTGGGACCTCTACCTAAGTACTTGGTATGATTTTCAAAGAATATTTGTGGTTTGCAAAAATCGACACTTAGAAGAAATTTCAAAGAAAAACAGTCAATGGTTTCCTATTAAAGAAAATTTGGATTACTGGTAAGTACAGTTATGATTACTTTTGCGGTTCAGTACTGGACTAAAAGGTACAGTACTGGCTTCTATCATGATCACAGGTGAGTATTTCGGTATTCGTTATTCGGCTGATTTTAAATGAATATTTTAAAGTTTCAAAACTCCACACTTAAAAGAAAACCAGTCAATGTTAACCTATGGAAGGAAAGTGAGTTATCGGCTTTTGGGTAAGTACTCAACTGGTAGAGTTAAGGTTCTGGGCATAGACTCAGGGGTCTCCCAGGGTCAGAAAGGTACAGTTGTTACACCCTCAGCGGCACTGGGGCAGCCGGGTGCAGAGAGAGTAGGCCCAATGCAATCCAATGGAGGGTAGGTCGCCTTTGGTTGGTGGCTGCACGCAAGCAGGCCCCGCAGCTGTGGGAGCTGAGCTCCTGGTCACTTACTCAGGGCAAGTGGGGAAGTAGAGTAGAGTAGTAGTTGCACTTCCAGTGGCACACGGGCGGCTGGGTGCAGGGTGCTTTTGAGCCTTCGGGTGCTCAATGTTATCCAACGGGAAAGTTAAAAAGTGGACAAAGGCTGCAGTCTTGGGACGGAGATTCTTCAGTTGCGACCACCACTTCGAGAGGTAAGTTGGGATCTTGGAGAAGAGGTAGGTACCCCAAAGGAAGGCACCGGGGGCCGCAGGGCGCCGGGTGCAGGGGTGTCTTTTGGCGTCTGGAAATCTTACCCTCAGCTGGTCGTGGTTGGAGGGGTCGCTGGTTCAAAGGCTGCAGGTGTCATCTGGTTAGTCGAGGAGGGACTTTGGGCACTGGACTTTGGGTCCCAGTTGCCAGGGGGACGTCCTCGTGGTCTTGGATCACTCATGCACAGGCCGGGCTTGGCGGGTGCAGAGTGGGCTGGATTTGGGGTTTCTGGCTGGCACCAGGGGTATTGCTGTTTGAGCAGAACCACTGCTCATGGGAGTACCAGTCTTTTGGACGGTTCAAAGCAGGCAGGTCCTCTGGGGTTTTCGAGGTTGCTGTACACAGGAGAGGCTGGAGTTTCGCAGGAGCAGGTTCAAGGATGAATAGGCCTGCACAAGATTGTGGCTCCGCACCCTTCAAGTAAAACAGTCTTACATGTGTTTAAAGATAATAGACATTGTACAATATTAATCAAGGATGAATAGGCCTGTAGGGTTCTAGGGCCAAGTCATTGGGCGTCGTTCTTTTGTTAGCAGCTGCATGGCAAGTCTTCTTGTTTCTTGTTCTTCTTCTTGTTGCAATTGGGTTCTGAGGAAGGAAGGTTCAGGGTGCCCCAAAATACTAAATTTAGGGGCGTTACAGGTAGGGCAAGGGCAGGGACCAATAGGTCACTGTCATGGGGAGGGTGCACCCCCTTGCCTGCTCCTCTCCTGTGGGAGGGAGGCAGGAGCCTAGCTGTGATTGGGCAGGGCTCCCTATTTTCAAGATGGCTGGGGCCCGGAGTCGTCCTTCATCTCGCCTCTCCCACCTGAGGGGTGAGGTTGGCAGAGGATGGCACACCCCCTTTACTCACTTAGGGGTTCCCGCCATTCTTACTGCCAGAGTGGGGGTCAGAACTGGTGGGGACCAGTTGCTGAGTACAGCAAGTGGCCTGGAGAATCTCACAGAGGCGTTATGCCTTTGAAGCTTTCCTTGCCCATCCTGGGGGAGGAGGCTTGGCACCTCGTCCAAGGATGTGCATTGTTCCAGGCCCCCGAGAGCGGCAGGCTCTCGACCCAGGGGTCCAGAAACATGTCTGGTGGTGGCAGCCTTGGAGCCACACAGTCAGGACACTGGCAGTTGGTTAGGTTTCAGTGGGCATCTATAAAATGCCCTCTGTCTACATTAAATCCCACACTGGCATCAGTGCAGGTTTTTTGTGCTGAGAAGTTGGATATCAAACTTATCAGTCTTTAGTGAAGCCATCATGGTGCTGTGGAGTTCGTAATGACAACCTCCCACAACAGTATACTCTTAATGGCAGCACTGCACTTACAGTGCCCAGGAATGGCCCTGGATACTGTAGGGGCACATGCACCTGTGCCCACACCACTGGCACAGGGCACTCAGCTAGAGGGGTGACTGATGGATGCCAGGGCAGTGAGCTTGTGGACATGGCACACAGGGTTGTGTGCCATGTCGACTCTCTGTTTAGTTCTGTACTTAGACACTCGGCCTGCAAAGGCAGTGTGTGGGTTTCAGGGTACAGGGCCCCTAAGGGTGGCACAATAAGTGCTGCAGCTCTTAGGGGTCTTCTCTGGTCACCATGCCATGGGTACCTAGGGTACCATTTACTAGGGTCTGACAGGTGGCCAGAGATGCCAATTGGGTTTTAGTTTCAACACAGTTCCTGGGCACCTGGTTGGCAGGAGCCCAGGACACACTTAGTTAGAGCACATCATCAATTCTGCAAAAAGTGGGGTCATACCTATGCCAGAAAGATGGCACTTGCTCACAGTGTGCTGGTCCCAAGATGAAATAGAGCTATTCAGCTTTGCATACGTGCTGGCCTTTTTAGGGGCTTTGAGCATCTCTGAGTTGGTCGCACCGTCAAAGATCGGTGAAGGAGTGCTAGGCGTGGCGGATGTCCTCCTGGAGTTAGGTGCGATTTATCTCAGGATTCGGAGATCAAAAGCAGACCTGCTAGGGAAAGGCATATGCGTGAAATTGCACGTGGCACAAGATGCTGTGTACTGTCCAGTGGCATTGGCGAAAGGTTACCTCAGGGTATGCCCCATGGTAGCCTCAACCAGGCTGCTAGTCCACGATTTTAGGGCACAAATGACACAATGCCAGTTCACTCAGGTGTGTGGCAGGCGCTAGCCTATCTTGGCGAGGATTCAACACAGTTTGGTTCTCATTCCTTTCGCATTGGGGCGGCCACCACAGCAACAGAGTTGGGCCTGTCAGCATAAAATATCAAAAGGGTGGGTTGATGGTGGTCAGCATGTTTTGAACAGTACTTGCGGCCAAATCTCATGTAGAGGAAGGAATGATGCCTGGGAGGGCCCACCTGTCATGGTTGTAACACCAATTCTTTCCCTCTTTCAGTTGATGCCTGCGGCCAAGTACATGTTTGTTGGTGTGGGCATTCATTGATTCGCATAGCAGAGCAACAATTCCGCGGGCCCAGTATGGAGGTACACAAGAGGCCGCTGGGTTTGCACACTATAGGCTAGGGGTGGGGGGGTCTAACATTGCAGGATCTGTTTGGTCGTATTGAACAAGCAGTAGAATCTAAAGCAGTTCCCTGGCCGGTCATATTAGTTATTCACGCAGGCAGAAATGGTATGGTGCCACTAGGCAGGTGAGGGGTGAGAGAGGCCCTGTTTGCAGCCATGTCGAGGATTAGACAATATTTACAGACAACGTCAATATTGTGGTCGGAGGAATTACAGCAGGCGTATGGGTTGTGGGGGCTCCAGTTAAGGCAATGAACCAATCTGTAAAGAAGCTGAACCATTTGATTAAAAGTATTTTAGCAGGTTCCATCATGGGTACAATTCGGCACAACTTGTTCCATCCAGGGAATAGGGAGTTGTTCCATCACAATAGGGTGCATCTGTCCAAACAAGGGATAGTGATTTTCATCCAGACTATTCTGGGGGCTATTTTGGAGCTCAGTCAGCGCCAAGGGTGGGGGAGGGAGAGTGCGCCAGGGAGCTTCGTAACCTGTGGCGGAACGCTGACTGTTAACAACAGAGGGGCCTGCACAGCAATGGAGGGTCAGCGACTGGATGGGCCTCATGGGCAGTAGGATGGAAGTGTGTGGGTTGGCGGGAAGGGGGACTGACCTGCTGGTGGTCCTGGACTCTACTGCGCTAACCTACAAGCTATGGACTGAGTAGAATCTTGGGGAGGCTGCCTGTGTTCAGGTACCCCATTGGGCCGGTGTGCTATGCGGTGCCCTGGATTTCAAGTAATGCAACTGTTTGCTGTAGCGCGTTGGGGCCTGCTGGCACAATGTGCGTGGCAGAGTGGGTCTTTGGGGGGCCAAGTCAGCCAAATGCAAGTGTACGGGCAAGTGTCATTTTGTGTCTAATTTCCTGACTGCCTTTGACATGTGGATGTCGCTAAAGTGTGATGCTGTGTATAATGATATATATCCAAGTAGAATACTTTTACTCTCCAAGTCGTTTGTGGTGAATTATCTGGTTTGATGTGAATAAAAAGTCTACGCCTTGGACAACATAACCTGTTTCTGAGAGTTCTTTAGTCCTTCGGGGCGGAAAGGGGAAGGAAGTAGGGGAGGAGGGAGGTTATGTAGTGCGTGTACTATATGTATGCGGTTCGGTTCACAGACATTAGAATGGGATGTGGTAGGAGAAGGAGCTGGGGCCACGGCCGAAATTTATGAAACTTCAAATTTCTTGCAAATTTAAAAATTAGATGATTTTGGTTGGTAGACATTTTCTGCTGGTACCAGTCTTCTGCCAGTGACTGTTGTCTTTTTTCACGTCAAAATATGCCCTGGTATGAAAAAATCATGCAAGATACCGACAAACTACATTTCATGCAAAAGTTTTGTTTTGCAATTTACATGATATTTCGCACATCCTTGAAGAACAAAGAATTAAAGCAGTAATCGACTGCACAACTTAAATTTGTCTTTCATGCATTTGCATTACCAATGGGCACCTTTCAATACGCATTGACAAGTTTATTTATCTCACATTTACAGTTTGAAGCACAGGGTGAAGTGATTTGCCATAGTCAGTATTTGAATGAATAATGAAGCCAAGGTTTGCACAGCTCGGAGCAACCTGCATGCGAGCTGCAGTGTGCCTGGATGTGTAAACCACATCCAGTCACTGCGAGGGTACGATGCTGCAAAACAACCAAACTGCATCGCTGAACGCGTTAAAACTTACTGTTGAACCCAAAGGTATTAAAGAGGATGTCTCTATTTTAATGTTTTAGTCGGGTCTGATAGTGAGGCATGTTAATGAATAAATAAACCTGGTGTTCAGGAAGTAATGGGCATAAGGCTTCACGGTGCATGGTCTTACTAAACAAAATACGCACTGAACAGCAAACGTAAAAAAATTAAAGTTACATACTGAAATGTATTAACATTATAATAAAAAAAATCTTCCCCCCAAAAATGTGGTTTAAGATATGTTCCGGTTATGACCATAAACCGAATATTTTCCGAAATTCATCTGATGTGCACCTCAGCTGTAGCTCCAGTACCCTGCTCCTGGTGTGAAGCATATAATCACAGACATAGATAGCACTCCATCAGTCACTGATGGCTTCATCTTCAGTATCACAAATTCCTGAACCTTGTTGTCCAGATGTGGTTACAGTTAGAGTATAGATGGATTATATAGGCAAAAAGAAAATTATGCACACCAGTCTGTGGATTTAGTACAGAGCTGACAACAAAACAAACAGGACAGTTTTGAGGGATTTCTGGAGGAAGAGTGTCGATGGCTATGCCTTATGATCAATGCTGATTACACATGTTTAAATGTCATGGCCAATGTGCACTGGTTGTGGCATCCTGGGGTGATGTACTGGGGCAGGTCTGGACTAAAAACTAAAAAAAGCCTTGTAAACATTGTCAAATCAGGGTCCCCTGCACAAGGCCACTACTAGAATGAGGCCAGGGGAGCTTTCATAGTTGTGTCATGGCAGCCTATGCATGTTGGAAATCAGACCCCAAGTCTGTAGCCAACCGGAAAAGTTTGAATGACTAAACTGGTCTTCAGTAGAGTTTGCATTTCAAGATGAGTAAATAGCAGACGTTTATGACCTGTGCCTTGCACCAAGTGGGCATGGCCGTTTCTTGACTGGGCTTACCCAAAGGCAATCTCAGATGGTGTAGGAAGCTGGCTCTGTATATAGTATAGCAAATAAGGTATAGTGTACACAGAGTCCAGTGAATCCCCATAGGCTTACAGAGGCTAAAGTAGATAATACAAAAAGCTCTGTTGGTGGTAGTGTGGTCGAGCAGTTAGGCTTACCAGAGGGCTGTGTTAAGCATTTATTGTAAACACTCAGGCAAGAAATTATTGCACACACTCAAACACTGAATCCAGACCAATTATTTTGAATAAATAGTTATTACTTTGTTATTTTTATTCTTAGAAACATGAGGGACTCAGTTGTAGGTAAGTAACAGTTTAAAAGTAGCAAAACTTTCCAATTGCAGTAGGAATTGTTTTGCAAGGCAATAAACAATTCTTTACATTGATAAAAATACTTTAATGATATCAGTTTAGAACAGCAGAACTTTGCAATAGAATTATATAGACTTTAGCATGAAATAGAGAGACTGGCAATCCTTGGAAAGAAAACCATGTTATGCATTAGCAGGTAAGTACTAGACTTACAATTCCAGTTTTCAGGGGTTTGGACTTACACTGGGCAAGGGTCAATTCAAGGTCAGTACTGCACCATCAGCGGCACTGGAGCAGCCGGGTGCAGAGATCACTGGGTCCAATGATGGTCAATGGAAACTGGGGATAACTTGAAGAGGCACAGCTTGCAGGTAGGTACCCGTGGTTTCAGGGCACAGGCCCGGGGGTTAAGATTAGCAAAAGGGGGCTACAAGGTAGTACCAAGGTTGCACCACCAGCGGCTCAGGGGCGTCTGCATGCAAGGTGCAAAATCAGCGTAGGGCACCCAATTCATTTTAATAGGGAATCCCGGTTGCACTCTGTCAGGGTCTAAATACTTTTTAATGTCTGAACCACACAGGAGCAGAATGGCGCTAGGTCCCAGTGCACTTCTCAAAACCAACCCTGCTAGGTCTTTTAGTATTCCATTGCAGGTAAGTTCTAAGTAGGGAAAGGGTTTGGGTACAGAGAAAAGACTGCTCCAATATTCTGCCTGTTCAGCTACCTCTTCTTCTTCTTACAAAACTGCAACATCAACATGTAAAACCTTTAATTACTGTGCCTTTTAACTTATTGTTTTTTCTATGGTGTATAAATAACTTATCTTACCAGAGTGTTTACTGAAGCTTACTTATCTTCTACTTCTCATGTATTGATTGCTAGGTTGCATGAGAAGTCTTCACTCAGATCTCTTTCCTTTTGTTCTCAGGTACTATCTGCACTTGATCCTGCTATACCTTAATGCAAGAAAGATAAGGTAAGTAGTTATTTCTGTAGTCCTAATTTATGTATTATTTGGGTTTCTCTTTCTTTCTACCAACTCAATGTTATGAGCCCGGAGTGGGCCTTGAACTGGGTTTTCTGTAGGAGGATGACTGGATTTCCATCTTAAATTAGTTTTTAAACAAAGCTTCAGAACTCAGGTCAAATGTTATGGAAGCATTCATTTTATTCTGGCCTTCGGTTTTATTGTTTGCTGGAAGTGTACATGTATTCTGCTCTCGGTTTTAATGTTTGCTGAAGCATTAATTTATTTTGACCATATGTGAGGAGAAAATTACTGGAGTCCTTTAACCTGGCATTCACATTAATTATCTTTAATTTTAACACATGGCATGAGAAAGAAATATGCCTGTGTGTTACACTCTGGCTTCACCCTTTAATTAGTTCTTAGAAGGTGAACAAGGTTTAGTCAAAGAAGACATGGGGTGTTGAAAGGTCACGCCCTTCTGACAGATTCAGAAACAGCTGAGAAAGACAGCTTACTGAAATGTATTTCCAGGAAAATATATTCTGACGTTGTTTCCTTTTTAATTAGAAATTGAGGTGTAGTGACTTGGAGCATGTCATGATAGAAGGCTGTACTGGCAGGCAGCCCTGATGGATCAATGAAAGAATGCTTTAGGGGTTCTGTGTAGCAAGTCCGCTTTTTTGTTCTCTTGGTCAATAAAATAAGTAACAGTGAGTTGAACAACAATAAACATCTGTTATAAAGTATGTAGAAATCCCCAGATGAACCTGCACTTTGCACACATGCTATGTTTGTCGTGCACATATTACCCACTTTGAATGGCTGAAGGACATGTCCAGTGAGAATGGGATAGACTAGTGGGGACAAACCACTGTTATGTTCTGTAGCCAGAACCACATTTTTGCGGCTGTAGATTATGTCAAGTGGGAAATTGTGGCAAGAAACTGGGTTCAGCAAATGGCCACATCCTCTTCCCTACTCACAGCAGTCCCTAGTCATGGCAAAATCTATTACCTGTGAATAGTCCACGGTATGACTTGGAGTGGGCCTAACCAAAGTTTACGGACTTCCATATTCCATATGAGTCTTGGTTCATGGTGGATGGGAACAGGCTATCGGAAAGTTTTCACACTTCTGCCAGTGCCCTTTTGAAGGATATGCACACCTGCAGCTGGGGGCAAGATAATAGGGGTTAACAGAATGGGCACAATATGCTCCATAGTGGGTGCTAGACTTTGCCAAGGGTAGCCCACACAGGTAATGGCAGGGGGATGCACATGGGTTGTTGCTAATGGCCTAGTTCTGTGCAGATAAGAACTGGAAATAGGTATAGTTCATGTGAAAAACTGTGGTGGATAGATGGTTGGCCCAGGACATTTTAAAAGACCTTCCTCTGTACCCTATAATTTCTGAATATTGCTAAAGACTGCCTCCAGCTGGTATTGTGGATAGATATTTAGGAGCCAGTCATGGCCAATGGACTTCCTATGTGTCAGCTCGGTATGGTGAATAGGTGACCCAGCATAATGAGTGGCCTAAGACCAAAAGCTATAATCTGCTCACAATAACAACTGCAAAATCAACAGTTGATGGACAGAATGCAGAACAATGTCATACATTCACCCCAGGTCAGAGATCTGGGGATAAATCCATAGTTTTTTTGCTCACCATGCCATTTGAGCTTGAGCCCAGCCATATGCAAATCAGTCTTGACTCTGTGACTCATGGGAACAGTTCAGCCCCAACTGCCAAGCCAGGTTCTCCCTGGACTGGAAACAAGCATCCTAGGACCGGTTTCGGGGTTTCACCCCTCTTCAGGCAGGATAGCTTTATTCCAGTAGCATGGAGAGCACGGGACCCACGTCTGGGCATATCCGCCCCACTCGGGGTGCCAAATGTAAAACCAACAGTTGAAGAACAGAATGCAGAACAATGTCATACATTCAACCCAGGTCAGAGATCTGGGCCCAAATCCATTGTTTCTTTGCTCACCATGCCATTTGAGCTTGAGCCCAGCCATATGCAAATCAGTCTTGACCCTGTGCCTCATGGGAACAGTCCAGCTCGAACTGCCAAGCCAGGCTCTCCCTGGACTGGAAACAGGTATCCTAGAACCGGTTATGGGGTGTCGCCCCTCTTCAGCCAGGATAGCTTGATTCCAGTGGCATGGAGAGCACGGGACCCATGTCTGGGCATACCCGCCTCAGTTGGGGTGACAAATGCAAAAACAACGGTTGATGGACAGAATACAGAACTATGTCATACATTCACCCCAGTAGAGAGATCTGGGCTTTAATCCTTTGTTTTTTTGCTCACCATGCCATTCCAGCTTGAACCCAGTCATATGCAAATCAGTCTTGACCCTGTGCCTCATGGGAACAGTCCAGACCAAACTGCCAAGCCAGGTTCTCACTGGACTGGAAACAAGCATTCTAGGACCGGATTCGGGGTTTCACCCCTCTTCAGCCAGGATAGCTTGATTCCAGTGGCATGGAGAGCACGGGACCCGCGTCTGGGCAAACCCGCCCCACTTGGGTTGACAAATGCAAAAACAAAAGTTGATGGACAGAATGCAGAACAATATCATACATTCACCCCAGGTCAGAGATCTAGGCCTGAATCCATTGTTTTTTTGCTCACCATGCCATTCCAGCTTGAACCCAGCCATATGCAAATCAGTCTTGACCCTGTGTCTCATGGAAACAGTCCAGACCAAACTACCAAGCAAGGTTCTCCCTGGACTGGAAACAAGCATCCTAGGACCTGTTTCAGGGTTTTGCCCCTCTTCAGCCAGAATAGCTTGATTCCAGTGGCATGGAGAGCACGGGAACCACGTCTTGGCATACCCGCCCCACTCGGGGTGACAAATGCAAAAACATCAGTTGATGGACAAAATGCAGAACAATGTCATACATATACCCCAGTACAGAGATCTGGGCATAAATTCATCGTATTTTGCTCACCGTGCCATTCTAGCATGAACCCAGACATATGCATATCAGTCTTGACCTTGTGCCTCATGGTAACAGTTCAGCCCGAACTGCCAAGCCAGGTTCTCTCTGGACTGGAAACAAGCATTCTAGGACAGGTTTCGGGGTTTCAACCCTCTTCAGCCAGGATAGCTTGTTTCCAGTGGCATGGAGAGCACGGGACCCACGTCTGGGCATACTCGCCTCACTCAGGTTGACAAATGCAAAAACAACAGTTGTTGAACAGAATGCAGAACAATGTCATACAATCACCCCAGTTCAAAGATCTGGGCCTAAATCCATTGTTGTTTTGCTCATCATGCCATTCCAGCTTGAACCCAGCCATATGCAAATCAGTCTTGACCCTGTGCCTCATGGGAACAGTCCAGCCTGAACCCCCAAGCCAGGTTCTCCCTGGACTGGAAACAAGCATCCTAGGACATGTTTCAGGGTTTTGCCCCTCTTCAGCCAGGATAGCTTGATTCCAGTGGCATGGAGAGCACGGGAGCCACATCTGGGCATACCCGCCTCACTTGAGGTGACAAATGCAAAAACAACAGTTGATGGACAGAATACAGAACAACGTCATACATTCACCCCAGTACAGATATGTGGGCCCAAATCCATCGTTTTTTTGCTCACTATGCCATTCCAGCTTGAGCACAGCCATATGCAAATCAGTCTTGACCCAGTGCCTCATTGGAACAGTCCAGCCCGAACTGCCAAGCAAGGTTCTCTCTGGACTGGAAACAATCATCCTCGGATCGGTTTCGGGGTTTCACCCCTCTCAGCTTGATTCCAGTGGCATGGAGAGCCAGAAGCCAATCCCAGGATGCTTGTTTTTGGTCCAGGGAAGACATGGCTTGGGAGTTCGGGCTGGACTGTTCCCATGCGGCACAGGGTGAGACTGATTTGCATATATCCATGTCTGAACTGGGGTCGCGGCGTGAGCTAAAGAATGATGATGGATTAAACCCAGATCAGTTGACTGGGGGTGAGTGCTTGCAATGTTCAACGCTCTGTCCATTATCCCCTTTCGTTTTGCTTTGTTCGCCCTAAGTTGGCAGTGTATGCCCAGACGTGGGTCCCCTGCTCACTTTGCCAGTGGATTCAAGCTACCCTGGCTGATGACAGCTGATTTGCCAGAAACCGGTCCCAGGATGCTTGTTTCCGGTCCAGGGATGGCTTGGCTTAGCAGTTCGGGCTGGACTGTTCCCATGAGACACAGGGTCAGATTGATTTGCATATGGCCATGTCTGAACTGGGGTGGCGGAGTGAGCTAAAGAATGATGATGGATTAAACCCAGATCAGTTGACTGGGGTTGAGTGCTTGCAATGTTCAACACTCCGTCCATCATCCCCTTTGGTTTTGCTCAATAACAACTGGACATCACACAACCAAAGGCTGGGAAAGTGGTTCATGGGGGCAGGGAAATCAGACATGATTAATATATCATGACAAATGAAAATATATGTATTTTTGTTAAACATAAATGATATAATGAGCACCGCATGAACATCTTTCTTTAGCTGAATAGTTTGCTATACAAAACCTAAAAAACATTAGAAGTTCCGTGAGTCACCGAACTATAGCTTCATAATGCATTGTTCATGATCTTATAATTGATATAATCCCAAAGGCCAGACTGTATATTAGTAATTTTCATTACTCTGAGTCGTATCATTAACCAGCAATGATACAATAACAGATGGCATCATGGTTGGAAATATGGTGGGGAATGCAAGACTGTGCTGCAGAAGGTTTGAACTCAGCAATCAGGCGACTGACACTTCTTCCACCTTCTTCATTACAGTCCTTACAGATTCAAGGTGCCCACTCAAGGATGTGTTATAACACCAGTAAATATTAAATCATAGTAGAAACTAAAAAATAGTAAATGGAATACCGGAGATGTTCCTGATTGGCACTCTCTAGGCCTTAGACTATGATGCTGCCATGGCTCTAGTCAAGCAATCCTGTAACCCACCTCGGAGAGGAACCCGGAGCACAGCAGAGGCAGAATTATTGGTAGAACCTAGGGTCTGATTTAGAGTTTGGCGGACATGGAACTACATCACAGACATGGCAGAGTACCATGTCCACTAAACTCAGGGTCCGTCCGTACTACTTAGAGTCGGGTGGGCCTTCATATTTCTTCTGGTGGTGCCCTTTCTGGCTCCTCCATTGGAATGTTTACACTGATGGCCCTATAGACTTAGGGCTGATGGTGCAAGTAGATCAGACTGTTCGTCATATTTAGAGCAGATGGTGTGATTCACTTCTTTTTTCTTGTCGGCTGGCAGGAAAAGCAAGATGGTGGCAAAGAGGAAACAAGCATTTGTAATGCAATAGGTCTTGCATTTGTGAGAGTTTAAGCTATTGGCATTGTAAATGACAATGCCTTTTATTCATCTATTTTTCTATTTAACACATAAATAAAAGACATTATCATTTACAATGCCAATAGCTCACACTCTTCTAAATGCGAGATCTATTTCTGTGCAAAGAAGCGACCGCCATTGTCCCAAGCTGCTTGGGAAGTGAAAGTGCGCATGGCGCGCTGAATGTTGCAGGAAAGCATGACATGCCTGCAGTACGGGAAACTCCTTAAAGAAAATAGTGGATGGAGCAGGGGTTCTGCATTTGGAGGCTATTGTGAATCCCGCCTGCACATAGCCTCAGCTGACCTTCGCCCGCCCCGCGTTTGGAAGCTGCCGACTGTTGGTGCGAATCTGTGGCTGTGTAAGGCTCTCTGAGACCGAGCGAGGCGGATTGTGTCTGCCGCTGCTCTTTGGGGGAAAACGCATTGCACCACGGCTGCAATGGCTCTGCATGTGCCCAGTCCTGATTCCGGACATACACTGAGCAGCCACTGGAGATTTAGAAGACAGTGCTGCGTTAGAACAGAGAGTCTGAGACAGAGTTTAAATCCAGGCTTCTTAGTTGAAAAGGCCCTGTTAGACCTGGCACCTTTGCGTGAATCTCCCTTCCACTTTTTACGGATGTGCCTCAGATGTTTTGCTGGTGTTTCGATGCTCAGGGCACTGTGCCACGGCCGATCCGTGCTGCAGTGCAAGTGCTCCCAATGTAAGATGTATGTGTAATTGATTTCCACGATTGGATTATTTGGTTTACTGTCAGTCCCCAGTAAAGTGCACGAGGCGTGCCGGGGCTTGTAGATACAAATGCCGCTAGTAGACCTGCAGCGCTGGTTGCGCCACCCACAGAAGCGGCCTCGTAAGATATGTCTCGGGTCCACCATTGCTGACCCCGTGTACAGTCCTGTACTGTTACGCTGACTGTGCCAGTGCCAGTCCCAGAACCTTCCCTCACCTTCATATCAGTCACCCCTATGGTAGGCCTACGGGCAGGGTGCATTGTAAGCGTAAGGTAGGACAAGCCTAGAGCGTGGCATGTCCTAGTAGTGAATTACCGCCCTTACTCATTCTTCACTATTGAAGGGCTACCTGTTCTCTTAGGCCAGATGAGCTGTCGGAGCTATTACAAGCTATAGTACCGGCAGGCTCAGGGAACACGGTAGCAGGTCGAGTTTAGTATGCCTGAACTCAGAATAACAAAATACTTCCTTTAGTAAGGTTTATTTTAATATCCTGTGTTTGCAAATGCTACTTTTAGAAAGTTAGCCT
Source organism: Lissotriton vulgaris (assembly GCF_964263255.1). Taxonomy (NCBI): domain Eukaryota; kingdom Metazoa; phylum Chordata; class Amphibia; order Caudata; family Salamandridae; genus Lissotriton; species Lissotriton vulgaris. Next base: position 164,036 of record NW_028252494.1, read on the forward strand.
TTGCTCGCCTAACTGTTCAGCCCGCCTCTGCCAGGATGTGTATCTGCTGTCTGGGTTTGTGTGAGTGACAGGGCTGGGAGATTCCCAGGGGATAGTCGGGTGTTCAGGAGGGTGAATGAGATGCTTGCACCAGGATGGGTGGGCGGAGTAGTCCTTGACTCTGAATAGGGTTGTGCTCCACCACCACCATGCTGGCTCCACCACCTGCGGAGCGTCTGATGTCTCTGCCGTGCACCCTGAAAGAAGACAACAGTGTCCTGTCAACAAAGTACTTCAGAACCGGGTTGAACCAGGCTCAGGCCTCCTGGCCTGCAAAGACAAAAGAAATGCAGTATAAATATAGGAGCTCCGCTCCTTACAGATCAGATTCAGTTTTGACCACGACGAACCTCTGCCTGACTAGAAGGACCAAGAGAAGCTGAAGGACGGAAACCAGTCTGTATCCTGTAAGACTGGCCTGCAGTGGTTCCTTGCTGAGAACGGAGAGGAAAGGACCAGAGAGGACTTTGTAGACTTGTGCCTGAAACGATCTCCAAGGGCTTGATCGAGAGCTTGCCCCCTGAACGCTAGCCCAGGACCATTGGGTTCTATCTGCTTGTGCCCGTTTGCTGTTGGGCCTCAGTTCTTATTGCCTCGCCAGAGTTGTGACTCAGGTGCCTTCGCCCTCTCCCAGGTTGTGACAGCTCGGAGCCTGGTCGCCCTGCCGTATAGAGCCCGCTCATCCCTAAGCCGCTCTCCGCTTCAGTGCCGGGCCGCCTGCTCTCCTGTCACCTCGCAGCTTACGGAGCGAGCTTCGCACCTCTCATCTTCTCCAGCCGGAATCTGCACGGAGAGCATCTCATAGCCTCGGACGGTCCGTACGTCGTAACGTACCCGACTGTCTCGCTTTGCGCTCCTGCATACCAAGGCTCGTGCCGCACCTCAAGAAAGGCCTCCCCGTACCGTGGTACCGGAAGCCTGGTGTTGCACCCGTCTGCCCGAGAACTCGACGCCCCTCACAGATCCACGAGTCAGACCCAGCGTGCTAAGAAGTAGTGTGCCCCGCAGGCCTGAATGGCGCCTCGCCCCGTGAGCTGCACCGATCCCGGATCGCTGCAACCCTCCACAGTCTAGCTCCTTCACCTCGCTCCTCGAGGGGGATTGAGCCAGAGAGATCCTCTGGAGAACCGTCGGCCCCGTTCGGGGTCCGCCCTCACAAGTAGCCGCGCCTGAAATGCCTCGGACTTCCACCAGCAAGGTACACTTGAACTCCGTCTCGAGTTCATATCGGATCCAGGGTCCGCAACGTTCTTATTTCCCTGTCATCGTACCTTGCTAAACAACGAACACTGAAAGACTAAGTTTGCCTATTGTAATCTGGTGATCTCAACTTACTAAACGTTATTTTGGTCTTGTGATAATCCTGCTTGAATCTATCTTTTGTATAAAGTATATGTATTTTTGATACAACCATACGGCTGGTGTCCATTTGTGGTGGGTCAGTGGGTTTACTGTGTGTGATCATGAATGCTTAACTTACTATCGCCCTGAGGATCAGCCTTGTCTGCTTGCGCCACACTACATAGAGGGTGAGCAGGGGTTATTCGAAGGAGTAGTTCCCTTGCCCTGACGTAGAGCTGAGGGTCCTTGCTTGTCACAAGTGCATACCTATGCCAACTAGAGACCTCCGGTTCTAACAGGCCCCGTTCCTCTTGGTTTCATGGAGATGGTGTTTGTGAGTTGAGGTTTCCTCAGCAGTCGGAGCGGAGCAAACAGCGTCTCGAGTTGCATTCAACTGCTGAGTGTAAAAGGTGAAAGGTGCGAGGCGCCAAAGGAGAGCGGGATCTCATCAGCTAGAGCCGGTAAGCGTGCTGGGAGTGAAAGGGAGGTAAGAAGATATTACTGCATATGAATACAGAAGGAATTGTAAAATTAAGAGAGTTGGACTCTTTTCGTCCCCCCCCCCTTTTTTTCTGCTTGTATTGTGACTGAATTTTGCATTCACTGAAGAGCAGCCTTGGGAGTAAGGAGGATCAAATTTGACGTGTCTAAAACTTTTCCCAGTAATTAGGCTGCGCTGGGCAGTGTGGGGTTTATTGGTTAAAACAAATCCCGCTCAGAATGGGAAAATATCTCTAAATTACTAATGTACTGGCTCAACCAGATTCAAATATGGTGACTAACAATAAAATTCGCACTACACAGCTGAAGATAGCTTTTGCATCAGCAAGAGCTGAGCGTGCGTTGAACGCTCGCCAAGGATCAGCCCTAGTCCTATTAGTTCTGAAGACGACGTCTTGGAGCATGATGAGGGGGGCCAAGGGGCCATCAGTCAAGAGAGGGCTGAAAGCCCCAGACAGAGATGAATAAACTTAATTCCAGAGGTATTAGAACGTGGCAATGCATCATCTGGTTTGGCAAGGATGGGAGAAAGTCTGGATAATAACTCTCCGGTGATAAATCAGGGTGGAACAGCGACTCAGGAGAGTGTTCAGGAAAATCCTTCCAGTATTCCTCTGCGCAAAGTCAAGGAATATTCGTTATTTATTAAATCAAAGGCGCCTCTACTTCCTCCGCAGCCTCCTCTCCCTCTATTACATCAGGCTTCGGATCAGGATATACAGAGGGCACAGGGCATACAGGCTCAACCTTGTCTCGAGTTCGCTGCACAGGAACCCCCTTTACTCTTTCGACCATTGGCGAACCTGTCATCATCATCATTGTCGACTGTAGTGACAGATGGAATCTTGTCATCAAGTCAAACTCAGCATTTGGAGACCGGGACCAGCTTCCAGTGCAATATAAAAGCTATGCTCAACCTTATTCTTGACGAGATAAGAGAAATGAAAGCCACTCAAGCAACCAAGATAGCAGCAGTTCATACACGTCTATCAAAAATTGAAGAGGTATTTGGATCCTACCCGTCAAGACTGCAGGAGGCTGATTCAAGAATCTCTCTCATGGAAGATCGGGTGACTTCGATGCAGCAGCTGGTTTCAATAGATAAAAAGCAGAACAACTTGCTGGAAACCAAGCTAGAACATTTAGAGAATTGTTCTCAATGCTCAAATCTGAGGCTAGTTGGGGTCCCCGAAGGTTGCGAAGGATCAAAAACACTCCAGTGGGTCGAATCCTTTATTAAAGAGAATGTCCATCCCGAGTTCTCAGGTGATCTCACGATCACACGGCACATTGGGTTCCAGCACAGCCATTACCCAATTCAAAATTGCCTAGAACTATCTTAGTGAACTTTGCGGACTATCGACTAAAGGAGCAGATTTTGACCAAGGCGATTCAGAAGAAGCAATTCCCCTCTCGAGATGTTCCTAACTGTCGTATTTTCTCAGATATGAGTATAGCGGCAGTGCGTCGTCGGAAAGAGTTTGTTGAGCTCCTCAACTTGTTTAAAGCACAATCGAAACTACGAGTTTTGGTCCAAGGCAAGTTTCATATATTCACAAGCCTTGAGGAAGCTCAGGAACTATTGCTTAAAAATTAATGAGGAGAAGTAAAGAGATTGGACTGTTCGACATGATGGACATTGGTTCTTATGTTCTTCTCCTTTTCTCTTGTGTTTCTCTTCTTTCTTTCTTCTTTTGGGGCAGGACGAGATGGTGGGTCACACTAGGGTGCAACAACATGGTACCTGACATAGGGGGTTTACAAAGAGGGCAGTCACGGGGTAAGGCAGGCAATTCCCCATCTACCAGGAGTGGGAAGGGTCACAGGTAAGAGGTGAGGGATGGGGGAGGAAGGGCACGGGGAAGGAGGGGTGGCAGGTAATCGGGAAAAAATTAGCAGAATTAGAGAAATAATCTTATTTATTAAGGCAGATATTAGATATAAATAGTACGATTTTAGTTTGTTCTTTGATGCAATATGGATTCAAATCTAAAGATGATATCGATAAATGTTAATGGGATATCTAATAAGAAGCAATATGGTGAGCTCATTAGATGGCTTACTTCTTTTTTCCTCAGATCTTGTGTCTTCTGGAGACCCATTTGAAAACTAATACTCCTAAACTTTATATACCTACATTTTACTCTAGAGCCTTCTTTGCCTCTGCAGATCTTGCAGTGAGGAGGGTAGCCATTTATTTTGCTCAAGGAACTAACTGTGAGATACATCAATTAACGAGAGACCCTCAAGGGAGGTGGATCTGAGTTACTGCTAGGGTAAACGGGGTACTGTTTAATTTTGTAAACTACTATGCTCCAATTAATGATGATCCAACAGCCCTTATAAAAGATCAATGAGCTGGCTAGAGGCAAAGAGGGCCCGATAGTGCTAGAAGGAGATTTTAATTTCATTCAAGATCTGAAAAAGAATACCTCCAATAAAGGGAAAAAAAGCTAAAACTGAGGACAAAAGGGATATTATGTTCTATGAAACAGGATTATCTTTTGATGGATCCATGGCAGGAGTTACATCCAGGCGATATACAGTTTACTTGTTACTCCCAGCGATACAAGACAGCCCCTCGTATAGATTATTTTTTTATCCCTCGTTATGTTAATTGTATGAATGTGGAAATTAGAGCCAACTCCTTTTCAGATCATTCTTTGCTTATTATTGAGATTAGAATAGAGGGTGAGATGTGAGAAGTTGTCCTGGCATATGCTGTCCACTATACTAGTGGGCACCTTCCACCAGTGCAAACAACCTTTATTGATAATAGGTTTAAAGACAACCTTGTTCTCATTTGGCCTGGGTGATTATATGTGAGTGTACTTTACAGAACTGCGTAATGCTAGACACTAGCGACTCAAGTCCAGTCCTTCCTTTGTACTCCTGCCACTAAGAAGAGATAGTGGTGGTGGATTGATAGTTTGAGTATATTATGACTGGTTATTTAGTAGGAAACTTTTTAGTGGTCTGCAATCATGACGGACTGTGTCTGTCACTTCGCGTGCTGAGGAGTGCTGCCTGCCAGTCCTAGTAGAACCTTTTTGTAGTTGGTTTAGTGAGTTACATCAAATAACAAAAACAAACTGGAGGTCTATATAGGAGCCAACTGAACTCTCAAAATACGCACACTCCTTAATAAGTCAGTTAGCGTTAAAGGGGCTAGATACAACTTGCTCCCTCATAAAGTGCCAAAAGAACAACCTATATCGTTGGACTCACTGCAATTGTTGATTAGACCCATACAGAGAAATACTGGATTCCCATCAACGTCAAATGTAGATCAAATATTCTCATTTGGTCATCCAAACAGGGATAGTATGTCTCATGATCATCGAGACTGATCCATAGCCCATACTCATCTGGGTCACATCCTCAATCGCCGTGAAGACCATGAGTTAATGATCGTGATGGAATTGAGTGCAGTGCAAACATAATAAAGTGTAGTGAGTTAGAAAAGGATAGAGGATCAATAAAACAAACTTTAACAGAACTTGACCTCTCCCTTTGTAAAAACAAGAACAGTGCAAAGAGAGCAGTCTAACCAAATAACTGCATATATAGGGCCAACATGTTTCGGCCTAAATGGAAACAAATCCCATGGCTTTCTTCAGGGCCACAGTCCTTAATATTTGCTACTACATATCAAAAAGTGAAAAATAACTAAACAAATTAAAGGATACATATGTGTAATCCGAATTTCATGGTCCTCTGTAGCAATCAGTGTCGTTTACATTTGTTCAGAAAAAATCAGAATACAGCGTGAGTCCTGAACATAGGGTGTCATCTGGTCAAGTGCCCAAAAAGGTGATCAAAATATTTATCTTACTCGAACTCACCTGTATTGTACAGGGAGTATACCTCGCCTCTCCTGGAACCTTGCTCAGGATAAAAGAAGCCCCGCTCTGTTGAAGGTAAGGGAGGGGTATAAAAAGGAGCGATAGGCCAATCTACCCTCATTATCCCCTTAATACTTGGTCAATTCCCTCACATATTTAAACCTCCCAGAGCTACAATCAGGTCTTTAATAAAAGAACCAGGTCCCATTCCCAGAACAAGTCCCCGGTGTCTCACTCGGCATATATAGTCATTAGAGGGATGAACATAACTCTCCTGTTGAGCTCAAAACCGTGTAACATTCAGCAATGTGGTTTGGGAGTCACCCCAACCTGACCCCACGCTCTAAACTTAACTATCTGTAAGGACTCCAACCAGCCCAACACTAACCTGTCCGTCGTTGCTTCGTTGTAGGAAACTGAGCTCAGGGGGAGGCAATGAGGACATTACTATGGTCGTTTATAAAGGGGAGGGGCGGAATGGAGAAAGAGCATACTATCGTTCAGTGCTCTAGCTTCGTGCATATTCACGATGTGTTCCTTACCTTAGCAATCTAAGCCGCTGTAAGGAAGACATCTAAACCACTTGTCCCATTCGGTAGATAGCCGGTTTACACTATAACAAATTTTCGTCAAACCGGGCGAGTGTACTCTGGCAAGATGACGCGTCCGAACTACAAGATGACATCATCAGTCTATCTCATGTTGAACCCCCAATCTCCTTACTGTCAAAGAGTAATTATTGTGCTCCCGAATGCATCGATGATCCCCAATGATTATACAACCCAGAGAACATAAGACTAAGGAGTCAGAGTCACAGACTCATGCTTGCAAATTGCAAACCCTTTCGCTCACTCACTCATGATCAAAAACCACAGAGTCTATGCAAGTTTTAAAGCTTTATTAAAAGTAAAACAAATAGCTCTGTGTGTATTCTGTAAAAATGTAAATTGTGCATTATATAAAAACATTTATTAAAATCAATGTCAAACGGAGAACGACTGAAAAGTGGCTGATTTCACCCATTAATTGTGGGAGAGCCCTCACCTGGTTGGAACTTAAAGTCTTGGTGGGGATGAATCGTTGACGACTCCGACAAAGAAATGAAGATGATCTTGCTCTTGTTCGTAGAAGGGAAGCTTCTGTCTGTTATAAGAAAAATGGTGCATGTTAAAAAGCAAGCATTCATCAGTTGTGTCAAAAAGTGTAGCATCACATGTTATGGCTAAGCATAAATAAAAAACACCCTTCCCTGAAGAAAGGGACATTTTTAGTTTAGACTAGAGAGTCACAAATTATTAAATTAATTTTTTTAGTACTAGTAACTTTTTTTCATTCCTAGACAAAATAGGGAGTGGTGTATATGGCATCTAAAAATATTAAATGTTTTTTCTTGGCGTAACACCATCGGCACAGTCAACCACCAGTGCCGGGGCCAGCGCGGAGGTGGGCACTCCATGGTCCGATGTGGTGCCACAGCAAACACACTGAACCCTCACCAACCACCCCCGACACCCGGAAACCAGCGATTGATGACTGGACAGCCCTCACCACCGAAGACACTCTGAAGAGAATGAAGTCAATCCACTCAGGGGCCACCACGGACCCCTGCCCCCACCACATCTTCAACAGAGCCGCCAACACCATCGCACCCATGCTCTGCCACACCATCAACCACTCCCTGGCGACCGCCTCGTTTCCCGACGACTGGAAACACGCCGAGGTCAAACCCTCCTGAAGAAACCCTCAGCGGACCCCACCGGCCTCAAAAACTACAGACCCATCTCCCTGCTCCCGTTCCCAGCGAAAGTCATTGAGAAAGCCATCAACAGCCAACTCGCCACATTCATTGAAGAACACAACATCCTCGACTCCTCCCAATCCGGCTTCAGAAAAAACCACAGTACGGAAATCGCCCTCCACGCCGCAACAGACCACATCCGCACCTTACTGGACAAAGGAGAAACAGTAGCCCTCATCCTCCTCGACCTATCAGCGGCGTTCGACACAGTCTCCCACCGCACCCTAATACTGTACGATGAAGGAATCCAGGACAAGGCCCTCGACTGGATCTGCTCCTTCCTCTCCGGCAGGACGCAGCTGGTCAGACTCCCCCCTTTCCTCTCGGACCCCACACCTACCACCTGCGGAGTCCCCCAGGGCTCCTCCCTCAGCCCGACGCTCTTCAACGTCTACATGGCTCCACTTGCCCCCATCGTCAGAACCTAGACTCAACATCGTGTCATACGTAGACGACACCCAGCTCATCCTCTCCCTATCCAACGAGCCCAACACCACCAGACGCAACTTTCGAGAAGGCATGGAAGCCGTCGCCAAATGGATGAAAAACAGCTGCCTACAACTAAACACCAATAAAACAGAAGTACTCATCATGGGCCCAAAGCCCGACGCCTGGAGCGACACCTGGTGGCCCACCGCCCTCGGAAACCCGCCAACCCCCACAGACCGCGCACGCAACCTGGGAATCATCCTGGACTCCGAGCTCAAAATGTACCGCAGGATCAACTCTGTCTCATCTTCCTGCTTCCACACCCTCCGCCTCCTTCGTAAGACCTTCAAATGGATCCCCCTCGAACACCGAAAGACAGTCACTCACGCCCTGTTCACCAGCAGACTCGACTACGGCAATGCACTCTACGCCGGAATAAACAAATACCTCATCCGCAAGCTACAGAACATCCAGAACGCCGCCGCAAGACTGGTCCTCAACCTGCCAAAACACTGCCACATCTCCCAGCACCTGCGCACACTCCACTGGCTCCCCGTCGAGGCGAGAATCACCTTTAAGATGCTCACCCACGCACACAAGGCCCTCCACGGCACCGGACCAGCATACCTGAACAGCCGACTCAAACTCCACGCACCCCAAAGGACCCTACGATCAGCCCAGCTTTCCTACGCCGTGGTCCCTCGCACCAGAAAGACCAGATCGGGAGGCTGCTCCTTCTCCTTCCTCGCGGCCAAAGCATGGAACGCCCTTCCGCTCCACCTCAGACAGACAACATCGCTCCCCATCTTCACAAGTAACCTCAAAACCTGGCTCTTCGACAGACTCCCTCCTTGATGGAATGGAACCTGCCCCCCCCCGCACCCTCCTCCCCCCCCACCCATAGCGCCTTGAGACCCTTACGGGTGAGTAGTCGCGCTTTAACAAACTCCTGATTGATTGATTGACTGTGGGGGATGCCACGGAAGTGGCGGGCATTGGTAAGCTATTATATTCCTTACTTATTGAAATTGCAGAGTAGGCTCACTGCAGGGGTGTATGTTGTACAGTACAAGTACACTTTACTGTTGAAAAGACTTACAAATTTAGAACTAAGTTTTTGTCAACCAGGTATAAGACAGTCACCCTTGACTTCTCATTAGCAATAGCGGCGGGAGTTGACAAGTAACCAATGGCCTCCTCTAAATTTGACTTCAACTCAGCTGTGAAAGTTTTATCGAGAAGCCACGTCAGATCAGAGATGAATTTGATGGATGGGATGAAAAGGGAAAGAAGGATGTAAGGAAGGACGAGTGAGTAAAAATTAATGACTTGCAAAGAATGATACTTGTTTTTGAACGCTGCCCGAGGTGGCTGGGAATCTGATCCATGGTCTAATGCATGGCCGGTTGAAGGCTGAAGCAAGGATGGATGGAAGGAGAAAGAAAAGAGGACTGCCTCGGTGGGTGAGACAGAAACTGTATGTGTGCGCAATATATCCTTTGGTTAAAATTCAAATGCAAGTCAAGCACAGATGCATGGCTGGCGTTTACCAAAAAAAAAGCTAAAGGTTGTTTTTCGGTGAGAAAAAGTAAGGTTTGTCCAGTTGAGAGTCTTACATTAAGAAAAATGATTGACATTTACTTCGAATGGATGGATGCCTGCCTGCCTGGATGATATCTTCCTCATAGTTAGCATAGGTGTATGTAGACAGAGTAGACGGTCACTGGAAGAAGAGTGTTACTTTCAATTCAATTCAAAATATCTTTATTCGATGGCTTCGGTGCAATCATAAAAGTACAGATAAAATATCATAAATACATGTTTATATAAAAAATACACAAGTTCATTGTATTCATTTAAAACCAATACAAAAGGCGAAAACAATTTCATTTATAAAGTGCAAGTTAAATGTCCCTACGTTTCCTAATAATCATTGCATTTTTTAAAAACAAAGTTGTTGTTACTACACATACATGATTATCTAGGGCTTGAATACTGATCATCGCCACACGACAATGACAAAGTCCTAGTTCTCTTAATAAAGGCAATAAAACAGTTTTCCTCATTTCATTATATAATTTACAAAAAAGAAATACATGAACGGTACTCTGGGGGGAGATATTATCGCTGGGGCAGAAAGGTAGATCGTGCGTCCAGTTATTAATTGTAGGGAAACTAACCAGTCTGTGGAAGATATTAAATCTGAAACGTGTAAGCAGAAAGCTCTCATAATTATTTGTTACATAGATTAAATAGGGCTGAATCTTAAAAGTTGCTAAAACCGATGGATAGAGGGTTTTAGTACCTCTGCAGCAGTCCTATTGGAATCCAGAAGGGCTAAACACTCTTTCTTCAGATCTTTTCGTGAAATTGCTGAAATATTAGTGGGATTCAATAAGTATATCTTTAAGGAAATCAAAAACATACTTCACCCATGGGATCTTTGTAGCACCATCCAATTTCAGAATATCTGTCAGGACATCTCTGTTTAAGTGTGTCGCTTCTTGAGTCCAGACTCTATGCCATAGTAAAACTGGCTCTATTTTAATGAGATCAGTAATGTAACTAAGGCCAAGTTCTGAATGACAGTTAAAATTAGATGAGCTTTTGGGAAGTGCCAATATATATTTTAAAAAGGAATTTTCAAGAACCTGTATGGGTGTGGGGTTAGCAAAACCCCAGACCCCACTGCCATAGGTAGCACCAGCTACACATTTAGCTTTGTAAATTTTAGTCAATTCCACAGGAGGTCTAGTTCCTAGCTTACTGGAAAAGATTTTGAGAGCGGCAGTGGATCTTAAAAGCTCAAGCTTTTTAACAGAAATAGCTTGAGACCCCATCTCATTCTGAGCAAAATGTATCCCAAGATAGGAAATTCCAATTTTTGCCCCGCTATGAAGATTGGCCTCTTGAATTTATTTTCCCTGCCGCAATACATAGTGAAAGTCTTTGATGTATTGACTTTCAGGCCCAACTCTTTCATAAAGCGGCAGAAACTGTCGACCTCGTGCTGTAAGCCCACCTGAGTACGTGACATGAGTACAGCGTCATCAGCGTACAAAAGTGCTGGTATTGAGCGGCCGCCTACAAAGGGAGGATCCGAACTATCTTTGCACAAGACACCTTCCAGTCCGTTTATGTACAAGTTAAAAAGGAAGGGGGCCAGGACACAACCCTGCCTGACCCCGCTCCTGATTGGTATTGTGTCTGTGCGCTCTCCGTTTAGGCCAAAACGTACGCGGGCCGACACGTTACTATAAAATGTTTAAGATAATAAATAACATTGGATTCAACCCCAAGATGTTCCAGTATAGACCACAGTTTAGAATGTACCACACAATCAAATGCGGCAGAGAGATCCACGAAGGCCAGAAACAAGTTGCCCTGTTTTGCCCTCGTGTATTTCTCGACCAACATATTCAAAACCTGCTCTACTGTCCCCAGATCAGGGCGAAAGCCATACTGGAGATCAGACAGGACAGAGTTTTCCTCAGCCCATTCCAAAAGTCGGTCTAGAATAGTTCTGCCCGCAATTTTAGTAAAGGAGTCCAGTAGGGAAATAGGCCTATAACAGGCAGGATCCTGTCTATTTCCCTTTTTTTAAATCGGGACAATTACAGATTCCACCCACGTGGGCAGGAATTCAGCAACACAACTAGCGTTAAGCACCTGAACCAGAAGGGGCGCCCACAGAGCTGGAATACTCTTGAATAAGTCTAGGGTTACTTTGAAGAGCATGTAACACCACATGTCCGTGCCAGAGTAGCGCCAGAGTAGCAAAGCTGAGGAAAGTAGAAGTTTTAATTTTTCAGAAAACTACCATGACTAGTAACAGTAGTTTGCATGCACAGCATATAGCCGGCGATTACGGTGACCACTCACTCACTACCTCTGTTAATAATTTTTTTACAACTCTGTCATTCATGTGTGGCTTATCAGTATTCACTCAATCAAAAACAAAGCACCAAAATGTCATCCCATATGTAAGCAAATATCCTGTGAAGGGATAGATGATCATATTATTTATCTTCCTAATTTTCCTTTTGTAGTAGTCAGGGGCAGGGCAGGGTGAAAGTTAAATTATTTAAGCAGTAGCCCTTGTAACAGATATGGCCAGTGCCACCCGTAATAGAAAAGTAAGAGCATCACCACCTGCCTGTACTAGACTGGTAACAGTAAGGCAAGTCTGTGTCATCATGGCTTGCGTCTGTTTTTTTTGGGTGCAAGTTGACTGCGCTGGCATTATGCCGGCATCCACAAGTTTACGTACCAATTTTGCTAAACAAGAGAGAAGAAGAAGGCTGTTGTACTGTCTGAGTCTAATGTAGTGAGTCCATATAGTGCTAGTAGAATTCCTAAAACTCCCACTAATGTTAGAGCAGAGGGCGACGAAGTGGGAGGTTAGATAGATATGTGCCACAAATGTTATATACTATGCTTGCAAGTTGCTAGTGCTACTGTGACACAACTTTCTGCTGAATTATTTTGTGTTAATCTTAAAGAGCATTGGTTACAGTATGTTTTCCTTTCGTCATATAGATGCTCTTTCCAAACTAACAAGGAAGGAGTTTGCTAGACAGGCTCGGCAACGGAAGCTGGAGGCAATTGTCGCCGAATATCGGTGGCTGGTGGCTGAGGAGGAGGAGGACACGCAGTCGCAATCAACATCAACTTCCACAACAGCTGCATCCTCCTCCGCTCACCCTGGGTCACCCACTCAGCTCAAGCCTTCAGCGGTACGGAGCTGTGGTCCCGCAGTCACCCGCCACCGCCAAGCAGCAAAAAAATCAGCTGCCCCCCCAGAGCAGGTGCAAGGCTCGTCTGCACCGCTTGACCCTCAGAGTGTCCAACCTTGAGCAGGAGGTGGCGAGGCTGAAAACCCTGCTCAAGGATCTCCGCAGAGAGCATCGCGACCACCTGGCCAAAGGACACCGTCGGCAGAAGTAGAGAAGAGACTGTCCCTTTCCCCTTTTTTAAAGACTTTTGGGGGGATGGGAATTGGGCGTTGGGGTTTTTTTGACTTTGGGGACTTTGATTTCATGGACATTCGTTGGGGTTAGGGAGGAAGGTGGGTCGGGTCTTCTTGTGGGATAGTTTATTTTTGTTAGGGCTCCAATAATGATTTATTTCTACTTAAACATAGCATACACATTTTTTTACTGTTTTGTAGGGAAGGCATTTGTTTTCCAGAAACTTAACTGGCTGTTTGATTCAAGTTGTCTAATCGCCCAAATTTGTACAAAATTACCACTGACAGTTAGTGAATTCAATTGTCCTACTACTTTACTAGTACTACCGTCAGTCTCTCCTGTCCTCCTACTCCATTATTATTCCTCCCCCAAAATGCTTATCTTACCTGTGATTCATTTTTGAGAATAGGGCTCGGCACAGGGCTGGGTGCATGGCAAATGGCGATTAAGGTTGGCTATGGAATCCTGGACAGATGAAATGTCATTGTTGTGGTGGTAGTAGTAGTGGTACACACTGGCAGTAGCAGCATATGAAAAAAAAGGAAATGAAACATTGAGTAGCATTTGAACAGTATGAAAGATAGTACAGTACACAGTAAGAATATATCCTAGGATTCCTTCACCAGCCTTGAAATTGATTTTCTGTTGCTTTGACCTTATCCTCCCCAGCAAGTGTGTGGAATTATTGTTATCATTTAGTCACACCTCAATGAAAACCACACAGCCCGGGGGAAGAGGTTTAGGGTTTGAAAATTGGATGGGAATGGAGGTTTTTGGGAAAGTTTTGTGGAGAGAGGAAAAAAAATATGGACAAACAACAAATGAAGAAAAACAAATCTTTGGATACGAAGATATCCATAAATCTTTTAAGGGACATAAAGAAAGTGCACTACTGCATGCATGAAGTTGTTTGCTAAATGGATGGTTAGGTTACTGAAAAGTAGTACTTACTACAACTTACTAACTATAAAGAAACAATTTTACAGTACAGGGCTTCAGTAATTACGCAATTTCACTTGCTTATCTGCCCTCAGAGAGAATAAACACTTATTAGTACATTAAATTAATTTAAAAATAGCAAAGAAACTTATCAAATAGCTGGAGGAATGAATTTGAAGCAGAGAGCAAACAAACGCACAGAGTCACACTCATAGAAGTTCACAACAATAACGTTATTTAAAATATAAGGAGAAGTGAAGAGAATGCTGTAACTGTATATTGTAGTTGTCCTGTTCAATTTGGGAAGTTGCATGCATCCAGCCATTCCTCTAATTCGTGGTACTCCTCCATTCCATCCGACACTCCGTCGATCAATCTTGGTGACCAGACACACTGTCCGCTGCCTGCCTGGCAGATGTGGAATTGCGGTTAATCGTTAATTGTTTTTCCCATCACACAGGGTAAAAGCCGGCCTGTAATTGTTGATGGAAAAACAGGAAGTGATATTAAAACACCACGGAGAAAAAATATATGGTACGGTGTGTAGTGCAAAAATAACACTTTCAGTTTCAGAGGCGACAGTATTACATACAAGCATCATTTCTAAAGTGCGTACTCTGAGTCTCCTTTTCAAGGATAGTAATTAGCACACAGCAGGCCAGGGCCTTGCATACGGTCAAGGCAGGCACCACTGAATGAAGCAACCTGATGTAGCATACCTCTTTCACACAGACCGAGAAAGCATATCTAATTGTATGCAACAAGCCACATAGCCGCAATTTTACATGAACTGCTCTCTGGACTCTGGCATAACAACACTACACTGGCTCGACCACTCCATACCACGACTAGACAGACATGTAGTTCTGCTGTAGTTGTTGTTGACTGGTTTACCTGTTTGCCACTCACGAAATGGCCATAGTTCTTCCGTAAACCGATGATGATGATCCATCCATCCCAGTGAGTGACTGTAAAGAAAAAAGATATTATGTAACTTTGATCATCAAGACTCATCATCATCATGGTATATTGGCAAACTCAATGTTGTTCATGCAGTCGCAGTCTACACACACAGTGAGTCCAAGGACATTTTGCATATTAAAAAATGTAACGTAGTGGCCCCTGCAGTAGAAGTAGACTTTGAATTAAACAAGGTAAAAAAACAGAGGAGACCTGAGTGACATTTAGTGTGTAAAGGATTAAATAATAACAGAAGACATATGATGATTCATTTCTTGCACAACAAACAAACAGCAATTGCTTTCATCAGAGCCTGACAGCCAGTGCTGTCCACTGCATGCTATCTCATTATTCATTACCTGTTCCACTTTTTGTCTGCATCTTCTTCTTAAAGTGAATGCCCATAGGGCAGCCTCTCGTGTCAATTTCAGAAGTAACTGTCAGCAATCAGCATAAAGTCAGTAATTCCAGTCCCACTTCTTTTGAGGGGACTCGTCTACGAAGCGACAGTTTCTTCATTCTGCGTAATCCAGCCATCTGCCTTGAGGGAAATGGATAGGGGGAGTCTAGAGGAGGAGGATAGAGGAGCATGACTGAGTTGTGAACTTGTGAACTTCAGGATTGCAGACAGGTGCACCTTCAATAAGGAAATAAGACGAAGACAGTGCTGCTGATGGATTTATTGTGATTAGAGTTTTGTTGTGGTAAAAGTTGCAAAACAAAGAAAGACACACAGGAGTAAAAGTGAATAAGGAGTCAGGATGAAAAAAAAGGTAGTCAGTTTCAGGCCTAGGTGTCAGGGAAGTAGAGCTCGTCCTCAAACTCTTTGAATTGAGACAGGAGGAGGTCAGCTAACAGAGAAGAACTTCCGTCACCTAAGTCGGTGTCCTCTTCTTCCTGCGTGGATTCACATATTTTGTAATCTGGTGGTAGGAAGTGCTTATTCCTCTTGATCATTGTTAACCTCTCCACATTTTTGGGCGAGAGGCGGGTCCTTTTTGAAGTAGCAATGGCACCAGCAGTACTGAAAATGTTCAGAAGACACGCTTGGGAGTGGGCAAGACAAATAATTTAGAGCCAGCTTCGTGATCAGTGGCCAGTGAGGCCTTTTCCCATACAAATACACCAATGGGTTGTGATCAATGTAGACCTCTGTTGGGTCATCCAGATAGGCCTGCACCATCCACTCAAGGTCATCCAGGGCTGCTCCATTTTGCGTACCATCTGTGGCCTTTGCATCAGCATTGGAACGAGCAAACCCTTGATGAGTGATCCAATCCGCTTAAGATAATACTATGGCTGGGTCTGGTGCAGGTGAGGATGATAATACGGTTGCTGGTGTAGGTAACAGCTGTGAGGGAAAGTGACTGCCTTTGGCCACAGAAGTGGACCTTGACTCCGGATGGCCTGTTGATTCAGTAGTACTTCTGCCGGTTCCTTCAATTTCCTGCTGCTCTTTTTCTAACCGAGTGGCTGACAGAGCTAGCCAATGTTTGTACTTTGAAACATCTGCTTCAGTAAAAGGAATGAAGGCTTTGCTGGCCACTGCATTTTTCTACTTTGGATCCAGAACAGTGGCACAAAAGTAATATTGTTCTGTATGTATTTTTTTAAGCCTTTTATTGTCAACTAGGCGGGTTAATAAGCTCTCCGCCAACGGATATTCGTCTTGCTTTCCAGTATCAACTTTGAATGTTGAAGACACGCCTTCAGTTGGTGATCTAGTATGTGCAACAATGGGATAGGTTTTCCCAAAGTACAGTCCTCCCTGCTGACTTCACGCGTGAAGACCTCAAAAGGACGAAGCATGTCTGTCAGACTTTTAACTAGGTCCCATTCCTCCAACTCTAGCCTCATGTCTTTCATAGAAGAACCCAGTGCAAAGACATACTCATTGATTACCAAGCACTGCTCAGACAGACGCTCAAGCATGTAGAAGGTTGAGTTCCATCGTGTTACCACCTCCTGACTGGCACTCTACGTTCCTGTTGAAGTTTCCTCAGCTGCTTCCGGGTCTTAAAAGAATTGCTGAAATGTGTGCAGAATCTTCGGCAGGTGGTCAGTAACTTGCTGACTGTGGTTTCTTTTTTCAAGAAATCTTGAACAACAATGTTAATACTGTGCGCCAAACACGGCACTCTGAAATAGCGACCATCATTCATGGCCCTAACTATATTACTGCCATTATCCATGGAAACATAACCAATCTATCAATCAGAGTACTTGTAAAGCGTGCTACTCACCCATGAGTGTCTCAAGGCGCTGAGGGGAGGGGGGTGCCGCTACTGCTCAAAGAGTCAGGTCTTGAGGAGTCTTCTGAAGGCGAGTAGGTCTTGGGTCTGCCGTAGGTGGGTAGGGAGGGTGATCTAGGTCTTGGTGGCGAGGTAGGAGAAGGATCTGCCGCTGGAGGTCGTTCGTTGGATGCAGGGGACAGCGGCGAGGGCAAGGCTGGCGGAGCGGAGCTGGCAGGTGGGGGTGTAGAAGCTGAGTCTGCTGTTAAGGTAGGCTGGTTCGGCTTTGTGGAGTGCTTTGTGTGCATGGGAGAGGAGCTTGAAGGTGATCCTCTTATCGACGGGGAGCCAGTGTAGGTCTCTCAGGTAGGGGGTGATGTGGCTGCGGCGGGCGACGTTGACGATCAGTCAGGCAGAGGCGTTTTGGATGCTTTGTAGTCGTCGTAGGTTTTTGGCTGGGATTCATGTGTAGACTGCGTTGCCGTAGTCCAGTCTGCGGCTGACGAGGGCTTGTGTCACAATACTATGGCTGGGTCTGGTGCAGGTGAGGATGATAATACGGTTGCTGGTGTAGGTAACGGCTGTGAGGGAAAGTGACTGCCTTTGGCCACAGAAGTGGACCTTGACGCCGGATGGCCTGTTGATTCAGTAGTACTTCTGCTGGTTCCTTCAATTTCATGCTGCTCTTTTTCTAACCGAGTGGCTGACAGAGCTAGCCAATGTTTGTACTTTGAAACATCTGCTTCAGTAAAAGGAATGAGGGCTTTGCTGGCCACTGCCTTTTTGTACTTTGGATCCAGAACAGTGGCACAAATGTAATATTGTTCTGTATGTATTTTTTTAAGCCTTTCATTGTCAACTACGCGGGTTAATAAGCTCTCCGCCAACGGATATGCGTCTTGCTTTCCAGTATCATCTTTGAACGTTGAAGACACGCCTTCAGTTGGTGATCGAGTATGCGCAATAATGGGATAGGTTTTCTCAAAGTACAGTCCTCCCTGCTGACTTCACGCGTGAAGACCTCAAAAGGACCAAGCATGTCTGTCAGGCTTTTAACTAGGTCCCGTTCCTCCAACTCTAGCCTCATGTCTTGTTTCGGTCGGCATCCACTTGTAGATCTTGTGGAGCGTGCAGAGGGTGTTGTAGCAGGAGGAGTAGACAGCGTTGACCTGCTCAGACATGGAGAGGGAAGGGTCGAGGATGAATTTTAGGTTGCGTGCATGGTTGTTGGGTGTCGGTGCTGTTCCCAGTGTGGTCGGCCACCAGGAGCCGTCCCAGGCTGAGAGGTGGGGCCAAGTTCAGTTTCAGACGGCTGCTCCTCATCCAGTCGGTGACGGCCTTCATTCCCTTGTGGAGGTTTGTTTTGGTGGTTTGTGAGTCCTTGGTGAGGGGGAGGATGAGCTGGGTGTCGTCGGCATAGGAGATGATGTTGAGGTCGTGATGGCGGGCCACTTGTGCGAGGGGGGCCATGTAGACGTTGAACAGCGTCGGGCTGAGGGATGAGCCCTGGGGGATGCCGGAGGTGATGTTGGTGGCTTCGGATCGGAAGGGTGGGAGGCGGACGCTCTGGGTTCTGTCGGAGAGGAAGGGCGTGGTCCAGTCAAGGGCCTTCTCTTGGATTCCGGCTTCTTGGAGGCGTGTCTTTATAGTGTGATGGCAGACCGCATCAAAGGCGGCTGACAGGTCCAGGAGGATGAGGGCTGATGTTTTGCCGTTGTCTAGTTGGAGCCTGATGTCATCTGTGGCGTCGATGAGGGCTGTCTCGGTGCTGTGGTTTCGTCTGAATCCGGACTGGGCCGGGTCCAAGATGTTGTTGTCTTCGAGGTGGCGGGCCAATTGCATGTTGACGATTTTCTCGATGACCTTCACCAGGAACGGGAGAAGGGAGATGGGCCGGAAGTTCTTAAAGGTCCTTGGGGTCTGCCTTGGGCTTCTTGAGGAGGGCGTTGATTTCAGCGTGCTTCCAGCTTTCCAGGAATGTCGCTGTTTCGAAGGAGATGTTGATGACTTTCCGTAGTTGGGGTGTGATGGCTGCGTCTGCTTTGTTGAATACATGGTGTGGGCACGGGTCTGACGGAAATACTGAGTGGATGGAGTTCATGACTTTGCATGTCTCGTCATCATTGATGTAGGACCAGGAGGTTAGGAGGTTGGCGCTGGTGGTGTTCGCAGGGGAGGTGGAGTCTGGTGTAGTCGGGGTGGTTGTGGTATTGAAGCTGTCGTGGATGTCAGCAATCTTGCGGTGGAAGAAGATGGCCAGTGAGTCATACAGTTCTTGTGAGGGCGGAATGTTGTTGGCGTTGGCGCTGGGGTTGGAGAGTTCTTTTACGATGCGGAAGAGCTCTTTGCTGGTGTGTGCGTTGTTATCCAGGCGGTCTTTGAAGGAGGATCTCTTGGCTAATCTGATGAGGTGGTGTTGTCTGCGGGTGACGTCCTTGTGGGCTGCGTAGTTGTCGGGTGTGCCTTCGTGGAGCCATTTCTTCTCCAGTTTCCGGCATGCGCGTTTGGAGGTCTGGAGCTTGTTGGTGAACCAGGTGGCTCTCTTGCTGGCGTGGCTGTTGGAGGGTTTCTTGAGTGGGGCGGGGGTGTTGGCGCAGTCGTCGATCCACTGTCTGAGGTTGTGGGCTGCTGCGTCTGGGTTGGTGGGGTCGGTGGGTAGGTTCTGGACGAGGGTGCGCTTTCTTGGATGCAGCCAATCAAAGACCTAACTAATAACCTCCTCCAGAATGTTTACTGCAGTATGAGATTTCTCCATGGCAAACATGGCTACTGTTGCATGTTTCCGACTAGCTTGAAAAATTGTGGCATGGTCAATACCTGCAGACATCTTTTCTCTAACCCCTGCAAAAGAGACCCAGTGTGCAGTGATGCACATGTAATCAAGGGCTTGACAACTGGTCCACATGTCTGTTGTCAGGTGGATAGTGTGAACAGCACTCTTCTGCAAAGCTGCCCCAATCACCTCCAGCACATCTTGATGTAGTGTTGGAACCGCAACTCTGGCAAAATAGGACCGGCTAGGATCCTTCTGGGTTGGTGGGGTCGGTGGGTAGGTTCTGGACGAGGGTGCGCTTTCTTGGATGCAGCCAATCAAAGACCTAACTAATAACCTCCTCCAGAATGTTTACTGCAGTATGAGATTTCTCCATGGCAAACATGGCTACTGTTGCATGTTTCCGACTAGCTTGAAAAATTGTGGCATGGTCAATACCTGCAGACATCTTTTCTCTAACCCCTGCAAAAGAGACCCAGTGTGCAGTGATGCACATGTAATCAAGGGCTTGGCAACTGGTCCACATGTCTGTTGTCAGGTGGATAGTGTGAACAGCACTCTTCTGCAAAGCTGCCCCAATCACCTCCAGCACATCTTGATGTAGTGTTGGAACCGCAACTCTGGCAAAATAGGACCGGCTAGGAACCTTCCATTTTGGGCAGACTGTTGCCACAAATTATCGAAAACCCACCCCTTACACGAAAGAAAAATGGAGAAAGTCCAGCGCTAACATTTTAGCCTGCATTGCATTATAAAGACGTGCCGTTGGGTGTTTGCGTTCCAATGGCGCCTCTGACCAAAACATGCTTTTAATGGTGGTCTGGACCATTTTCATATGTGATGAGGATGTAGACCTCTTCAACACAGTTAGGCTCTTTGATGTTCTTTTTCGCATTGGTGTCTCTACCAGACTACTGTACCTCCTTGATATTGTTGGGGTAGAGGAGGGTGTGGGCGCTACAACTGCAGTGCTGCTGCCTGGGGTTCTGTGTGTACCAGAAAAATGTCTCTTGGTTGTTCACCTCCCCCCTGCACGATCAGTTCCTCTTCATCATCAGATGCAATATCAATGTCTACATTTGGATTTGTACTTTTGGCTTTCCGGATGTTACTTAGGTGTGCCTCCCACTGGATAATGTGGTGTTTTTTGAGATGACCTCTCTGGCCTCCGGTACCATAGTTGGTACCTAGCTTACCCCGACTAACTACTTGTTTACAAATTGAACAAATGGCTAGGTTTTCCGCCTTTTTGCTAATACTAAAGAAGTCCCACTGGAGATTTCTGGTGGTGGTGGAGGTGCCACTTCAATGCCAGATGAAGTGGAGGATGGATGTGGCTGAATGTGACTCTGTTGTGCACTTACAGAACCACAACTTGAGGTAATGGAGGTCGAGCTGGATGGAGGTCCCTCCAGGCCCTTCTGATGAGAAAATATGGCAGCTGTAGGTCGAGCTGGTGTAGTAGTTACCTGTTTCGGTGGTGGTTCCAGAGCCACGCCACCTACATCCCGCTCAGCAGAAATTCGGGATAGGGTAAAAATGTCTGTCTGCTGCATGCCCGCTGGGGTTGGAGTGACGACTGTGAGGACTGGGTCGTCATCGTCAGACTGTTCATCAGCAGCAGAATCCACCACTTCTACGTCTTGTTCATCGTCATCACCCATAAGTGAAAGCCTTGCGGGAACCTTCCTTTTAGGCTTAGCTACCTTTGTCGGCTCATGGCGTGCCTCCCTCTCAGACTGCATTGGTGGGTTCCAATCAAGATCATCAGAAGATAGGAGGCTTGAAGAAGAACTTGTACTAGCCCTCCTTGATCTTTTTCTTGCTCGGGATCTGGAAGACAATGGATCATCAGGAGGAGTGACTTGCACGGATGATACCTCCGCTTTAATCTCGATTTCCTGATGTGCCCCAACTTCTGGATGAACAAGCATTGTGGACAGTTGTGCCTCTCTATGCGCCTCTCCATGCACCTCTACTTGCACCTCTACTTGCACCTCTCCTTGCACCACTACTTGCGCCTCTCCTTGCGCCGCTCCTTGCACCACTCCTTTCACCACTCCTTGCGCCACTCTTTGCGCTGAGGTTCCGTGACAATTGTAAGTGGTGTTTTCGACTCACCCGAATATAGTCGAGTCTGGTATCTATGAACCGCAAATGACGAATTTAGTGGGTGTACGCGTTTTCGCTGTGCTAGCCTAAACCGTTCGTTTGTTCCGTGGGTTTCTTCCATCTGAACCCACGGGTTCCATTTTAGATGTGGCATCCATTTTGTCTCTTGCCCTCAAGTAGCCAGCGAACGGACACTGTCCGCTTCGTGACCCTGGGATTCCCAAACTCCTGCGGAAGACACGTGTTCCTTTGAGGGTGTCTTTATGATGAGAGGGATGACACTGTAAGGCAGATGGCCCCGCTCGAGGCTCATCTTGCCGTGCCGGTCTATTGTTTCAGTTGTGCATTCATTAGGCACGTTCCCTTTGATCCCTGCAATCGTGTTTCCTGATACCACCCCTTTACACTCTCTTCGATCTGTTCGCTATCCTTGTCTTCCTCTGCACCTGTTATTGTCTCTTCCTTGATTCGTTTACAGTCGAACGGAATGCACTAATGGTGGGAAGATGTACTTTTACAGTTGGGAGCCGACAAATGCTATTGTAATTATGTTCCGGGCCCTGAATACATGAAAGCGACCCCATATGAAATGTACTGTGGGAACTGGGTTGTAATCTTTTGTTTGTCATGTTATCCTATGACGAAAAACCGTATAAAAGGAGCGATCCACAGATACAATTCGAGGCAGTCTCTCAGAACCTACATGCTATGTACTTCTTGTGACTTCTGTGTTCCCTGCAGTAAATAAACTTCGAATCTTTGATGCCGAAGGAAGTGTCCCGTGTCTCTGTCATTTGTACGCCGGAACAGGTAACCCACAAAGGTTTCAGGTGTTATCCCTGGCACCGCTGGGTCTTAGCAGAACCCAGTCCTTCAGTTGGCGCCCACCGTGGGGCTGCATCAGCGGTACCGGTCCAAAGCCCGACGATCGTGAGGAACTTCGTGTGAAATCTCTGAGGGAAGGTGCACCCCGCTTCATCGATCCTGTTGTCGAAACAAGTGGCCCGAAGACTTTTCCCGCGAAGATCCCCGCCTCCTGACGGCTGTGACGGACTGCTGCCCTGACTGTAGACCTGTTTTGGCGCCTGGCGTAGACCTTGGTATAGCGAGACGATTGACGGGCCTTCCTGGTGACGCCATTGTTCTTTGAGTTAAGTATTTGTGGGTCGCTCCCCAGAATCCTTAGTTGTTGTGGGTGCTTAGTTGTTGCATGGTTCCATTGCATTTGTGGTCCTTCGTATTTTGTTCTTAGTTGTTCTATTTGACGTCTGCAGTCGCATAAAACCGAGGGTTTTTGCATTTTGCGGGGATATTGTAATCCAATTACCCTTGAAGTTTGTGAAACTTGGTCAGTGTGCACGATGCCTGGCCGTAGTACTTTGTTCAGTTGCTTTAGAGGATGTGGTGCGGATTCCCGACTGGAGGATTCATGTCCGATACCTCCAGTTGGAACTCCAATTTATGAATTATATAGTCGACATGGTGTGGGTCCTATCACGTTCAATGATTGCTGGGTTCGTTACACTAAAGATGACGGTGTCCTTAGTTGGCCACCTCATGGTAGTTTTGAGACCCCGATTTTAGATAATCTTGAAGCTAAATTGTTTCAAAGGAAAGCAAGGCCGGCCATGTTTGATTCCTTTCGGTTGTGGCGTAAAGAAACCAAGCAAAAAGAAATCAAACAGCTTAAACGTAATAAGAGAGAAGGTATTGTTACAACGATGAGAAATGCAGAGCAGTTTCAGCGAGACAAAGAAGAGAAGGAAAAGGAAGTTTTTGATAGATTACAACGTATGACAGTGGATAAATGTTATCCTGCTTTGCCGACGGGTACGGATAAGAAGGGAGAGGAAGCAGTAGAGGATCCTCTGTTGTCTTATCTACTGAAGTCGCCACCTCCTTATGCACAGGATACCACAGTTCCTGTGGTTCCTCCTGTTCCTCAACCTGTTGTACCAGCAGCCGTTCCTCTCGTTCCTGTTCCTCTACCTGCTCCTGTTCCTACTGCTCCATCGGCTATACCTTCTCAAACCGCTGTTCCTGCTACTTCCACCCTTGTGGCTACTCCTGCTGCTCCTCCTGTTTTTGGCTCTTCTATTGTTACCCCTTTGCTTCTCTCTTCTACCCCATCTGTTCGACGTCGTGTTCCTACTGTTGCCGCTAACTTCTACACTTCTCTTGGACCGATTCTTGGGTCTGCTGGTTCTGATGCTCCCCAAAGACGAAGTCAGCTTCCTGGTGGTAGGGAACGTGACACGCTATATAATATGGCGAAAAATTGGATTAGATATCCCCTTAAGAATTCTCCACGTATAGTTGTT
This sequence comes from Lissotriton vulgaris, assembly GCF_964263255.1. Taxonomy (NCBI): domain Eukaryota; kingdom Metazoa; phylum Chordata; class Amphibia; order Caudata; family Salamandridae; genus Lissotriton; species Lissotriton vulgaris. Next base: position 188,295 of record NW_028252494.1, read on the forward strand.
GAAACTTTTTCTCAATTCAATGAGCCAACGCAAAGACTAGTGTTTGAAGAAATGTGTAAGTTTTTACGTGATGAGATATCAGTAGATGCGGCTGATGATATATTGGCTGCTCTAACTGACCTTCAGCTTCAGTTTTCGAGCGGTGTAATTGTGGGAAGCAATGTTCGACGTGCTGTCGAGCAGCTACTATCCTTTCGTCCTGCTATAATGCCTCGAGCATTGTTTAAAGACGAAACTGAGGAATGGATGGCAACGCCTGGTCAGTATCCCATGCGAGAAGTTCCACCAGTGTGGATGCCAGGTGATGCTAATGCTGTTCCTATTATTCCGCCACATTTCCAGAGGGTGTGGATACACCTTCCATGGAAGCGATCGGAAGTTTTACAGGTTAAGGGGACTTTGCCCGACCCTCGCAAAAATCCTGCAGGTTATTATAAAGAATTGTCACAGTTAGTGGATGCTACGATAATGAATCTTGCCGACATCGATATGTTGTTCGGCAATGTCGTACCGCAACCGGTATGGGCGAAGATTCGTCAGGAAAATCATGTAGCTGAGTTAGGTGGTGACTGGCCTGCTCTTGTGGCGGCTGATGCCCGACAAGTTGGTGGAGCGAAGCCTGAACAGCTCATTTCCGACCTCCCTCAGAGAATAATTACCCTTATGAAAACGCTTATGCCAGCTATGAAAGTTAACTGGGACAAATTGTCTGCTTGCAAGCAAAAGAAGGACGAGAGTGTCTCCGATTTCTTTACGAGATTTGAGGAGGCATTTATCGATCATAGTGGTCAAGATATGGGCACTGAAGGGGGTCAGAGATTGTTTGTAGACAAATTTGTATCAAATTTGTTGCCTGACCTTAGCAACAAATTGAAAAATTCAGGAAGTGCGTGGGCTGTCTCTACTTCTGCCCAGATATTGGCTACAGCTCAATATTATGAAAATAGAGAAAAAGAAGAAAATGATCGTGCAGACAAAAAGACGAAAGAGCTCAAAACAAAAGTTTTGTTGCAACACGCATATCCTCCGCGCTTGAATCAGAATGATTCTCAGCAGCGGAATCGATCGCAATCGCAGTCATCTAGGTCACAATTGCGAAATGACTTTTCTTCGCAGAGATCTATGCTGCGGTACAATCAGTGTGCCTACTGTAGAGGCGAGGGTCATCTGAAATTTGATTGTCCAGTTTTGCATGATCGGAATAGTGGTAATTCATCTAGAGGAGGTCGTAGTGGTCCTCAGCAGGCTACACGAGGTAGAGGTCGTGATGTTACGCAGACTCAAAATGATCGTTCTAATAATTCCTCTGATTCTAATAATTGTTTCGATCAGCGTGGATCATCATCAGGTAGATCCGCACAGTACAACGTGGATGATTATTACGTCGATCAGGGTACTGATGACGGTAATTACTAGGACAGCCATAGACAAGGAGAGGGAGTAGTATCAGTTCCGGTTGATCAGAGAGGGCCTTACGTCGCAGTTGCCACCTCGGGCGTAGTTGAGCCTTTTCTGTTGGACACTGGTGCAGCGAAAAGTTCCATCATGTATTCGAAACTCCCTGGCGCACCTTAGTCTGGCTTAACAAATGTTTCTGTTGTATTCTCTGGCGCCCCTGTTAGCAATCCGGTTTCTCGCCCTTTGCCCCTTACTATTGGGCCTTGTGAGCTAAAAGCTCCTTTGATTTTGACTACTGGTTGTGGTGAAAATCTTTTGGGTCTGGATTTGCTGAAACGTCTGTATGCGACTTTGTATTGTTCTCCTGCGGGAGTAAAGCTTACATTGGGTGAGAGAGTAATCTCTCCTATGTATTTGTCCATTGATAAGCTCCCACCTGAATTGAGTTCTCTTCCTGCATCTTTGTGGGCAACAGGTCCCAATGACGTGGGCCTGCTTGACATCTCCCCTTATGTTGTTCAACTGAAAGCGAATGTGCGGTTACCACGTATTCCCCAGTATCGTATCTCCCTTGATGGTGAACGAGTATTGTTAGCGATCATCTATGATTTGATCGAGAAAGATGTTATCGAGGAGACTCGGGGAAACGTGTGTAATAGCCCTGTGTTACCCATTCTGAAACGCACTGACCCATCTAAGCCTCCTGTTTATCGTTTTGTCATTGATTTACGGGATGTGAACAAAATTGTGATTCCTCAGTTCCCTGTGGTTCCTGACATTACGGCTTTACTAACTCTGATTCCAGCATCTGCGTCCTGGTTCTCAGTGATCGATCTGAAGAATGCTTTCTTTAGCATTCCGATTGCTGAGGAGAGCAGGGACCTTTTCGGTTTCTCTTTAGGTGGCCGCAGCTTTAGGTTTAAACGCGCTCCTCAGGGCTACTGTGAGAGTCCATCGATATACAGCCAAGCCCTGAAAAGCCAACTTGACGCGTTTGTGTTGCCGGCTGGTGCGGCCTTGATCCAATATGTTGATGACCTATTGGTGGCTGCGGACAGACAGGACATTTGCAAAACTGCTACGGTGTCTTTGTTGCAGCATCTTTGTGACTTACATCATAAGGTGTCACCTTCTAAACTGCAATATTGTTGTCAAGTAGTAACCTATCTAGGTCACTTATTGTCGAAGGAGGGAAGAAGGTTGACCCCAGAGAGAATTGCAGCGATAGCTCGAATGACTGTGCCAACAACTCAGGGAGATGTGCGTGCCTTTTTAGGTATCACGTCATACTGCAGGCAATGGATTCTGAATTTTTCATTGTTAGCGAAACAATTGGTGGCTCTTACGTGCAAGGATGTTCCAACTCCTTTGCCATGGACGGAAGAGTGTCGGAAAAGTTTTTCTGAACTGCGTGATGCGTTGTGTTCGGCCCCTGTGTTAGGTACTCCTGACTACAGTAAGCCGTTTACACTATACGTTCACGAGAGGGAAGGTTGTGCGTTCAGTGTTTTGACGCAACAATTTGGTGGTAAGCAACGTCCATGTGCATATTTTTCCTCGACCTTGGACCCAGTAGCTAGAGCATTGCTGAGTTGTTTGAGAGCAACAGCGGCAGCTGCGGTGTCCATCCGACAATCTGCAGGATTGGTCATGGATAATATGCTCACGGTGATGGTTCCGCATGCAGTTGACACTCTTTTGAATCGTACGAAAACCCAACACTTGACGAGCGCAAGGTTGTCTGGTTATGTCAAGTCAAGTCAAGTCAGAGAATTTGTATAGCGCACTACATACCCAGAGGGTTTCAAGGCGCTTAGGAAGGGGGGAGGATTACTTGTCAAATATCCAAGTTTTGAGTTGCTTTCTGAATGCTAGGTGGTTCTGGGTAAGGCGAAGGTAAGCGGGGAGTGAGTTCCATGTTCTAGCAGCCAGGTATGAAAAGGATCTGCCTCCCATGGTGGTCTTGTTGATGCGAGGTACAGTGGCGAGGGCTTGGCTGGAAGAACGTAGTTGGCGGGAGGGGGTGTAGAAGGACAGTCGTGAGTTGAGGCATTCTGGACCGATGTCGTAGAGTGACTTGTGTGCGTGGGTAAGCAGTCTGAAAGTGATCCTCTTATTGACGGGTAGCCAGTGGAGGTCTTTAAGGTGACCAGAGATGTGTTCGTTGCGTGGGATGTCTAATATGAGTCTGGCTGAGGCGTTTTGGATTCGTTGGAGTTTCTTCTGGAGTTTTGCGGTAGTACCTGCGTAGAGGGTGTTCCCGTAGTCCAGTCGGCTCGTGACCAGAGCGTGGGTGACTGTTTTCCTTGTGTCGGAGGGGATCCAGCGAAATATTTTTTTGAGCATGCGAAGAATGTTGAAGCAGGAAGAGGATACGGCGCTGACTTGTCTGTTCATTGAAAGTGAAGAATCCAGGATGACGCCTAGGTTCCGTGCGTGGTCTGTCGGGATGGGTGCTTTTCCGAGGGCTTCCGGCCACCAGGAGTCGTCCCATGCAGATGGGGATGTACCTAGGATGAGGACTTCTGTTTTGTCTGAGTTCAGTTTCAGACGGCTTAGTTTCATCCATTCGGCAACTTCTTTCATTCCTTCGTGTAGGTTAGTTTTGGCGGTGCTGGGTTCATTGGTGAGGGAAAGGATCAGTTGCGTGTCATCAGCGTAGGAGATGATGTTGAGGTTGTGTTGGCGTGCGATGGCCGCGAGGGGGCTCATGCATACGTTGAAGAGGGTGGGACTGAGTGAGGACCCTTGGGGTACGCCGCAGATGACTTCAGAGGCCTCTGACGTGAATGGTGGAAGACGGACTCTCTGGGTTCTTCCGGTGAGGAACGAGGTGATCCATTCAAGTGCTTTTCCTTGGATTCCGATGTTATTGAGGCGTTGTAAAAGTGTTTTGTGGCAGACTGTGTCGAATGCTGCAGAGAGGTCAAGGAGGATGAGGGCGACAGTGTCTCCATTGTCCAGTAGAGTTCGAATGTCATCTGTAGCTGCGATGAGGGCGGTCTCAGTGCTGTGTTTTGCTCGGAATCCGGATTGTGAGGGGTCGAGGGATTTGTTGGCTTCGAGGAAGGCGGCGAGCTGGTTGTTGACAGCTTTCTCGATGACTTTGGCCGGGAATGGAAGAAGCGAGATGGGGCGGTAATTTTTGAGTTTGGTGGGGTCCGCTGTGGGTTTTTTCAGAAGGGCGGTGAGTTCAGCGTGTTTCCAGTCTTCCGGGAAGGTGGCGGAGTTGAAGGAGCAGTTGATGACGTCTCGGAGGTGCGGTGCTATGACGGAGTCTGCTTTGTTGAAGATGTGGTGAGGACATGGGTCTGTGGGAGATCCTGAGTGGATGGAGTTCATCAGGCGGATGGTGTCCTCAGTGGAGATTGGGTTCCAGTCGTTAAGGGTGTTCGCGGGGGGAGGATGATCAGCAACTGGTAGGGTGGGTTGGTTTCCGGGTTGGTTGTCAAAGCTGTTGTGGATGACTGCAATCTTGTTGTGGAAAAATGAGGCTAGGGAGTCGCAGAGGGTTTGAGAGGGGGTGATGTCGTTGGAGTTGGCCGAGGGATTGGAAAATTCCTTGACGATGTTGAAAAGTTCCTTGCTGTTGTGAGCGTTGTTGTCAAGTCGATCCTTGAATGCTGTTTTCTTGGCTTTTCGGATTAGTTGGTGGTGAATGCGGGTGGCGTTTTTGAAGGCGTCCTTGGTGCTGGTGGTTGGGTCTTTTTTCCAGGTCTTTTCAAGGGAGCGGCAGAGTTTCTTGGACTTCTTGAGATCATCGTTGAACCATGAGGCCTTCTTGCTGCCAGGTTTGTTTTGAAGTTTTTTCAGTGGCGCTAGGGTGTCAGCGGTTCTGGATAGCCAAATGGTGAGGTTGGCGGCGGCTTCGTTAGCGTTGGAGGAGAGGGCTGGGGTGTTTTGAAGGAGCGAAGCGAAGATTTGGTCCGTGGTGATTTTGTTCCAGTTTCTTTGCAGGGTAGGTTGGAGGTGGATGCTGGGTTTTGGTTTGTTGTAGGTGAAGTGAACGCAGCTGTGGTCAGTCCAGAGGAGGTCTGTGGTGTGGCTGAAGGAGACATGGTTGCTGGATGTGAAGATGGGGTCGAGTGTGTGGCCTGCGATGTGGGTGGAGGAGGTGACAAGTTGTTTAAGTCCGAGGTTGGCGAGGTTGTCCAAAAGGGTGGCGGTGTTGCGGTCGTTGTTCTTTTCAAGGTGAAAGTTGAGGTCTCCCAGAAGGATGTAGTCTTTGGAGGGGAGCGCGTGTGGAGTGATGAAGTCCGTGATGTCTTCACTGAATTTTGCGCGAGGTCCTGGTGGCCTGTAGAGGAGAGTGCCTCGGAGTGTGGTTTTGGGGTCGATGTGGATCTGGAAGTGAAGGTGTTCGGAGTTGGCGAGGTTGGCGTCCGAGCTGGTTGATATGCGGATTGATTTCTTATGGACGATAGCGATTCCTCCTCCTGTGTGGCTGGTACGGTCTTTTCGAGTGATCTTATAGTCTTCAGGGATGGCAATGGTGATGTCTGGTGCGGAGGAAGCGTTCATCCATGTTTCCGTAAGGAAGGCGACGTCTGGAGAGATGGTGTCTAGTAGGTTCCATAGGTCAATGGCGTGTCTGTGGACCGATCGGGTGTTGAGAAGGATGCATTGTAGGTGGTTGGGGTCGGGAATCTGTGGTGTGGTCGTAGCGGAGATGTTGTCGGTGCCGCAGAATTTGCAGGAGTAGCAGGAGAAGGGTCCATGGGTGTGTCCAGGAGCGGCTTGGACGCAGTTGGGAGCGCGGCCGGGGTTAAGGGCTAGGAGGGATGCGGCATCGTAGGTAATGCGGGGGGGCTGGGCGGCGCGAGGGGCAGGGGGACCGGCGCTGGGCGCGGTCCAGGCGCGGACGGGCGTAGATGGGCTTACCTTTGGCGCACCTTCGGCGCGAATGGGGCGCGTGGACGCTGTGCGTGGAGGCATTGGCCATAAATGGATGTAGGGGGGGGAGGGGCGAGGGCGTCTCAGCTGGGAGGCGGGGCGGGCTCAGGGAGTAGGAAAACAACAACACCGGAGACAAAATGGAGGGGGGAGCAGAGCAGGGCGCCGGGGCAAATCGCGCTACTAATGCAAATCCAGGCACAAGTTAAACAAATACGATTTCAACAAATAGAGCGCTATGACAGTCAAATGCTATGCAGCGCTGATCACCAATACCGCGTTGTAGCAGACAGGCAGACCAGGGAGCGACCACTCGGGCAGGAGCGACAAGGAGTCACAGCGCTTCGTGGTCTGGGGGGCGCTGAAATAGGTAGTGGGAGGGCGTCTCAGCTGGGAGGCGGGGCGGGCTCAGGGAGTAGGAAAACAACAACACCGGAGACAAAATGGAGGGGGGAGCAGAGCAGGGCGCCGGGGCAAATCGCGCTACTAATGCAAATCCAGGCACAAGTTAAACAAATACGATTTCAACAAATAGAGCGCTATGACAGTCAAATGCTATGCAGCGCTGATCACCAATACCGCGTTGTAGCAGACAGGCAGACCAGGGAGCGACCACTCGGGCAGGAGCGACGAGGAGTCACAGCGCTTCGTGGTCTGGGGGGCGCTGAAATAGGTAGTGGGAGGGCGTCTCAGCTGGGAGGCGGGGCGGGCTCAGGGAGTAGGAAAACAACAACACCGGAGACAAAATGGAGGGGGGAGCAGAGCAGGGCGCCGGGGCAAATCGCGCTACTAATGCAAATCCAGGCACAAGTTAAACAAATACGATTTCAACAAATAGAGCGCTATGACAGTCAAATGCTATGCAGCGCTGATCACCAATACCGCGTTGTAGCAGACAGGCAGACCAGGGAGCGACCACTCGGGCAGGAGCGACGAGGAGTCACAGCGCTTCCTGGTCTGGGGGGCGCTGAAATAGGTAGTGGGAGGGCGTCTCAGCTGGGAGGCGGGGCGGGCTCAGGGAGTAGGAAAACAACAACACCGGAGACAAAATGGAGGGGGGAGCAGAGCAGTGCGCCGGGGCAAATCGCGCTACTAATGCAAATCCAGGCACAAGTTAAACAAATACGATTTCAACAAATAGAGCGCTATGACAGTCAAATGCTATGCAGCGCTGATCACCAATACCGCGTTGTAGCAGACAGGCAGACCAGGGAGCGACCACTCGGGCAGGAGCGACGAGTTGACGCTTTTGGCAAGTCACATTCAAATAAAGCGCTGCAATGTCCTAAACCCGGCGACTTTGTTACCAACAAATATGGAATCAGATGAGGTACCACCACACGATTGTTACTTACGAACTGAGGAGGAAATGAAGGTCGAGTGGACCTAAAAAACACTCCATTGGAAGAACCCGATGGTACTTTGTATGTGGATGGCTTGTGTTTTAAGTTGCCGAATGGTGATGTGACGACTGCGTATGCTGTGGTGACGTTGAGCACGGTTGTGGAGACTGCGAGATTGAATCAGAACTCTGCACAGGCGGCAGAGCTAATTGCCTTAACCAGAGCGTGCGTGTTGTCGAAAGGGAAACGGGTGAATGTGTTTACTGACAGTCAGTATGCGTTTGGTGTTGCGCTTAGTTTTGGACGATTGTGGAGAGAGATAGGTTTTATGACATCGCATGGCACGAAAATCCAGCATGGACAGCTTGTGAATGATCTTTTGGATGCACTTACATTGCCCAAACAGGTGGCGATTATTAAATGTAGTGCACACCGTAAGGTGACGGATGATGTTGGTCGTGGTAATGCGTTTGCTGATGAGATTGCTAAGGAGACTGCAAGAAACCTTACAACTAGAATGTATGTGACGAGTTCGGTAAGGTGGCCTGCAGAAGCTGGTATGTGTGAAGACACTATTGAGAGTGTGAAAGCGATTCAGAATGAGGCCACCGAGACTGAAAAGACTAAGTGGAAAGAGAGTACGGGAAAGATGGATGCGAATGGTTGTTGGATTGATTTGTCGGAGAATAAAAGGTGGATGTTGCCGGATGCATATGTGCTAGCTGTTGTGACTATGGCACATGGTTTGTCACATATTAGTGCGAAAGGTATTTGTAAGTTGTTGTCCCCTGTATGGAAGAATGATGGTATTGCTAAGTGTGCTGAGAGATTGGTCAAGAATTGCATGATATGTATGATGTACAATCCTGGCAAGGGAACGCCTACACCCCCTGGCCATTTTGCTCCCCCTTCATGTCCCTTTGAAGTGATTCAGTTGGACTTCATCCATATGGAGCGATGCAATAACCTAAAATATGTTTTGGTTGTGGTTTGCGCATTCTCCCGATGGATCGAAGCCTACCCTCTCAAAGATAATACTGCCCTGTCTACAGCGAAAGTCCTACTGAAGGAATACTTTCCTCGGTATGGAATGCCACGGATTGTATGGTCTGATAACGGAAGTGAGTTTGTGGGGAGTGTGATGAAGAGCGTGTGTAAGGGCCTTGGAATTACACAAAAATTCCATAGTGCCAACCATCCCCAGTCAGCAGGTTTGGTTGAGGGGTACAATGGTACTCTCAAACTAAAACTCGCAAAGATTCAGGCTACGACTGGTCTCTCGTGGCCTGACGCTTTGCCCCTGGCTCTTCTGTCAACTAGGGAGACCGTACACTCTCGAGTAGGGCTCAGCCCATATGAGATTGTGTTCGGCCGTCCTGCTAATGTTTGGGGGGTCCCTAGACCCAGTGCGTTTGTTGATCTTGAATATCCAATGCTGATTGACTACCTTCATGATCTGACTGCTAAACTGAGGTTAATTCACCAACAGGTTTTTGAAGCACTGCCAGCGCAGACAGAGGGTCCAGGCCACCAGCTCCAGCCCGGAGACTGGGTGGTTACGAAGAACTTTGGCCGAAAACGAAATCTTGAGCCGAGGTTTATTGGGCCCTATCAGGTGCTCCTTGCCACGAGAACTGCTGTTCGTTTGGAGGGCCGCAAACATTGGGTGCATGCCACCCACACCAAGAAAGTACCAATCCCTTTGCCAGCGGACTCGTGGGTGAGGAAGGGCATCGCCTCGTCTGAAACTGAGGTTTTGCCAAACTTTGTTCCATTCAGTGACGCTCAGCCTGCGGGAGAGACTTCAGTGCAGCCGGACGATACTGTTGAACCCTTGTCATTGGAGAATTCAAGATCTGAACCATTGTCTGACTGACAGGACTCTGTTTCATCATCCGACCAACTGTTTGAAGAGCCGACTCGTCCTGGAAGAAGCAGATATTTTCTCCGTTCTAACACTAGAGACTAATAAACAAAATTATTTTTGTTTTTTTTCCTTTATTTGAAATACACGTTACCCCATTATCACTTTGAACCCTTTTGAATAACTATGAACTTTTTATGAATTCTGAGTTTTTCTGCATATGTGTATTTGTTTCCACAGCTAGGAGACTTTGTATATATTGTTTAATTAAAAGAACCTTACATCCGGGTGGACCGTAGGGCAGTGCGGGTACTTCCTTCTGTTTAGTAGGTCCTGACACTAGGTTGGAGGCCGTTGATTCCTGGGAACTCCTGGGGATTGACTATTGCTACACAGAACGAAGTGCGTCAAGAACGTTGCGGACGGTTTTAGAGGATGGCTTTCTCAAAGCTGTCGGAATTGGAGAAGACTCAATCTCAAAGATTCGAATTGCATAGGATTGTACGTACTAAATGCTTCATGTTTCAGGTGTTCCTTCTGTTCCTAACTGTTTCCTCGTTACTGGTGGGTGGAGTATACTATGCGATACAATCATTATTGCCTTCTGCTTCACCCACCCCTTCTTCTGAACCTAAGCCTACTACCACTGTTTCCCCTCATTCCTTTCATATCTTACCCCAACACGAGCAGGTTAGACGTGCGGAATTTATGAACAATTCCTTCGTTCAGCTCCTTCATCAGCATCAGTTGGTAATGAACACTACCAATTGTTGGGTGTGTGGGTTAATGCCACATACCACTGATAGGGGAATTCCGTACTTGGTTCTTCCTTACAGTTCCCAGGGTTCAGCTCGAGCATTCCAAACAATGTTTCGTAGCGCACTAGATTCCTACCCCCATCGAGAGCCACGCACTGCAGATCATGGTCCTGGCCCGTACCACAAGCCTTTGGCAAGAGCAATTGCCGATTTAGATAGGGATATCTTTGATGCATCGCTTATCCCAGAGGAAGAGGTGCGAGCATACAGAGATCTGAGTGAGGCTGAGTATAGTATGTCAGTGGGTGATCGGCAGCTTAAAAGCTCGTCTCCGATCCGGATCGTACCCCATCTCGGTAATTTCTGTCTGAAAGGCCTAGGCCGAAGCCCGCGAGCTCAGCTTGGGAGGAGTGCCTGTACCGAAACGTATGTTTTGCCGACGACCTCTTCCCCTGTTCTTCTGACTGCCAAGGGTACTTACTTTGTTTGTTACGACCGCGCATATCCATAGTTGCCTCGTGACTTCTCAGGCACATGTTATATTGCGAATCTGTTGCCGCCGACCTTTACTGTTGGGTCGGATTATCACAAGACCAGAGTTGTGAGAGGCGTGATTAGCGAAGAGGACACTGTCGGTCAAGAAGCAGGAGACTTCTTTAAGGGTTTCTTGCCGTTTTGGGGACCTATGATTAATAGTAGGAACCTGAGACAGTTGACTCGAGTGGTGGAATCGACCGCTAATATCACTGCGAGCGCCCTTGGTAACATTACAGCAGAGCTTCAGGCTGACAGGCTTATGACGTTACAAAATCGTATGGTTTTAGACGTTGTCCTAGCAGATAGAGGTGGAGTATGTAAGGTGATCCATTCGAGTTGCTGCATTTTCATTCCTGACAACGCTCCAACTGTCTATCAAGCCATCTCGAAGTTGCATAAGATCTCCGAGTCCATACACGTGGACGTAGAAGATTGGACGCTACTAGGTTGGTTTTGGGGCCTGATGTCGACGTGGGGTTGGAAAATTCTGATGATCATTGGGGTTGTTGTAGCATTTCTGTTCACGTGTTGTCTTTGTGTACAGTGTGGTCCTGCCTTATGTGGCCTCTGTGCTACGACGTGTATAAGACGGCCACCAGTTACCAAGGAAGCATTGATGGATAGAATAATGTTGCAGCAACATCTGGATGGTCTGATGAATATCGAGATCGATTCTGATTACGACTAGTGCTTGCCTACATGAGGGCAAAAGGAGCGTCTGAGGTTCCGTGACAATTGTAAGTGGTGTTTTCGACTCACCCGAATATGGTCGAGTCTGGTATCTATGAACCGCAAATGACGAGCTTAGTGGGTGTACGCGTTTTCGCTGTGCTAGCCTAAACCGTTCATTTGTTCCGTGGGTTTCTTCCATCTGAACCCACGGGTTCCATTTTAGATGTGGCATCCATTTTGTCTCTTGCCCTCAAGTAGCCAGCGAACGGACACTGTCCGCTTCGTGACCCTGGGATTCCCAAACTCCTGCGGAAGACACGTGTTCCTTTGAGGGTGTCTTTATGATGAGAGGGATGACACTGTAAGGCAGATGGCCCCGCTCGAGGCTCATCTTGCCGTGCCGGTCTATTGTTTCAGTTGTGCATTCATTAGGCACGTTCCCTTTGATCCCTGCAATCGCGTTACCTGATACCACCCCTTTACACTCTCTTCGATCTGTTCGCTATCCTTGTCTTCCTCTGCACCTGTTATTGTCTCTTCCTTGATTCGTTTACAGTCGAACGGAATGCACTAATGGTGGGAAGATGTACTTTTACAGTTGGGAGCCGACAAATGCTATTGTAATTATGTTCCGGGCCCTGAATACATGAAAGCGACCCCATATGAAATGTACTGTGGGAACCGGGTTGTAATCTTTTGTTTGTCATGTTATCCTATGACGAAAAACCGTATAAAAGGAGCGATCCACAGATACAATTCGAAGCAGTCTCTCAGAACCTACATGCTATGTACTTCTTGTGACTTCTGTGTTCCCTGCAGTAAATAAACTTCGAATCTTTGACGCCGAAGGAAGTGTCCCGTGTCTCTGTCATTTGTACGCCGGAACAGGTAACCCACGAAGGTTTCAGGTGTTATCCCTGGCACCGCTGGGTCTTAGCAGAACCCAGTCCTTCAGCGCCTCTCCTTGTGCCACTCTTTGCGCCTCTCCTTGCGCCTCTCCGTGTTGCGCCTGTGATTGTCGTTGCGGCTGTGGTTGAACACTCGTCAGATGAGTTACAACCTGCATTGATTGGATGCTACTTTCTTGCGATGAGTCAACGCCAACATCACTGGTGGATGGTGATTAAGCAATTAAAGTGGCTGCCTCTACGGCAATCATGGCCTTAGGCCTAACTTGGCGTGGTAGCACTGAGACCAATGAAGCTGAGGTGCTATTCCCAGCTTGGTCCCCGGTGGACACCGCTGCTGCAGGCAAAGTGTCTGTGGGCACACCAGTCTCCTTGGTAACTGGCGTCACCTGATTCTTCTGCTCCTTCTTACTGGCAGTGGCACTGGCAACTTTCTTGGTAGAGGAGCTACGGCCACCTTTCTTTGGGCCCATCTTCTTAAGATGTCAGACGAACAGCAGGCCGCAGTTGCACGAGTTGCAGAGTTGTCTGTGGCCACACGTGACGTTGTGTTGCACACACCCCAGCAGGACTTGGCACTGATGATGAACAATGATGATGATTGATTTGTGGTTCTCTTTTTGCAGCTAAAAGCAAAGGAAGCCAGAGGGATATCAGTTAAATAAATCTTGCATATGTCGTGCTTCAATTAATATTCGCAACTAGGCATTTATAATAATATTTATTATTATTAAAACACACCCAAAAACGGAAAGACCACAAAATTCTTTTTTTAATTATTTCTAATCAGAAATGGATGTTTAAATTGATAGAAGAGAGACCACACAGATAGAGTTGTTTCATGCACCACTGAGTACCCCTGGGCATAACGGATGAAAAGCAGGGCAGACTGGGTGCAGGCCTATGGCACAAAGCACACTGCCTGGCTTCAAAATGGCCCCTTGGCCCCCACTCACATGGCCCTGCCTGGACCAGGCCTCAAAATGGCCCCCACCCACATGGCCAGGCCCCAACACCACGCCCAAAAATCGAAAAACACACAAAAAAAACCACAATCCAATGCCATCCATGCCCTAAATGATGTTTAAAATATTCAAGAGACCCCACAGAAAGCCTTGGTCCATGCACCACTGAGTACCACTGGGCACAATGGATGAAAGCAGGGTAGACTGGATGCAGGCCTATGGCACAAAGCAGACTGCCTGGCTTCAAAATGGCCCCTTGACCCCCACCCACATTGCCCAGCCTGGACCAGGCTTCAAAATGGCCCCCATCCACAGGCCAGTCCCCAACACCACCCCAAAAAATCGAAAAACACCACAATCCAATGCCATCCATGCCCTAAATGATGATTAAATTCAAGAGACACCACAGAAAGCCTTGGTTAATGCACCACTGAGTACCCCTGGGCCTACTGGCTAGTATGGCTTTACACGCAACCCAAAATTAAAAAATAAATTCCACATATAACAGTGAGCTATTCAATTCCATGACATAAATGATATTTAAGTTCAACAAAACTCACAAAAACAGTTGTATTATGCACCCATGACTAACCCTGAGCCTACTGGATACTGTGCCTACCCACAATATATTTTTTTTTAAGTTGTGAAAAAGTTTAAAAATTGTAGTTGCAGCAACTGCAATGCTCCAAACAAACAACACCAACTTACTTGTAAAATCTCAAATCCAAAAGTAATCCAAAAGTGATCCAAACAAAAAGTCCTCAAATACAAATATCCTGCAGCAGCCACAAAAAGTAATCCTTCCAGCTCCAGATCCAAATGAAAAGTGACCAGGACATGGATAAAACACTGGGAGGAGCCTGATGGACAGGAACAGGAAGTTGGAGACTCTGGGGCACTTCCTTCCTCCTCTCCCCAAAAAATGGACTCCTTGCACAAAAAAGTGCAGCCAAATGTCAATCTGAGGAGTTATTCTGATCCAAATCATCATTTTCAGAAGGTATATGCGGCCTGCGGTAGATGAAGTAGTGTGGCTCACTGGTTAGAGGCGGCAGACCCGAGAGCAGAGGACGGCCCGGGACCAGGGTTCGATTCCCGGCGCGGCAGGTTTCTGGACCAGGGTCAGCGGACTCGATAATTCTCTCGCCTCGGTGCCCACTCTGATCAGCGATCACACTCGGCAACTCTGGGCATTAGCTTGCCTCATCTTCACTAACGGCCCCACCAGACCGCCGGGGATGCCTGGTCTCACCCTGGAGATACCCATTAGGGGACCATCTCTCAGGGAAGCCAGGAAGGGTTTCGCAGCGGTCGAAGCGCCTTGGGACCCTCCGGGTAAGTAGTGCGCTATATAAATGCCTATACATACATTTCTTGTGCTGAATTGCAATTTTTGCAAGTTCGGGAAAGCGAGCGGTTCAAATCTCCCGCCGTAAGTCAGCTGCGCGTCGCATCAACGTGTTCGCAATTGTTTACTCCCACGATGCGTGATCGCAGACCCTTATGACGTAGTCGCATTCTCAAACTCTCGCAGTGCAAGATGGCGTGCCGCTATGACGTACTCGCGGTCGACAAGACTCGCACGATCATGGAACCAGATCCAAAATGGCGCAGCGCACGCAAACCGGGAGGAAAAACAACTCGGCGAACTCAGAATCATGGTAAGTCAACGGCACGCGCGCGAGATTGTATTATTGAAGCGCGATCAAGCAAAAAAATCCAGCAGCTTGCGAATTGCGGATTTTTGGGCAAATTTGCATGATTTGTGGACCGCGAAATCGCCAAAAAAACGCAAATTCCGTGAGCGGAACGGATTTTCAGCCCACACTTAGTCCAAACAGAAGTTCAAATGGGCTGTAGCCGACCCCCTTCTGAGGGACCTCCTTGTATGCAAACAAAAGGCAGGGTAGTTTTTCTGGGAGACCCTTAACCATACCCTTTAAGGCTTTGTTGAATCTTTCAACTAAACCATTGCACTGTGGATGATAGGGTGTGGCGAATTTATAGTTCACCCCACATTCGTTCCATATTGCAGTCAAATAGCTAGGCATAAAGTTTTCACCTCTGTCAGATGCTAACTCCTTAGGAAACCCCACTCTGGAAAATACTCCCAAGAGGGCTCTTGTCACAACAGGGGCTGTAGTGGTCCTAAGGGGAATTGCCTCTGGGTACCTAGTGGCATGATCCACTACCAGTAGGATAAACCTGTGGCCAGATGCAGTTTGAGGATCCATTGGTCTAACAATGTCAATCCCCACTCTTTCAAAGAGATCCCTCACCACAGGTAGTGGTATCAGGGGGGCCTTTGTAGTGCCACCTGCCTTACCACTGGCTTGACAGGTTACACAGCAGCGACAAAACTCTTTTGTGTTTTCAGACATGTTGGGCCAGTGAAAGTAAGGGACAATACTGTCCCAAGTCTTGTTCTGGCCTAGGTGTCCTTCTAAAGCAATATCATGGGCTAGTGTCAGTAGGAATCCCCTGAGCTTCAAAGGTATAACAACCTCCTGGCTGTACCAGGCTTGGGGTCTCTACTCTCTGAGTACAGGAGTCCATCATCCCAATATATCTTATGGGTGCCACCAGCATTCCTAGCAGCCTCAGCAGCAGCTTGTTGTTGGGGTTCAAGAGAAGGGCAGCTCAGTTGCTTCTGACAAAGATCTGGCCTGGAAGGGCCCCCTGTCCCAAAGAACTCAACCTGATCAGGCTCAAGCTCTTATGGGACAGTTCCTTCTTCAGGCTCAAAATCATCTCCCTCAAGAGACTGATCATCACTCTGAGTCAAGGGGGAAGGCACAGCCTTAACCCTACTGCTCCTTTTCTTAGAAGGCACCTGGTCCATTATTCCAGAATCCAGGGCAGGTCCAGTGTTAGACTTTCTGACCTGTGACCTAGTCACAGCAAACACATGTGCATGGATCCCTACCATTTCTGCATGGGTCCTTAACTTCACTTCAGACCAGGCTGAAGTCTCTCTAGGCAAGCATTCTACAGGGAGGTCTGCACTTACCACACCCTTCTTAAGGACAGTTAATTCCCTCCCCAGGAGAAATGAACAACTGCCGGGGCGTGAGTCGTCGTGACATTGCTAGCATTGATCACTTGGTAAGTCAAACCAAGTATGACTTGTCCAGGGTCCACAAAGTCTGGTGTCACCATTGTGACATTTGCCCCTGTGTCCCTGTAGGCCAAAGCTTCTTTTTCATTTATCAAAGACCTTTGTCTGTACTTGCCCAGGTTACTGGGACACACAGAGGAGGTCATATCCATGCCTCCATTACAGACTAACACAGCCTGAGTTGGAACTCTGACTAGGCCATATTCCATCTCAGATCCCAGGGTCAACCCTACCATACCCTTCTGCTGAGAACCACCACTTGTAGCTGGACTAGGGGGAACAGTTGCCTTAGGGGCAATGGTGGCTGGTGCTGCATCTTTCTTGGTGCAGTCACTGGTCCAATGGCTATTCTGTTTACAGACTTTACACTATGGTTTTCTTGGGGCTTCTTTCTTTTTAGCAGATTGGGAATTCCCACCATTAGACACGTTTTGGGGACCTTGTGAAGACTTCTGGTCTTTCCCCTTCTCCTCACCTTTTTGATCGTGCTTCTTTTGGTCACCACATTGGTACTGTACCGTCTGCTTCACCCTGGTTCTGACCCATTTGTCTGCCTTCTTTCCCAATTCTTGGGGAGAGGTCAGATCAAAAGTCTACCAGGTGCTGATGCAACAGCTGATTTTGACAGTTATTAAGGATCTGCTCCATCATGATCAGATTATACAATCCTGTATAGTCACACACTTTACTGACCAATAACCAGCTCTCCAGAGACTTAGTAGCACAATCTACAAAGTCAACCCAGTTCTGAGTCTGTGCCTTCTGTGTATCTCTGAACTGTATTCTAAACTGCTCTGTGGTTAAGCCAAGCCCATCTATTAGAGATCTTCAGGACCTTGTAATCATTAGCATCTTCTTCTTTGACATTGAGGAGCTTATCTCCACCTTTGTCTGCAAAGGAGAGCCACAAGATTGCTGCCCACTGCTCCTGGGGTACATTCTGTACTTTGCAGGCTCTCTCCAGTGCAGTTATCCATTCGTGGATATCATCCCCTTTCTGATAGGGAGGGACAATCTTGTTAAGGTTTCTATGGTCATAAGACCTTTCCCTACCACTAAGGAAGTTGCTGCCACCATGGGGCTCTAGCCCCATCTTTTGTCTTGTTCTCTCAAGATCTAGGGTCTCCTTTTCTAAAGCTACTTGCTGTATTCTTACTCTCAGTTGAGCTTCTTGAATTCTCACCTGAAACACTCCCTCTTCTCCTTGGAGGTAGCCCTTCTATGAGAAGAGGCAGAGGACCCTAAAGTTGTGCTAGAATGATTAGATTCAACTGAAGGTGATCTTGGTCTTCTGGGCACACTACCAACTCTTCCTGGGGGGGACAAAGAGAGGGCCTCTTTGGCCTTCCTCATCTCCAGTAGGAGCTGGGTTCTCCAGGTCTAGTTCATTATCAATTTCGTGGTCGGCATCAGAGTCTGAATCCTGTGGGATTGGACCACTGGGATTCTCCTCATCTGCTGCTTCCACCCCACTGCCTACCCTTACAGGCTCTGAAGCCTTCATCAGGTCATCTAACAGTAATACCTCTCTGAGGTGTTGAGTGGTGGCACCTTTGCCAGTCTTCAGTTTCCTCATAGTACACAGAGCCATTAACTCTGAGAAAGGGAGTGTGTCATACTTTGATGTCTGTAACATACTGACATCTGGCAAGGACACACTAGGTCCTGCCCCTGAAGACATAACTAGTGAGGTGTGGTGTATGCACTACCTACTCTAGTTGGGTACCTACTGGATTCTCTGGAGTTGTACAAAGGGTGTGCTAAGCCCTTGACACACAACTCTAAGTTCAGTAGAACTTACTGTATTTTAAGCTTGTATTATTAGTACCTATGGTACCTTTAGTGATTTTTTAAATGATCAACACTTGAGATTATCTGGTAAAGCAATGCAAGCTTGAATCCACATGCTGCACAGCAATGTGAGCATGTGCTGTCCACTATTCTAGTGGGCACCTTGCACCAGTCCAAACAACCTTTACTGATGGTAGGTTTAAAGACAACCTATATAGGAAGCTATCCTAGTGGTAGCTGTGGAGAGCAGCCTTCAGGCGAAGTCTTGAAGGAATGTAAAGCAGCTTGTTTTACCAGTCTATAATCTTGTGAATGACCAAATGAAAGGAGAACCAGACCGGATATATATAAAAAATATATGTATTTATTCTAAACACACTCCTCTAGTCTCTCTATAAGGCTAGATGCAAAAGTACAATACAGAAACTTAATTAGCACACAGTAAATTAGCACAGTATACGTTTTGCCCTAGGGGCCCCACAAACCATATACTAAGAAAGTGGTATAAGTACCACTGTGAACATAGAGACAAGGCCTAAGGCCTGTAGAACCGCTGGGGCAACCAGGAACCACCCAAGGTAGGCTTGCAGGAGACCCACGGGGGACACCTGCAGTGTGTAAACACAGCCACAAATCAACATTGACTTCTTATGGAGAAAGTTACGATT
This sequence comes from Lissotriton vulgaris, assembly GCF_964263255.1. Taxonomy (NCBI): domain Eukaryota; kingdom Metazoa; phylum Chordata; class Amphibia; order Caudata; family Salamandridae; genus Lissotriton; species Lissotriton vulgaris. The sequence continues at coordinate 207,210 of NW_028252494.1, forward strand.
AGATGTTTAAAGGATAAGAACACTTAGGAGTGGACTCCGGTAAAACCCCTTCAGTAATGGACACTTCAAGAGTCAAGACCTACAAGGAGCACTGAAGTACTCGTGTTACCTCACCCAGGGAAGCCGGGTGCATAGCTGTCTTTTTGTGTCGGGTTTCGGCGTCGTTTCCTATGGAGAGCTGCAAAGAAGTGCTGCAGGCGACCATATGAAGAGTGTCCGGATGGATCCAAGGGTGGATCAGAGATCTGAAGAACCCTAAAGCAGAGGGGACAGAGTCTGGGTCACTAGCCAGTGGCCAGGGAGGCAACAAGAAGATGCCAGCCAATGTCAGGTGATTTCAGGTGATATAGGTGAAGCTTGACTCTTCAGCCATGAGGACCAGGAGGCGTTAATGACAACCAAGAGCTGGATTCCAGCTGTCCCACATCAGATGTCGAGGGCTGCAGTGTCAGTATCAGGATTGGACCCAGCAAGCCTTGGCAACAGCAACCCATGGAGAAAGCAGAGATTGGCTTCGGTGCAGACCACCAAGGTCTGAGGAACTCACCCTTAGGAGGAGAGTCAGGGTACATCTGGAGCAACCAGGGAAGCCCAAGAAACAAGAGAGATTCCTTCGTGGGGACCCACCAGTCGACAGACCAGGGATTGCGAAGGGGCCTCAAACAGAAATGTAGGAAGCGGGCCCTACGGAACACTCGTGGAGTGTAGGCCCACAAGCTTCAGTGCAAAAGGTGCTCAGGGCTTGGACTACAAGTAGCCCAATGCACAACTTCGGGAAAGCTCGAGAAGTTGATGCACTAGCAAAAAAGCTGGATGTCCAGGAGTTCCCATCTTTTGTATCGGCTACAGGTCTCAGCTTTGCTGGGATCTTTTGTCGGCCTCAGAGATGTCTGGAAGTCTGTGTCCTGTATCGCAGATTCTTCGGGATCCTGCGGGAACCTCGAACATGCAGACTGGCAAGATACTTTGTTGGTGCTTGTTTCAACAGGGGAGTCACTCCCTGACCCCAAGGGAGATTTCTTCAGTCTTCTAGTCGATATAGAATGTCGAAGGTCCAAGATATATGTTTCAGAGGTTCGTCCAGGATAAACTAAAGTCCTAGGGACTGGGTTCCTATACTTATACAAAGTTTAGGGGATGGACTAACTCTAAGGTCCCGCCTATGGGAGGACCTGGGGAGTGGGTGGTTACACCCCTTCCCCTTTGTCCAGTTTTGCACTAGAGCTGGGGCTGAGTGTCCCAGCAACCGGTTTGAACTTGGAAATGTATGGGGACACCTTGTGTGCCCCAGGCACTGTCTGAAAAGCATTCCCTGAGTGAACCCACCCTGCCCCAATACACTAAAGCCTGTCTGGAGAGGTGGTTGCACCACCCTGTGACAGGAAACCTATTGTCCAGGCCTCCCCTGCCTCAGTTTCGTCCAGCAGCAGGAGGTCAGACTCGTGTCTGTTGCAGCAGCATCCATTTCGTGATGCCAGGGCTCTGTTTAACTTTTACCGGTTAGACTAGTGTGTACATGTCTTCTCCCTCTAGAAGGGTGGAATTCTACCCCTGCCACCAGGACTGGTGGGGGGTAGGATTCCAAAGTTGTTGACACCAAACACGACATGTTTTGATGCAGCCATTCTAAAGTTAGCATTTACCCCAAGGTTATAATGCACTTAAGAGTATATGGTCTCGCTGTATCACAAAACAGCTATCAAGAAGGGATATAGGTATACTATATCTCAGTAAGGGGTGCTTACACCACCATACCCAGGCTGCAGGAGCAGACCTGTGGTGCCATTTTGGAAGGCTTCCCAAAGGCGGCATAATACATGCTTCAGCCCCTGGTAGGCCTCTAGGGTACCTATGTCCTTGGTGCCGAGGGTACCATATACTAGGGACTCACAAGGGTAACCCAGTAACCAATTTGGTATAATAATAATAATAACAATAAAACCATTTCTAAAGCGCCTGGTTACACTTAGCACAGTGTGTCCCCGTGCTATGATTGCTGTCAACCCCCTAAGTAGCTGTTAACACAAGGCTAAGAGACATTGCATATTCTAGCTGAAGATATTTAAGTAGGTTGAAAAAGGTAGGTTTTAAGTTTAAGGAGGAATCTCACTTCTGATGGTTTTATACGGAGTTCAATGGGAAGCTCATTCCACTATTTACCCGCCATGTACCTGAATGAGCGGCCTCCCATTCTAGCCTTAGCGAGGTACCCTGAACAGCATAGTTCCCAATTATCTCAAATTACGTCAGGGACAGTGGCGGTGCGTCCATTGGGGGCGTTGGGGCATTGCCCCACTAGCCATGGACGACCGCCGCTAGTGCCAGCAACATATTTACAGTATGAGTATTTTTATTTAAAAGTTCCTTTTGTGTGTAAAATAAATCCGAGCGCACAGCGCTACAGGGCCGGGACGAGCCCGACAGAATCGGGCATTGCGTATGGAAGTGGGCCGTGGGGGGCGGGGCTGCGGCAGAGAGTGAGTGACAGCGCACACAGGCAGGCAGCCAGAGCGTAAGCACCTGCAGCGGGGTCGGGGTGACTACGCATGCAACAGCCAGGAGTGCTCATAATTGAGACTGGCCTGCGCATGCGTAGTACCTAATAAACCCCCCCCCCCCCTTGTAGCACTGAGAGACATGGCAGGGACCCGGGGCCCCGGTCTCAATATGGGCAGTTTTTCTCCTGCTCGTAGTCCAATCCTGGCGCAGTGGCGCTGTTAAGCCTGCGCCAGGATTGGCTGAGTAGAGCAGGGGTCAGGATCATGGTGCCGCGCCTGGGTGTTTGCTGCTAGTTCAGTAATGGCCAATCACATATGGCTATATCAAGCCAAGTTGAGGTGATTGGCCATAAGCTGCAGTGACGTGACCGCGCGTGAGCAACTGAAAGTCGAAGGAAGGTTCTAGAAGACGTTGAACTCCAGAGTCCAGACTAGTCAGACCACTGAGACAGACCAGTCGATCCAAGCGCGTGGCGGTGACTGACTCCTGTCCTGACTCGTCGTATTATCGTATGGCAAATTAATGTAAGTGCAACCTTATTATCTATTATTACAGTACTGCTTGTATGTTAATGCAGTTTAATCTTTTTTTACACCCTCTCTCCTGTCCGACCTGTAGCACTGCAGTGCAGGCCCATTTAGTGCAGCAGGCCTCAGCTCAGCCCATCTGAGTGTCGGACACGCACACGAAGGAAGGGTCCCCGACTCCCAGGCCCATTTATTATAGATAGTGCAGCAGGCCTCAGCTCAGCCCATCTGAGTGTCGGACACGCACACGAAGGAAGGGTCCCCGACTCCCAGGCCCATTTATTATAGATAGTGCAGCAGGCCTCAGCTCAGCCCATCTGAGTGTCGGACACGCACACGAAGGAAGGGTCCCCTCCCAGCCCAGGCCCATTTAGTATAGATAGTGCAGCAGCCAGCAGGCCTCAGCTCAGCCCATCTGAGTGTCGGACACGCACACGAAGGAAGGGTCCCAGTGTTGGTGTATCTGTTTCAAGATCTTGGCGAATAGGCATAGCATGTGTGGGTATCTAAAGCACTATTAAAAAATGCATTAGAAAATAGGCCCCACTATGAGCAATTATTGCATCACTAGGTCTCTGACCACGAGGGACTCTATTTTGTATGCTATCGCAGTTCTAAAACAAGAGAAAATCTTTTTTTTTTTACTTATGACTATACCTTTTTCCAATTTTCAGCTCAGGATAACTGTGTGGGATGCCTTGAATATGAATCCTTTTTTTCCCTTTCCCGTGTAATGAAGCATGCCCTAGCACTGTATCTGATACCCGAACAATAATGCATGTGTCTGTTTCATGTACTTCCCTTTATTATCAGAAGTGCACACAAGATCAAATAAATGTTATGTGGTAAAGGTGTCTCTGCTGTGTCCATGACAGTATGTCTGATCATTTTCCCGCTTAGCATGTATCTTGTTAATTTCATGCACGTGCTAGTTTGTAGTGCTGGAATATTTACCTGCATGTACATGTTCTCTCTGTGTACTGTGTTCTGTATGACAAAGTGTGTTTTTTTATCGAGGCTTTGTCAGCAGTTTATATTCCATTGTTTAATCGGAATGTATGCTTAATTAATATAGAGCCACACATATTATCATTTCAATTGGATTATGTTGCACCGGTTTGGTAAATTGGGTAATATCGAGCTCGGCATTCTTTTTATTTTGATTTGTAATAATGGTTTTTGCGGCTTGAGAAATACAGCCAAAATAACTTAGCATCAATTGTTTGCAACTTTATGGTCTTTTGAAGTTAATACGTTTTTTTTCTCTGCTCTTCGCCCACGGAGATAACATTAGTTTGATTAAATGAGCCAAGGAGTGTTTTGATTTGTCATTAGACTGTCCTCTATACTTTAATACATATGCATATATTACTGCAGAGTGACGTTTCACTAACACTGACAGATTAATCCGATTTGCCCTTTGTTGACTTGCAGATTTCTGCCTAAGCCTGCCATAAAACAGCATTGCCTGTAGCATCCCCAGCTCATATGTGCCGTAGAACTCCCAGCCCAGGCCCATTTAGTGCAGCAGGCCTCAGCTCAGCCCATCTGAGTGTCGGACACGCACACAAAGGAAGGGTCCCACTCCCAGGCCCATTTAGTATAGATAGTGCAGCAGGCCTCAGCTCAGCCCATCTGAGTGACGGACACGCACACGAAGGAAGGGAACAGGATAGAATGGAATAGAGAAAGAAAGTGACCAGGGGGAAGACGACCTAGAAAGACATGCACGCTGGAGCACTAAATTATAACAGACAAATGTTTTTTGAAATGACGCAATGGAGGGGTTTCTTCTGAGTTAAAAAATACCTTGCCGGTGGCTTCTATTACTTTAATACATGCCCCAGTCGGTATGGTTATTGGTTATAATCTGTGAAAGGGATTGGGAAGTTTCGAGGGGTTCAATGGCCCTAAATTCCCCTTTGTACCTGGCCTACATTTTTCTGCCACCCTTTCCTGTAGCTTCGCTAGGACCGTAAATCTTAATCCCTGAGATCACTTCTTACATAAATGTAAGGTGCATACCAATCACACATACTGCATGCCAAAAGAAACATTTACACAAAATGCTCCATAGGTCCACGGATGTGAGGCGAGCCTGTAGTCACACTGTCCTCAAGGTCCCCGCCTGGCACAGTCGCCTATATAGCCGTGACAGTGGCAAACAGTGCCTCCGCTTACTCGGCAGAAAACAATTTAACTAGTTAAGGGCGAGTACATCACAAGGAGCCAGGCCAGGACATTGCCAGAATGGAAGTGAAGTGCAACAAAATGTTAACGGTGACCAGTCCCCTCCAGTCATGCACCAAAAGCATATCCAGCTTGCATCTTAACTTGGTAGTTCAGAAAAGACCTGACATGAAGTAACACCTTTTCAAGGAAAGATAATAAGGTTCTCGAAACCCACCCAGGCCCTGCTGCAGAATGAAACCCAATGTCCCTTCAGATTATTGCATACAATATTGAATTTGTCACCTTGCCCAAATGTACACTTCTGCGCTGCTCTCTAACTAGGTTTGCAATTTACGAATGCAGGTACATACATACAGAAAAGCAAAGTCTTGTTGGCATTGTATGGAAATCTGGTGGCAGCAAGGGGATGGAATGCAAGGGACATATTAATATATGACTGTACTTTTTTCTAGTCTGATAGGAGCATAAGTGGCCAGTTACTTCAGGCTGGGTGGTTACTTCAGGATGGGCTTTGCTTTATATTTTTTTAGGTGTTGCTAAGTCTGTTCAAAATTTTATGAAACACATGTGTTCTATTAAATGCTCATAAAAAGAATATTTAAAAAAAGTGAATGCAGTGAGGGTAGAAAACTGCTGATTTCACAGCACTCCTATGTAAATATGACAAACAATATTGACAGCTCATGGAGAAACTCACCAAGAACGTACCAGATGAGCACAAAGTGGAAACTGCGGCATCATTATACAAGAAAGAAAGTTAAGCTCTAGTGTGGTGATTAAAGCATAATTGGTTGCAGCCAACACTATGCACCGCTAATAGCTCCAACTTTCAGTAAAACAAGACCTATTGCATTGCAAATGCTTGTTTTATATGCAAGTTTCAGACCAGCACGTCCTGCCCGGGCCACACACTCTTGGGGAGTGCTGCATGTCGAAGAAAAAAGTAGCTAGGTGCCTCTACCATGTGCCTCGTTTAGACTTGCATGAATGAGAATAGCAGACTGGGGGCTGGAAGGACACCCTTCCATTCCACATTCTAGTAGAAACTCCTTATTGTTGCGTTTTTAATATATCCGGAGCCCATATGAGAATCTAAAATAGCAATACTTGAAATCTCTTTCCTGAGTCAAGAAGTTGTGTTGTTGCCCATTTCGCCGACCTTCTCAGTCTGCTACCCCCTCCCCCCGTTCACCCCGATGCTATCCATCATAAAAAAACACCTAAATGAAGTCTCGAATGTGACAGTAAAATCACGGTAATAAAGGATTGCGTTTTTCAGCAACACCACCGTTGGCTGGGAAATTGTATGTTTATTGTTTTTGAAATGTAAAATTCAAGAAAAAGAGGGCCTGATTGAAAAGTTAGAAGTGGGATCACGAATGTGTGTTTTCGGTGAGATCTGGATGCAAGAACCCGGATTCCCTGTGATAGGTTTCACAGCCCCAGCCCTCACTGCCACTCCGCTATTTCAGATATGGAGATTTACAATGACCTTTGGGCTTCGACAATCCGACAATTTGCCCGCTCTTTGATAGAAAAGTGCATTCAGGCTGGCAACTTAATTCCCTTCAGAACGGTGTGATGAGACTGCAGCAGTCACGGGTTCCATTCCCTCACAGGGACACAAAAAGACAGAATGCCTCCTGTGCGTTCAGGCCAACCTCAGCAGCCTTATTTGCTCTTGGCTGTGCCACTGCACAGGGCCTATGGTTGTTGATGCCACTAGTGTAAAGCTATTGCACGTGCTTCATAATGAATGTTGTTTGTAGACTCCGCTTTAGATAGTCACTTGTATGTTACTATTGAGCCAGCTCTGTATTTCACCGGAAAGACATGTCATTCATTTTACTGGTCAGCAGTGCACATTCACGTTGGCACAAAGTGTGAGAAGCTAACACTGGTCAGCATTACAAGAAGCTAGCTTTAGTTGGACATATGAGTAGCAGGCACTTGTGAGTAGTGTGGAAGCCACCACTAATAGACAGTGTGAGAAACAGCCACAGATGAGCAGTGTGAGAAAAGTCCACCGATGGGCTGAATAAGCAGCAGGGAATTTTAGGCAAATTGCATAGGTAAGAGTGTTTACTGGTGGGAAATGTGAGTAGTTGGCAGTTTACAAAAATAACACTGGTGAGCAAAGTGAGGAGCAAACGTTAGACAGCAATTTAAGTTTAGGGCACTCATGAACAGGTGCCAAACAGGTGTTAGAATAAGGGGTGCAATTTCTCTCTCTTCGCAATGTTTTCGCCCACCGTCTAAAGCATTTGAATTTTCCAGCACTCTTACCTGTGGCTTGTAGATAGATTTGGGCAGCCGCTATTCGAATTTGTCAGCCAGTATTTTCATTGGCATAGCCTACAGGTCGCGCCTTTGGGACCTTATAAATGTTTAGCCATGCAACACTTGTTGTTGCACCAAGGATATTGTTAATGTTTTTCCTAGAGAGAGAGATCAGAGTTTTGTGTAATGAAAGTTTTGACTCATGGAAAGGTAGCGGATAAGGCTAATGCGCCTGCTGCAAAGAACATGTACCTGATGCAGATCACAAAATGCTGTAAATAGGTCAGTGAGTCACTGCATTTCTCAGTTAAATCATTTTCTCACTTGCAGTTCGTAAGTAAAAATCCTAACATACAACAGTGAACTATTGAAAACTGCAAGTTTAAAATTGTACTGTTATGTCCCCCCCCCCCCCAGTCTTTGTTTGATTACCCTAATGTCTCAAAAATAATGTGTTATATTTTTATTTCCAGCACCTGGTAAAGCCTGACAACCTGAACCTTTACCCAACTTTTTGGGCAATTTTTGGAGAAAGAACAAGAGGCCCAACCTCCTTGCTGCTCTTTCATCCCGGCTACGACCCAGCAAACAACCGTGTTCAAGGTAAGGAAACTGATGATACTTTTTTGTAGCTTGGAGATAGGGCTATGTTTGTGGTCACTCACTCTACATGGTGGTTGGGGTGGGTGCACATTCTGAACATTGTACCCTGACTGGATGGAATTTAATAATACTGAGCCTGCCCTTAGCCCTGTGCTTTGGGCAATAACGGTTGTTAAAGGCACTATCTATCCTTGCCTTGGTAAAGGCCCTCAAACTGTGTCTGTTTCAGTGCCACTATGGCACACAGAGGAAGCAGGCAGTCAGGCTGTATTTTTTTCCCTATCCTGTTGTCCAAAGGGGAGCGTTATGTAGGAGAGTAGGGTCTGCTTTCCTATGGTCACCCCATTTCTTTGCTTTTTGCTTTACTGGTTTATGACTTAGAAAGGCTGTGGGCCTGCTAATCAGACCCACAGCACAGCTGTTCTCTCTCTAAATTCACACAATGTACTTTAGGTGCATTTGCCAATTGGGTATTGGGTCACTCTTGTGAGTCCCTGTATAGTGTACCATAGGTACCTAGGGCATAGGTGCACCCAAGGCCTACCAGGGGCTGGAGCATGTATTATGCCACCCCTGGCTGGCCATTAAAATGAGCTGTTGGAGCTATATCACTTGCTATCATGCACAAGATATATGTATTTGTACTGACATTTGATATTATTGCACCAAATCTTATACGTTGTACTTTGACTATTGACAGGATTCTTTCATATTGGTACGGACAGCATCGGCAAGATGAATACGGTACAACAGTTAATTACACGGTCATTCCATGCACGCCCACTAGAAGATAAACTACAGATAAAGAGGTTAGGACCTCATCGACCTGACCTTCAACTCCAACAAGTTACCAAGGACAGAGGAAAATGTTACAATCGTACATTCTCAAAAACCTGGTACACAAAAGCTGATTGGCTTACAGGGTGCCCTTCAAAAAACAGACTGTTCTGCTTCCCCTGCTTGCTGTTTAATGGTGACTTTCCTTGGACAAAAGAAGGCGTGTTGGACTTGAAGCATCTGTCTGAAAAAATAAAGAAGTATGCACACTCAAAAAAGCATATGGAAAACGTGACCAGACTGGGAATGTTAGGAGACGCACCGATTGAGCAGCACATCAGCGATGCATATCAACAAACAATACAGAAACACAATCAAACAGTTGATAGAAATAGACACATACTATCAAAAATAATTGATTGCATTCGTTTCTGTGGTGCTTTCGAACTGGCATTGCGAGGCCATGATGAATCGGAAGGGTCCACAAATCCTGGAATATTCATGGGTCTTATAGATTTAGTAGCAAGCATAGACAAGGAAATGGAATCACATTTAGCAAGTGCTACAGTCTTTAAGGGCACCTCTAAAACGATACAAAATGAACTCCTGGAGTGTATGCTAGAAATTATGAGAAGCCATATTGTCCAAGAGTTGCAAAACACAGACTTTGTGGCTATTCAGGCTGATGACACCACTGATGTGGCCGCACAAACGCAGTCCGTATTAGTCTTTCGGTACCTGGACAAAGGCTATAATGTTGTGGAGCGGTTCTATGGTTTCACTCATTTAAAAAACTCCACTGCAGAAACCATTACTGCTGCTATACTGCATCAACTCAACTTTATTTTCCCAGAGGTGCATCAAAGAAGAAAACTTATTGCACAAAGCTATGATGGTGCGTCCGTAATGAGTGGAAGCCATGGTGGCGTACAGAAAAGAATTAGAGATGTCTACCCGTATACTCATTATGTGCACTGTCATGCCCACCAACTTAATCTTATCATGCAACAGGCAGTATCGAAGATCCCAGAGACACGAATTTTCTTTCAGGATATAGGAGGCATGGCAGCATTCTTCTCACGTTCCCCAAAAAGAATGGAAGCACTTCAGGAGATAGTGGATAAAAGGGTTCCGAGGGGAGCCTCAACTCGTTGGAACTATAACTTACGTACAGTCCAACTAATATTTCAATATAGGGAGGACCTTGTGAAATGTTTTCAAGCCATAGAAACCAATCAAACCTTTGATTTCAAAAGTCACAGTGAAGCCCGTGGCTTTGCTAGAACACTAAAAGATAGAGAGTTTCAGTTCTTTCTATTTTTATTTGATAAGATAATGTTAAATGTCGAGAGTGTATACAATCAGTTACAAGGACGAGACATAGATACTGTGTTTGTGAAAAGATGTACCACGGACTTTGTCGCAAGCATAAACAAAGTGAGAGATGAGGTTGACAGTTTAGACAGCCAACTGCCAGCCGGTTCAATTTTTTCAAACCACAGGACAAACATCACCACTCTGGTACGAAGGGCAAAAGATATATGTGACATTGTAATTGTACATGCACAAGACCGTTTTGCTTTCACAAAACATTTGGAGAGTGCCGCATTATTGGAAAGTACATACTTTGCAAAGTATAACGAATCCTTCCCTGAGCATGCTCTGCATGCGGCTGTGGAAGCTTATCCGATGCTCAACCAAGAGGACCTGAAAAATGAGTTGACAGTAATGTACTCAATGCCTGTGTACCAGAAGGCCACTAATGCCAGGTCTTTGCTGTCTTTAATTCATGAACTTCATATGGAAAAGACATTTACAGAGACAGTAGCTTTACTAAAAATAGTAATTACCACTCCTATGACCACCTCAGAGGCAGAACGATCTTTTTCCACCTTAAATAGGATTAAGACATTCCTGAGGAACACCATGCTTCAGGAAAGACTCAATGCATTAGCAATGCTCTCTATAGAGAGCGAGCTTGTTCAAAATATTGCTGACTTTAACATTCAAGTAATTGAAAAATTTGCTGCACTTAAAGACAGACGTGCTGAATTTAGATACAAAAAGTAAATATGTTGAATGGTGATAGTTTGTGACCTGTTTAGTTGGTTCTTTTGTTTGCAGTTTAAATAAAAACAATCTGTGAGGTTCTCAGCATTGTATCTTGAAGTCTGTTATAAAGCTCTGTGGTTATACTGAATAAGCAGCTACCTATGTTATATGACAGCTCTTTAATAATGTAATACCTGCACTTTCACAATTGCTTTATTAACCTTCCTGCTTCCTCAAATTTTCTTGAAAATGCACCATTTTTCCACTATTTTTTCAAAATTTTCTCGGGGGGAATTCCACCCGAACCCTCCTTAGGGGGATCGGGCTCGCTCGCTGCGCTCGCTCGCTACGGTGCAGTATGCTGCCGAGTTTCTGCCCCACCACTTTCAAATGTCACCAGCCGCCACTGGTCAGGGACAATGAATGGTCAAAAGCTTTTGCAAATACGCGAGTCCTTTCCCTTGGGCAATGTGATGCATGATGCACAACACTTTCAACCTAATGCGCTCCTTGATGGGGAGCCAATGGAGCATTGACAGGGCCTGTTTCCCTGATGCCCTGCGAGGCAGGTTCAACACCAGGCTTGCAGCAGCATTTTGAACACACTGCAGCTTATGAAGCCCTTTATTACTTAGGCCTATGAGCAGGGAATTGCCATAGTCAAGATGGGGCGTGACTAAAGCATGAATTAGAGTTTTCCTGGCACTGATAGGCAGGAGATCTAACACTTTGCGTAATGTTTTAAGGATACCATAGCATCTTCCTGTCAACTTGCCAACATTGTTGTTTAAAGATTAGACTAGAGTCCAATAGGACACCTAAGTTCTTCACAGTCTCCGAAGGAGAGGGTGTCGGACCTAGTTCAGATGGCCACCACACAGGTGACCAAATGGATGGGGTTTTTCCGATTACCAACAGCTCAGTCTTGTCACCATTTAGGCGAAGACAGTTCTCGTTCATCCAGCTTGCTACCACCGTGAGGCAGGTGTAAACATTGATTGCAGCGTCATTCTGTCCCTGGGTAAGTGTGATCATTAGTTGAGTATCATCGGCATATGTGACGATGTCTACTCCAAATGATTCCACAATATGATCTAGGGGTTCCATATAGAGATTAAATAATGTCGGGCTCAGGCTGGAGCCCTGTGGGACCCCATGCCTCAACCCCCGGGGGGAGGATTTGAATGGGAGACAATGCACTTGAAAACTTCCATTCTCGAGAAAAGATCTTATCCATTCGAGGGCCGATCCTTCCACTCCCATTTCTGAGAGGCGAGACAGCAGCGTGGTGTGCGATACGGTGTCAAATTCCGCACTTAGATCTAATAATACTAATGCTGCTGTCTGCCCCTCATCCACTATTTGTCTCAAACGTTCCGTGGAGAAAAGGACAACTAATTCAGTGGAATGACTAGCTCTAAACCCCAACTGAGTGGGGTGTAAGAGGTGCCCCTCTTCATGATATTTCATAAGCTGCGCATTAACTATTTTCTCCACCACTTTCATACAAAATGGGAGAAGAGATATGGGACATAGGTTCTGTAACTGGGAGATATGCAGGTTGGGCTTTTTTTTCAAAGGAATCACCTGAGCCCTTTTCCATACATCTAGCACATGGCACTCCTGAAAAGATAGGTTTGCCATGTGACTTATGTGATCTATTATCCCATCAAGGAAACCCTTAAAACACTTGGGCGGAGCTGCGTCGCTAGGGGATCCTGACTGAATACTGTTAGCAATGCTCAACATAGCCTGCCTATCCGGTACTTTAAAACACTTCAGATGAGTGTTAATGGACAGACTCTTTCCCTTTTCAGACTGGTTTTGCAACACATCCGTCCCACCCATTTGGAGTGTGCCTAATGTACATGCAATCAGTTTAGAGAGGAAGCAGCTAGGCTGGTGTCCTGGTTAGCAGATCCCCAGCCAGACTAAAGTCGCTAAATCAGTGAAACACAGCAAAAAGTGGGGGTAACCTTAGTAAGCAGATCCTACTCTCCTACAGGCAAGGCAGGAGAAATCCAGATGTCAGATGGGTAGAAGAGATGAAGGAATTGATTTAGGTCTTTTTTCAGGAAAAGAAAGGTACTGCAACTCTTTTCTCAATATGGGGTGCGTTCAAGGCTACAGCAAAGGGCCAGATGATAGCCGTTTCAGCATTACAATCCAAGATGTGGAGGAATCAAATATTTAAACTACACATGACGTGGATTTAGCCTTAAAGCAAAGGGATAGTTGCAGGGGAGAGCATTTAGAATTGGAAAAACAACTAACAAGAACAAAACAGGAGCTAAGGGAATTCTTTATTCTTGAGGAATTAGCCAGCTCCAGGACATATCAACATCGCGTATACGTGGAGAGTCAGTTAGTGGGAAAACTCCTTGTCTGGTCAATTAAAGCCAAGCAGGAGCATATGATAATTTCAGAACTGATAGGGCCTGAAACAGGTGAATTGATTATAGATAAGGGAAAAATTGCACAAGCATTTCTAAGTCATTATCACAAGCTCTAGGCAACTGAATTTATGGTATCTAATGAGGCGATAACCCATTATTTGGGAGACATTGATCTTCCATGTATGATAACTGATCAGGGAGTTGAGGTATATGCTGAAATCACGTAAAGTGAAATTAAGGGTGCCCTCGCTTCAATGCCGGGTGGCAAGGCTTCAAGAAACGATGGCTTTCCCACAGAGTTTTATAAGGTATTTTCAGAAGAATTAACAGCTCTCTTATTGTAGTTATTCAATTTCATAAAAGTGGGGGTAGAAGTTCCCTCTATCTATAAGGAGTCAATAATAATAAGTTTTGTTGAAAAAGGTAAGTGCCCTAAAAACGTTAATTAGTTTGATAGTCGACTATAACATTTTAATGGCAATTTGGGCAAATCGTTGTTCTTCAATAGCTCAGAAGATTATCCAAAAAGATCGGCCGGGGTTCGTCTCAGGCAGACACGTCATCCAACACTGCGTTCCTGGTTAAAGCGCTTGATTTTTTAAATTCAAATAAACTACATGTTCTTATAATGATGGTCGATGCCGAAAAAGCATTCAACCTTGTTAATTGGGAATTTCTTTTCTTAGTTCTTACAAAGGTCGAGTTACTAATGAAAATAACACAAATGTTGGCAGATCTATATCAGGGGGCTCAGGCGCCAATTATTATAAATTTGCAGATAGCCGGAAGAGTGCCTATAAGGCGAGGAACCCATCAGGGATGTCCTTTATCACCCGCTTTATTCGCATTTTTTATAGAACCTCTTGCTGCAAAAATTAGGGCCAACATGCAGATTCAAGCACCCTTGAGAGGAATGCCAAAATTAAAATTATTCGCTGATGACATCATTCTTTACCTTAGGCCAGAGGAGCGGAATATCAGAACAACCTTAACTGAATTTAAGCAGTTTAAAGCTATTGGAGAGTATAAAATTAACCATAATAAAGTGGAAATTTTATTACTTAACGCCAGTAGTCAAACTTTGCCTGAGTTTTTGCAACAGCAAGCCCAATCTTCAGTGCCTATCCGTTATTTATGGATTTATGTGACAAAAAGTTATGAGGAACTTTTTAAACTGAACTATTTAGCAATGGCTTCAAAAATTTGAAATGTATTAGATAGATGGACCCTTCTAACACTCACAATAATTAGTAGGGTAGTACTTATAAAAAGGTCCATCTTACCATTATTAGTATTTCTATTCTCGAATGTTCCCATAAAAATTGACACTACATACTTCAAACCGTTGGAAGTCATCATTCATCAATTTATTTGGAGTAAAAAAGCATCAAGAGTAAGAATTTCAGTCCTCCAACTCGATATCAGACAAGATGGTTTGGCACTTCCAGAGTTACAAACTTACCATGAGGCAACTCTGGTGGATATAATGGTTCAGATGGTAAGGAATCTCTGGATAGCTTTTTATGGATAAGATGGTGCAGGAAGCAGAATCACCTACTTCAGTTTTTATTTAAACGGCTAAACTTCCGAAAAAGACTTGCTACAAGACTTTGCAGGGAGTAGGAGAAAGAATACATTCATTTTATCAAACAAAGGCGAATATATGGGGTCATGAGTATTTGAAACTTGAGGAGTGTAAAACACTCTGCCTGTATATTAGAAATAGTCAGATAAGATTTTGGGAAAGTAAAGGCTTTAAGGAGCTTGGTACTTTTGTGGTTGTGGGGAGATGTATAAAATGGCAGGAGATTCAGGCTAGATGTGGAACCAGCTGAAATTTGTGTTTTTTTGGCTTTCTCCAGATTATTCAATTGGTGAAGAAATTTTGTTTTCCATTGAGTGCTTTGGCCTCTTTATTGCCAGCTCTTGGAAAGGGGAGACCTCTCGGTCACCCCGAACGTATGGCTGGGTGCCCCGATCGCCCGGGAACCTTTGCAGGCGGGGGGCGTGTCCCCGGCCGGTATGCCCAAAGTGGCGTGGTTGGAGCACGCCCCGCCGCCTAAGAGGGTTGTCCTAACACCGGCCCGGAAGTCCGTGCACTTTTGGGCGGGAGGGGGATGCCGCCCCGCCCCCCCCTGCTGTAAGTTAAAAGGCGCGGGGTCCAGGCAGGCGTTCTCTTGTTCCCGCGCTCTGAAGGCTGCACCACCCGTCGCTCGTGAGCCCTCAAGGGAACAAGCAGCAGGTTTTGAACGTGGTGATCGTTGTTTTTTCTGCTTCAGTCGTCGGGGTGTATCTGGGATCCGAGGACCTGCACAGAACGTCCGATATGCCTGGAAAGAAGAATGGGAAGAGCTCCGAGATGGAACAGATGCTTCGCACACTGGTAAACCAAGTGTCGGCGATGGACAGGAAATTTGGTAAAATGGACCGACTGGGTCGCAGCTTAGTGGCGCTCCAGAAGAAAGTGGAAGCTCAGGCAGGGCCCTCAGGGAGACCTAAGAGGATTGTGGGGCCTGCTTTGCCAAACGTTACTCCAGGGGGGGACAAGGGGAAAAAGAAGAAAGGTAAAGGGGGTCCTAGTGAGGTCCCGGTCCCGATGGAAGTTCCGCTGGTCCCAGTAACTCCAGCGGCCAGCCCGGTGCCCGCACCGGATGGGGGATTGCCAATCCCTGTGATTATCACACCACTGGATAAGGAACAGGTACCCCCGCATCTAGCGGCGGTATTGCCTTGGTTGAAGAAGGGAGCGGGGGATCCGCGGCTGCGGAAGATCCAGCTGAGGAGGCTAGGCAAATTATCGACCAGCTCAGGCAGGCAAGGGGCTCTGGGGTAGGGAACATGCCTTCTATTCCTCTGCAGGTGGCGAACACGGCCGTGGTCGAGAACCAGAATAAGGCGACGGACACAACCGGAGGTACGACAGAAAATGGTAAGAGATCGCTCCCAATAATGGGGGAGGGCGCTGTACCTTCAAGGCGGGAATGCCTGGCACAACATGTTCAGATGGCCATGAAAGAGATGGTGTGGGCGAACAAATACATTAATATGTTTTCATTGTTGACGGACAATCGTGAATTAGAATATGCCAAAACCCAGGAAGATTTGTGGCACCCCAGTGAATGGAGGGCAAAAATGGCAGAATTCAGGGTGGAGGAGTCTATGATGAACTGGATCAGGGCTTTTTCTGTGTTTGTAGCAATTATGGGTGAGCAAACACCAGAATTGTTGGGAGACCTTGCTTGCTACCAGAGCAGGATCACTGGCTTCCATGAGAAATATGGAGGGGACGCATGGAAAGGGTACGATGTTTCGTTTACAAAAGCGAAAGAGTTTAATGAATCGCTGACTTGGGATTGTTTGGACACTGTATCTTGGCATGCGCAGTTCACGCCGGGCTCGGCGGGAGGAACAGGGTCGAGTGTGAATGGTTTCAGGGCTTTTCAGCAGAAACATCCACAGCCCTTTCGACCAGCCCACCGGGGAGAGACTCAGTCTAGATCGGGCAGGAACGGGAATAAGCAAGGGGTATGTTGGGGTTTTAACAAGGGAACGTGTAGTAGGCCGCAGGGAACATGCAGGTTCAGGCATGCCTGCGCATGTTGTGGTAACACCTCCCACCCCGAAACTAGCTGCCGATCCAGAGGCAATGTTGCTGGGGGAAAAGGGGGTACCAAGCAAGATTGACACGGTGCCTCAGATGACTAAACAATCGCCCGTGGATATTTTGGCTTTGACTCCCTGGCTGAACAAATACCCTGATCATGTGTCCGCCGGGATCCTGCGAGATGGCTTCTCGTATGGCTTCAGGATCCTGGCGGGTGATTTTTGGGGAGCCCCCTTATGCAGAAACCAACTGTCCGTTACGCACAATCTGGCGGTGGTCGCCACTAAAATTGCGAAAGAGGTTCGCTTGGGGCGGGTCGCAGGACCGTTTGGTGAAATACCAACGGCCAATTTTGTGTGTTCCTCATTAGGGGTAGTTCCCAAGAAGGAGCCGGGTGAATTCAGGCTCATTCATAATCTATCTGGACCAAGGGGGGCTTCTGTGAATGAGGCAATCGATGCAGGCATTTGCAGTGTTAGGTATGCATCATTTGATGACGCAGTGGTCATGTTGAACCGCCTAGGCCCCGGTGCATTGTTAGCAAAATCGGACATTGAATCCGCATTTAGGTTACTACTGGTGCATCCCCAGGATCAGCACTTGTTGGGTTTCGCATTTCAGGGGAAGTACTACATGGATATGTGCATGCCAATGGGTTGTTCAATTTCTTGTGCCTATTTTGAAATGTTTAGCTCATTTCTGGAGTGGGCATTCTCGAAGGCCTCAGGGCACCAACATGTGATGCATTATCTCGATGATTTCCTGTTTCTCGGCCCAGCGGGCTCTTGGGACTGTGCACGGGCATTGCAGGAATTCTCGTGCTCATGCTGGGTTTCGGGGTTCCGTTGGCGCCAGGTAGGACAGTGGGTCCTACTACCTCCCTGGAGTTTCTGGGTATTGAACTAGACTCCGTGTAGGGTTGCTTCGGTCTGCCGGTGGAGAAGATCGCCAAATTCAGGGCCTCCTTGCTACAATGTCTTCAGAACGACAAGGTGACACTGCATCAACTAGTGTAAGAATTGGCTTTTGTAGTTTGGTTTGCCCTGTTCCCATCATGCACTGGGACAGGAACAGACTAATTTGCATACAGCCGGGTTCTGAAACTGGGATGGTGCAGTGAGCTAAAAAACGGTGTTGGATCTAGCCCTGATCTCTTGACTGGGTGAGAGCTTTCTGCTTAATTCAGAGACTCTGTCCCTCACCACCCCTTGTTGTAAATACTGCATCAACTACAGCAAACAGTGGGACAGCTGAATTTTGCACTGAGGGTTATACCAATGGCTCGCCCTTTCTCCCGATCCATTGCCCAGGACATGGTTGGCCTCAAAGAAGGGCACCATCGTACGAGGCTGTCGGCAGTGGTTCGCCAGGACATGCTCACTTGGCTGGCATTCCTGGCGGATTTCAATGGCCGAGTGGTCTGGAGCAAAGCCCCAGCCTCATCAGCAGAGTTAGGTTTATGGACCGACTCCGCGGGCAGTGTGGGGTTTGGCGCGATCCTTGGTAACCGATGGTCGGCCCAGAAATGGCCAGCATGGTGGGAAACAAGTGGCTTGACGAGCAACATTGGTTTCCTAGAGTTATTCCCCATCTGGGTAGCATTGTCGGCCTGGCCAGAAGAGTTTCGAAACCGCTCGGTGATATTCTGGTCTGATAACATGACTGTGGTTGAGTGCATTAACCAGCAGGCAGCACGCTGCAAGTGGATATTGCGATTGTTGAAAGAAATTGTGTTGAAATGCTTGAAGCTAAATGTACAATTCAGGGCAAAGCATGTGCCGGAAATACTGAATAATGCAGCTGATGCGCTCTCTCGTTTCAAAATCCAGGCATTCAGGGATTCTTTACCCTCAGCGGAGCTAGTGGCAGCGCCATTTCCCGAAGCATTATGGCAAATAGGCGCCCCGGACTACAAAACCTTGTGGCAGCCAGTTTAGTGCCTAGGACAAGAAAAGCTTATGAAGGGGCGTTCCGCTCATACTGCACCTTTTTGGGCCCTGCATGGGAGCATAGATGGGGTCAGGAGGGGTCCTCTACCCAATTTTTAGTGACACTCCATGAGGAGGGCTGGTCGGCGGCAACCGCCAGTCGGTATAAGGCCGCCATATCGTTTATGGCTCAGCTCCAAGGGATCAGGTACCCGACGGACTCCTTTATAGTCAGAAAGGCGCTGCGCGGCTGGCAGTGCCTAGAGGGGCGCAAAAAGGATACCAGGCTTTCGATAGGATTTGACAGGTTGACTAAACTAGAGAAGACATGCTCCTCACCTAGTGAGGTTGTCCTATTCCAGGCAGCATTTGCACTTGCACTTGCATTCTATGGGGCCCTGCGGGTAGGCGAACTAGTGGCTGCCAATAAAAGGGATACTGAGAGGGGTCTACGCAGGGACCACACGCAAGTGAGGGGGGATTCCCTGCCGATCACGATTGCCAGGTCAAAGACAGACCAGGAGGCCCAGAGGAGCAGCATTATGTTGCAGCGCACTCCGGGTAGTCCCTGTTGTCCAGTGATGCACGTTGAGGCCTACCTAAAGCAAAGGGTGATGACGTGGGGGGGGCCTTGCTGCAGCATGCTGACGGCACCCCGTTAACAAAGTTTCAGTTCCAGAAAGTGCTGGCGATCACGATTGCAGCTGCGGGCTTGAACCCGAGTGATTTTGGAACTCATTCATTCAGGATAGGGGCTGCTACAGAAGCGACGGCCGGGGGTTTGCAGGCAGACAATGTTAAACAGTTGGGGCGCTGGTCTTCGAACTGTTTCAAACGTTACGTGCGGTTGCACATGTTGTAATTTACTGAAGAAGTGCACTCACGCTTGTTGTCTTTTGTTTGGATTACAGTTTCACAAGCCTGTGACGCAGGGCGGAAATTGGGACCGGCCCAGTATCAGCTAACCACCACTTCAGGAGCAAGGAATAGAAGACGAGTGGTCTGGGTCGTGGGCCACTCATACGTGAGACAGGCCGCGGACATATTCAGGACAGGTGATGCGATTCACACATCTGAGGAATATGGTTTCAGGGTGTCCTTCCATGGGAAGGGCGGTTTATGTATTGACCGACTGCAAAATTTTGTCGAAGAATTGTTAGGGCGGCACAGGTCACCGCCATCAGTAGTCATAGTGCACATTGGGGGCAATGACTTGGTGAGGGTGGGCAGACGGGCTTTAATCAAACACATACTTACAGCAGTTAGTTGGTTAGCAAAGACACTCCCGGGGTGCACAATAGCTTTGTCACACATGATTCCGAGGAAGGTATGGAGGGGTGGGTTGTCCACAACAGCGTTGAACCATTCGGAAAAGAGGGTCAACAATAAAATGGAGAAATTGTTTCGATCTAACAATCTCCAAAGTATACCTCACGGGTGCATCTGGGGGGACCACTGTTATTCAGTTGATGGGGTACATCTGTCCAGGGTGGGGAATGACATATTGATAGGAGACATGATAGCTTGGCTAGTGGGATTGAGGAGACATGACCTATAGGAGTTGTGGGGGGGGAAGATAGTGGGTCAACTATCTGGCCTGACACCGGTTAAGACCTTGCCGTCGGCCCCTAACGATGGGATGTACAAAATTCGTATGCAATGCATGATGTCATATTGTTAGACTCAGTTAGGAAAATCTTTGTATTAGAGATTTGTTAAGGTTAGCCTGGATACCTGTCTTCATCAAGTGTAATGAAAGTTGAATTTGGTACATGATAAATGAAACGTTTTTAATTTAAAGTTTTACGTTTTGTTTCATATTTTAATAAATACGGCCGGGGGGTCGCGTGGCCCCCCTGCCTTCCAAAAGTTCAAACTGTGTCTGTCTCCTACCATTGGGATTGGTGGTGGAAGGGGTGGCGGGCATCCCAGACCATATTTTAGAGCTAATTTAAGGAGTGTTGGGAACTGGTATAGATTACTGCAGGACCAATGGGGAACCACTGTGGTAATTAGGTTTCTAGATAAAATCTCCCAAGAAACCCAATGTACGTTCTCAGAACTACTGTGGCAGGAGATGGCCTGGATGACCATAAATTACTAAGAGCTGCTAATTTTAAAGAATGGCTTTTGTATCCAGCTGGATGTCCTAATACACACCGGGTACCCTACATAAGATGTATCCAGAGATAAAAGACAAGTGAGTTTGTTGTCAGCAAAAGGGGCTTGGGGCAGGCTTCATATTTTTTTTACATGCCCGTCTTTAATCCAGTTTTTGGAAGAAGTGTTCTCAGCTGTTAACGAAAGTTTACGGAGAAAACTCGAACCATAACCAGAGATCACATTATTTGGATTTTTAAGGCAAAGATCAAATACCCCAATCCCCAGAGGAGAGAAATCATTTATAGGGATTTCTGCTTTGGTGGCTCGCTCCTTGATCCTCCAGAATTTGAAGACAGCAAAAACCCCAATCCAACTTGATTGGTATATAAAGATGCATCATACTAAAACCTTTGAGGAAATGTATGCAAAAAGGGTAGGGGCCACTAGGAAATATTTAGCAGTTTAGAAATGTATGGACTAAAAATGGGAGATAAAAGGTTCAGTGTTTTAGATCAAAGTGTGATGAGTTGAGCGTGTTAGTGAAAACTTTTATGTTTTATAATCGAAATGTTATTATGCACTGCACTTTATTCTATGGATCTAGAATGCCAGGGATTAGTTTCCCCACCTTTGGGGGAACAGTTGAATTAAATAAATGGATTATGGCAAAATTGCTCTGCACAGCACTTTATTATTTAGTGTGTTAGTTCAAAATGAGATGAGTTAAGTGTGATAGTGAAAATTGTTGTTTGTGTTTTATTTTGTAAATGTTATGATGCACTACACTTGATTCTATGCATACAGAATGTGAGGGATTAGCTCTCCCCCTTCTCGGAAAAGTTGTATTTAATAACTTGATTATGGTAAAATGTTATTATGTACTGCACTTTATTCTATGCATCTAGAATGCTAGGGATTAGCTTCCCCCCTCTCGGGGAAAAGTTGAATTTGATAACTTGATTATGGTAAAGTGGCTCTGCACAGCACTTTATTATTCAGTGTTTTTGATGAAAGTAGGATTAGTTAATTGTGTTAGTAGAAAATGTTTGTGTTCTATTTTCAAAATGTTATTGTGCACTGCACTTTATTCTATGCATATAGAATAGTAGGGATTAGCCCCCCCGATTATAGTAAAATGGTTCTGCACAGCACTTTATTTTTCATTACTGCACATTGTACCATCTTTGATAGGTATTTGAGAAAAATCTATAGGTGATGAGGAATGAGGGAAAGGGATTACAGACATAAGGTAAGAGGATAGATCGAATTTTATTTGTACAAACTATTAATAACTGTTGGTATTGTTAAAGGTATTCATTGTAACTTTTAATTCTGCTCAATAACATTTTTTTTTTAATTGTGCTTACATACTAAATAAGACATACCATGTAACAACAGAAGTAAAAGGGCCACTCCTCATGGGAGGTTACAAATGAAGACAAGGTGGTACTAAGTTGGGACTAACAAGCCTGTTAATGAAGCAGAAGCCTGCATTTACAAAGGACAATGACACAAGCCAATGAAAAATATAGGCGGAGAGTGGGCAGAACTTCAAGTCCATACTCTAATAAAGGATGCCTCACAAAGCAGTGCAAACGCTGCTCTGGCTCGCCCTAAAACGTGTATATTAGAAAATGCGAAAGAGTCAAAGATAGACGAAATAAAGAGTTAGGGTTGGAGAAAGAAAGACTACTGTGAAACACTAATAGTGGCAATGTAAGAGTATTTGGTTTAGGGATGATATCCAATGCATCAGATCTGGAAGAAAGAAAGCCCAGCCCGCAGCACCAAGAGCAGAAGGAAAAGATGTGATTAGACTCTGCAGTAAAAGAGATTCTCCTAAGAGGCACAAAAATGGTTGCCTTCTCTTGGGACCAGAGTGAAGTGTGTTAGAAGGCTTCAGCCAGGACGAGAGAGGGCACACGCCATACACAGATGAAAATAAATTATGTGAATTCCAGGCCAATAAATATAAGAAAAATCATGTGTTACTAAAATCAAGTAGCTGTCATAAGGAAAGAAAAAGGGCATGAATTTAGGGGATTATAAGCAAAGGAGAGAAAACTTGAAGAAAAAACTTGGGGCGAAAACTAAAGTACTGGTAAAACTAGAGGTAAATTCATACAGCAACTTTGCAAAGTCAAAGTTAGAAATGAGCTCTATTCAGGCTGCTTTTGTGGTTGAGCTAAAAAAAATAGCACTACACTCCCTTATACAATTACTTAAAGGAAAATCACTAAATGATCACCCAGTGATCCACAATTAACATGGTGAAGCAGCTTCCATTAGGACCAAATTGATTTGAGGTTTGGCGCACTGTTGAAATTGACAATCTCTTGTGCGGTATTCCCCAGATGTTTGCTTTGACAGTTTATGTTGGCCATAGACCTCTACACTTACCTCTGCTAACCAGTGGTAAGGTGCTGGCTGTCCCCCTTTATACATTATGAAATAGGGATACACCTGATTGGCACATTAACTTTACCTATAAGTTCCTAGTATATGGTGCAAAGTATACCCAGGTCCTGTTGGTTAAATGTCACCAATGGGTCCAGCACGTATTGTGCCAGAACAAACCTCTCCCAAAGCCTACCACCGTGCTCTTTTGACAGGCTTAACAACTTCTTTTTAAATACTATTAAGTCATTACTTTGTAGGCCCTAGTGCCCATAAAGGCAGGACACATTGGTATTTATATCTAGGACATGTAAAAGTGTATTGTTCTATTACAGCGACTGACCCCTCAAAGCTATTTTCAGTGTAGTAGGATTGACTGTTCCATAGGAAAGCCACAGGATGCAACATTAAATACTAATACTGTAGCTTGGTAATGGGCCAGACTAGACAAATAATTAAACAACTGCATAAAACTATATTTTAGTTTTAGATGTGAGAAGACACTAGGATTATCACCGTAGACTCCACACACACGTCCCTAGCCCTCAGATCCCAAGTATAATATAGCTGAAGACTTGGGCCATCTTGAAAAGGCCCAGAGGGGGAAGGGTTAGCCCCAAGAACATTTAATCCATTGGTTAGGGCAATCCCAGGGGTCATTCACACGCACTAGATTGTGCCTGGAATAAATGTGGCATCTCAAGACACCCACTTGAGAAAACTCCTGGCCTGAGGAAGATCAGAAGAGAACTGAACTTGCTGTCTGCAGCCAGAGAAGTTGCCTGGAGCACTGGACCTTTTCTGTCACTCTAGGACCCAGGACAAAGAAGTAGACTCCAAGGTTCATAAGGCTGCCCCCATGTTCAAGCTACAGGGATACAACAAGCTACAAGTGTACTTTCCTGCAACTGCTCAGCTGATCAGTGTTAATTAGACCTGGACTGGACTCTCCCTGCTACCCTGTGAGCCTCACAGGCCTGGAATGAGGTCCATGGGAGCTTTAAAAGTGCTCTCCTGAGGTGCATTGGGACTCAAAGGACTAAAGTCAGAAGCTAAAATCTTCTAACAGGATGAACTTGGTTAGTGCATCCAACCCGCGTTCTATCGCAGTTAGCATAAAATTGTACCTAGGTCTTGTTCCACCATGCCCATAGAACATTATTGGCAGTTTGTGCTTCTTGGCACTATTTCCACTTAAAACTTTGAATACATCATACCTCCAGTTCTCCATATTGAATTTTTCTAATTAGTTTGGGGGTTTTAATTGTTTTGCATTTAGACTGTATTACTGTTCTAGTACTGCATAAATATTTTACATCTTGCCTCTAAGTTAAGCCTGTGGGCTCTATGCTATAGCTACAAGGGGAAAAGTACCTGCTTATTTAATGATTTTAGAGGCTCACCTTGACAAATACTATGGTTGTCAGTTGAAGTGGGTACTTACCCCCCTCAGCTAATAATTCAATGTATTACATGCTCTTTTACTCAACTGACTAGCTCCTTAGTTTTTCCACAAAATCAGTAGGAAAGCATAGGTGTTCTTTTTACCCACAAGGTTCTGCTGTCGCTGGTGTGGTATGGACCTTCATTGGCAGGTTATCTGGATCACAAGAACACGGCTTCCAATGTATCCTCACTGCTGAGGTGGACACAAAATGTTACTGGCTGATGCACCAAACTGGAGATTGTGGTGTTTCTTTAACAGAAATGTCTTCTACAGATAAGATTTTGAATCGTTTTTCTAAGGAGACACAAAACTAGCACCGAAAAACTCATCACTAAAAATAGCTGGCTGTCTTATTGCCAACACATCCCCAGTTTCAAACATTCATCTGAAAACCAATGCAAGGACCATAAGTGTGTGCCTGACAGCTTGTCTTACCAAAGCCACACAGAACCTGGTGTGTACATGTAAAATAATGAACAAGCACCACAGTAGACTGGAGCTTGTGCGTTTTGTGAAGCTGGTCAAGATTCACTGGAGGAATTGTTGATCTAAAGTTGGTCTCAAATTCTTTAGTCAGTTCAAGACGAGTTTATTTTGTGCAGTGCTTAATTGGAGCTGGTGGTTCCGGGTGCTGAAATCATCAACACCTGGTGCTTTTCATGAGCACCGTTAAGGACACATTAAGTGATTTGCTCACACTGGGGAGCTAAGCAGAGGCTTGAACCTGGTTCCCCAGCGAAGTCGGCAGCTCTGACCATTATGCCGCATCCTCTCCACACCTTCATGGTTAGCAGTTGGGTCTGTTTTAGTGAGCACTAGCAGGAGGTGCAAGCTGCTTCCTAGGAAAAGACCCGACCCTTATTTATTTTATTGGAGAATATGGAGATTTTTTGTTGTTGATTTTTTTGTACAAATTTACCACTGATTTTGTGCCAGATCTGCCTCATTTTTAGGATTTTGGGATCATATGTCCCCGTTCTGCCATTAATAGAAGAATAGTGTAGGGTTTCAAAAGAATCCTTTATAAGGAAGGTGTCCCGACTAGTTACATTCAAGATTTGGAGATCGGAGAAATGGGCTATACTTAAGAGAAGGGAGCCATGTGCACCTGACCAACAAACTTGGTGACTACAAAGTTCGCGAATGAAGGCTAACATATTATCATCTTGTTAAATTACAATCATTTTTCTTTACATATGGATAAATTTTTTTTAAACTGTAAATTTGTGTTCTTTATATTATGTATATTTTTTAAAATATTGAAACGTAAAACGTAATAGGTAATCCAACTATAAACGAAATGCAAAACAGAATATTGAATTTTTTCCTTCAAAGAGAAGAGGTTTAACATTTGAATATGAAAATAGAAATCATCTTTCCAAAGACTGGACCAGGCTTCCAAACAAGGGTTAGCTGGGAAGCAACAGAACAGCAGTGAAAGTGAAAAGTTCAGAAAGACTTGGGATTGGTGGGAAACAAAAAGGATGAGGAATGGAAGCCACAACGAGAGAACAAACAGTTACTCAGCCAATAGGTTTGATACCTGCACTGAAGCACAGACCATAGTAAAAAAAAAAGCCTGTTTTAGGGAAAAGCAACGTAAATAAACAGTGGCAAAGTCAATAGGCGTAGCATTGGCTTTGCCAGCGCTCGTTTTGTTTCACCCCTGTTTTTGAAAAACTTTAACTGCTGGACCCTCGCTGATGTTTAAAAATGACTGACAGTAAAAATGTTTAAAGGCGCATTGCCATAAATAGTACCCAGGCATGGAAAAATAGGGGGAACGCGGCAGGGAAAAGACTGAAGGGCGTGAAAGAGAGGGAGATTATAAAAGGAAAGCAATGCAGACAGAGACCGAGCATGAGATACATAGGTGGCACAAACAATGTTTTAGCAGGTAGGCCACGGAACAAGTTGTTGATTTGCTGTGACACATCACAGAAGGTAGGTCAGAGAGGTGTGACAAACAAACTCTTTAATAAACAGGGCGTTCACATTGCAGACATGCTTCTCATGCCCAGAAACCCTTTCAAAACACAGGCGTGGGCAAAACTGGCATTAGTAGATCATGTAATAATAATTTGCTTCCGAAAGGCACTTGCTGCAAAGTCCGGGACTTCAAAAATTAGCAACGTTTACCTCGGTGTGACTCAAGAATGGAAGGTTGAGCCAGACCCAGCGTGACTCTAACCGGTGCCCTGGAGACTATTCGCTGATTTCAGCAGCGCATGCACTACCCTACATGGCTACCGTAAAACACAGTGGGGCAGATTTATAAGCCCCATGTGACACTTTTACGCCACCGTTGCATCACTTTTTGTGATGCAGCGGCGGTGTAAACCATGCGCCACGTTTTTCATGGTTAGGCAGATGCGTCACGTTGTAATGCACTGCACCACATCAAACCTGCGTCAGTTTTCATGTGGGCATTCCGTCGCAGTGTGGGCTTGAAGCAGGCGTAAGGCGTGACGCAGCATGTTGGAGATAGGCCTGGTTGGAACAGTGCGGAAGTTGCGTCGCGCCCGCGACATGACTCTCGCTGACTCGTTCAGAAGCGGTCGCTCCTCACGCTCCCTGGTCAATCCTGGTATCGTAGCGCTATACTGGTCACTGCTGATAATTAATTATACATTGCTCGCATTGCTCGTATCATAGCGCTTTAGTGGTCACTGCTGCTAATTAATTGTTCATTGCTCGCATTATCGCAGCGCTATACTGCTCACTGCAACTAATTAATTAATTGTGCATCGCTCGCGTTGCTTGTTGAATTTATTTGTGCCTGATTGTGCCGGTTGATTGTAGGGGGTGGGTAACCCAATAAACTCTTGTGGGCTTGGGCAATCGTAGTATTACAGAGAGGATGCCTACAAGGGTTTTTTTTTAGAAGTATAACTTTTTGCAGTAAGACACAGTC
Source organism: Lissotriton vulgaris (assembly GCF_964263255.1). NCBI lineage: Eukaryota > Metazoa > Chordata > Amphibia > Caudata > Salamandridae > Lissotriton > Lissotriton vulgaris. Next base: position 234,930 of record NW_028252494.1, read on the forward strand.
TCTATTATTGAGACTTAGAAGCTGAATGAATCAGACACTGCTCTTGTTGTATTGTGAGCTGTTTCAAAATTCCATGAAGACTACCACACTAGCCACAAGGAATTGAACAGTTGAAAAAATGTTTAAACAATCAATGTAGTATTAGTCACCAACTCAAACAGTGAAAAACAATGTAAAGCAACACGGACAAATATGGTTTCATGAAAAAGTTGTTATTTATATTTAGCATTCAAATATAAGGGTACAAAAGGTAATTGCATGTAAATCTTAGGTACGTGGAAAAAACAAAACAATCCATTGGTACATAAGAAACAATCCAGTCTTTGAACAAATATATATAAAATTGACTTCTTTTTAAAATAAAATAGAAAGTCAAAGAAAAGGAATGAAGACTTGGACTGGTGTGTCGACGTTTCGGTCTCACTGGTTGTATCCAAAGACCATCATCAGGACAGAAAGTATTATGCAATGTAGAAGTCCCTTCTAGTAAACATACAAAGAAAGCTATGGATGACGATGGCTGCAACTCAGCCAAATCGAAAGTGTTCTATATCAGAGGGTCATAGCCTTAAGGGAGCGCCAAATTGCGCCAATGGTTAAAACCGAACATGTAATATCCTTGTGCTTAGTCTCAAGGTTTCAATTGATGAAAGGAATTGCCGGCGTAGCATCTGCATACAATCGTCAGCGTCAGAAATGAAACTGATATTACATGTTCGGTTTTAACCATTGGCGAGATTTGGCGCTGCCTTAATGCTATGACCCTCTGACATAGAACACTTTCGATTTGGCTGAGTTGCAGCCATCGTCATTCATAGCTTTCTTTGTATGTTTACTAGAAGGGACTTCTACATTGCATAATACTTTCTGTCCTGATGATGGTCTTTGGATACAACCAGTGATTGTGCCGGTGCCACTGCCCATATCATAGCGATATTCCACATTGTGCCCCAATCTTGTCCTGTTTCGCTTTTGTTTTTGCTGCCATCTTGTTGTTGTGCCTCCTAGCCCGCCTCTACACCCCGCTCCCGCCTCCCAGCTGCTCCTCCCTCGCTCTGCCCCCCCTCCGCCATCCACTTATGACAGATGTACCTGCGCGCAGCGTTCACGCGCAGCGGCCACGCCTTATGCGCGCCGAAGGCACGCCAAAGGTAAGCCCGTCTACGCCCGTCCGCGCCTGGACCGCTGCCAGCGCCAGCCCCCTGGTCACCGCAAAGTCCACCCCACCCACATAACGTACGACGCCGCAACGCTCTCTACACTCAACTCCGGCCGTCTCCCAACCTGCCACCAAGCCACCCCGGGACAGACCCATGGACCCTTCACCTGCCACTCCTTCAAGTTCGACTGCATCAGGACCCAGACTAAATCCACAAACGCCAAACAGAGCTCCGTCACTAACCACCTGAAGTGCATCCTGCTTAACACCCGCTCGGTCCACAAACACGCCACTGAACTATGGAACCTTCTAGACACCACAACGCCGGACGTCGCCTTTCTTACAGAAACCTGGATGAATGCCTCATCAGCGCCCGACATCGCCATAGCTATCCCGGACAGTTACAAAATCATCCGAAAGGATCGCATCAACCAAACAGGAGGAGGTATAGCCATCGTCCATAAGAACACCATCCGCATCACAACCAGTTCCGATGACAACCTCGCAGCCGCCGAACACCTTCACTTCCAGATTCACACGGACCCTAAGACCACACTCAGAGGCACCCTCATCTACAGACCACCAGGACCCCGCACACAATTCAGCGAAGACATCACAGACTTCATCAGCCCACACGCCATCCCCTCCGAGGACTACATTCTACTAGGGGACCTCAACTTCCACCTGGAAAAGAACAACGACAGCAACACCACCACCCTTCTGGACAACCTCGCCAATCTCGGACTCAAACAACTGGTAAACACCCCCACCCACTACGCCGGACACACGCTCGACCCAATCTTCTCCTCCAGCAAGCACATTTCCTTCAATCACGCCACAGGACTCCATTGGACGGACCACAGCTGCGTCCACTTCATCTTCAAAAAGACCACGACCCACCACCACCCACAACAAATCCCCCGTAGAAACTGGAACAAAATTACCACAAACCAGCTCACCACATCGCTATACCAAAACCCTCCGGCCAAATCATTGGACCCAAATCAAGCAGCCATCAACCTCACACAATGGATCACCCACATCGCTGACAAATTAGCACCATTGAAAAACCATCAAAACAAGCCAGGTAGCAAAAAAGCCCCCTGGTTCAATGACGACCTTAAGAAATCCAAAAAGACCTGCCGCACCCTCGAGAAAGCCTGGCGAAAAAACCCAACCACAGACAACATGACCGCCCTCAAGGACGCCACCCGCAAACACCATCAGCTGATCCGATCCACCAAGAAATCAGCATTTAAGGATCGACTCGACAACAACGCCCCCAACAGCAAGGAACTCTTCAACATCGTCAGAGAGTTTACCAATCCCAGCGCCGGCACCAACGACATCACTCCCTCTCAAGACCTCTGCGGCTCTCTAGCCTCATTCTTCCACAGCAAAATCACTAACATACATAACAGCTTTGGCGACCAGTCTACCCCCCTACCTCCGAACCGAAGCCCCCCACCACCACACTTTGCGCCTGGAACCCAATCAGCACTGAAGACACCATCCGCTTGATGAACTCCATCCACTCCGGATCGCCAACCGACCTATGCCCCCATCACATCTTCAACAAAGCCGACTCCATCATCGCACCCCATCGCCGAGACATCATCAACTGCTCCCTCAACACCGCCACCTTCCCAGAAAGCTGGAAACATGCCGAACTCAGCGCCCTCCTGAAGAAACCCACAGCAGACCCCACCGAACTTAAAAACTACCGCCCCATTTTGCTCCTCCCCTTCCCCGCCAAAGTCATTGAGAAAACTGTCAACAATCAGCTCGCCGCCTTCCTCGAGTCTAACGGCTCCCTTGACCCCTCACAGTCCGGCTTCCAAGCCAAACACAGCACCGAGACCGCCCTCATCGCAGCCACAGACGATATTCGAACACTACTTGACAATGGAGAAACAGCTGCCTTCATCCTACTGGACCTCTCCGCAGCATTCGACACGGTCTGCCATAGCACCCTCATAAAACGCCTCAGCAACATCGGAATACAAGGAAAAGCATTGGACTGGATCATCTCATTCCTCACCGGAAGAACCCAGAGAGTCCGCCTCCCCCCTTTCAGATCAGAGGCCACTGAAGTCATCTGCGGCGTACCACAAGGATCATCGCTCAGCCCCACTCTCTTCAACGTCTACATGAGCCCCCTCGCATCCATCGCGCGCCAACACAACCTCAACATCATCTCTTATGCTGACGACACACAGCTGATCCTCTCCCTCACCAAAGACCCAAACACCGCTAAAATCAACCTACACTAAGGGATGAAAGACGTAGCCGAGTGGATGAAGAACAGCCGTTTAAAACTAAATTATGACAAGACGGAAATCCTCATCCTGGGATCATCCCCCTCTGCCTGGGACAACTCCTGGTGGCCCCCGGCCCTAGGCAGCGCACCCAAACCTACAGACCACGCACGCAACCTGGGCTTCATCCTAGACTCCTCCCTCTCGATGACCAGACAAGTAAACGCCATCTCGTCATCATGCTTTAACATCCTACGTATGCTCAAAAAGATCTTCCATTGGATCCCCACCGAAACAAGAAAGACGGTCACCCAAGCCCTTGTCACAAGCCGACTGGACAACGGAAACACCCTCTACGCCGGAACCACAGCCAAATTACAGAAAAAACTCCAACGCATTCAGAACGCCTCCGCCAGACTCATCCTTGACATCCCCCGCCACAATCACATATCCAGTCACCTAAGAAACCTCCACTGGGTCCCCGTCAACAAGAGAATTACGTTCCGTCTCCTCACCCACGCACACAAAGCCCTCTACGACCTAGGACCCAAATACCTCAACACGCGCCTGACCTTCTACACCCCCACCCGCCAACTACGATCGTCCAATCAAGCCCTCGCCGCGATTCCACGCATCCAAAGATCCACCATGGGAGGAAGATCTTTCTCCTACCTAACGGCCAAAACATGGAATTCTCTCCCCACCCACCTCTGCCTTACACAGAACCACCTCTCCTTCAGAAAACAACTCAAAACTTGGTTATTTGATAAATAACGTACCCCCCCCCCCTCAAGCGCCTTGAGACCCTCTGGGTGAGTAGTGCGCTATACAAATTTTAACTTGACTTGACTTGCACTGCCCCAACCTTACACCGGCAGATACATCACGCATCTGCCAATCCGTTGTAAATGCGGCGCATCCATGGAGGCGCACGGATAGTTTTGCGTGGCGCATCTTTCTTGGCGCATCCCTGCTAATTTGCAGGGATGCGCCAGAAGTTGTAAATCTGCCCCTGTGTTTATTTGACAGGCAATGCTGCAGGTGCAACCCAATATAACCCAATAATTTACACATCTGTGTTACCAGGGAGGCTTTGGCGAGAGGGCGGTGTAAAGCAACTTTATTATGTGCGGTCTAGTTTCCGAACCAACGCTACCCCATGGCTATATCACATAACAAAACTACCATAGCTAGTCTGCCTGATGGAGCGAGGTGGTGAAAGCAAAATTTTGTATACCCCTCTCGAAATCAATGTTCCATAACGTTAACATTTACTAATGGTGTGATGTGCTTGAATAACCAACCTTAGAGTAATATGCATACATGAACATATGGTAACACCAATCTTGCTTGCATGATGCCATAAAATTAGCTAATATGTGTTGTTATTGTGATGTGAACTAATGCACAGTCTAATTATAAACAAACGCAATTTAAATGTGTTTATCGTACACGTTTTGTGTCAAAAAGTCGTTGGATATGTAAGTATAAAACGCATTTTTTGTGGCTTATTTGCTAGGTAACAACTAATAGGGAAATACTAGAATGGTGGGAGGTAAACAAAAGGGTTTCATTACCATAATTAACATGAATTTGTGTTTGTTTCTATAATAGGTCCAAAATGTGGCTCGTGAGGCCTATACAGAAAATGGCCACTCTGATTTACTGCGAACGAGTATTGGTCTGCGCATGTGCATCTAAAATCCTGCAAGCGCGAGTGAGCTGACTGTGCTTGGATGGGAGGTTCAAGGACCCCTTGCCCCGGAATCTAGGATGGGTGCCAAGCATGGACGAAGTAATGCTCAGAGCCTGAGAACTTTTCCCTATGTTTCAAGTGAAGGAAGCACCTAGGCCACAAACTGTCTTAAACAAAGCCCCTTTATTGTTCTCCTGATTCATCGTGAAAAACATACTGTAATGATGAGGAAGTGCTCATCTATCCCAAATTTGTCCAATCATAACTCGAATTGGTGATGTTAGTTACTTTATAGATAGACTAAGCTAGAAAATAGTGTATAAACCCCCCTGATTTTGCTTAGAAGGGGTCGCTCTTTAGATTTCCTCTGGAGATGCTGCCGGACTGAAGAGCGATTTCTGGATGTAAGACTTTGCTTACTAACTGTTATTTTTCTTTGCAGGTCTGTTAGGATAAGATGAGGGTGTTAGCGAGGGATGTTAGGAGAGAATGAATTTGGAACTATCTGTTCTTTGCTAAACTTTTACTGAACTTTAAAATAAATGTCTATTTCGTAGCTTTAAAATATATGATCATTTTGAAAATAAAGTTAGATTCTTATTGAATAAAGAAATAAATAAATACCTAAATGTGAGGCATACTAAAAGTTTGCTTTGAATAAAAATTAGATAAATGGAGAAGTAAAAGCTGGTCTTTGGTTTTTCCTACGCCTAGTTTTCGTTCTAGCAGATCCATTGCCATAATGGTGGTGTGTCTGAATAAAATGGTGTTTAAAATGAAAAAATGGTAAATTGCTTTACATTGCAGGTGTAAATAAAATAGTTAAATAGGTTTCGACACTCGCCAATGTAATAGTAGGACTCCTGGTTCGTTGGACAAATCTGTGAAGCCGAATTAAATGAACAGAGTAAGTGTGCAGTGTAATGGGCCCCACTGTTGAATGTATGTGTGTTTCTGAGAATTTGGGGAAAATGGCCATGGTGATTTAGAATATATTTTGGAGTCCCCCTGTAGCAGTTATTACTTGGTAGCAGAGTAGTGGTTGCTACGGAAACTAGCTAGGTTTATGTATAAACCACTATATAGAGTTTAAAATGTACAGATTTATGAACTAACATCTGTTGAGTTCGTTTTACGTTATATGTAGTTCAGAAAAGCTTCCAAGTGTTGTGTGAAGCTAGTGCCTCTGTCTGCAGGCAGAGGAAGTGTGGCAAGTAAAGTCGCACAGTGCATTAGTCTGTTTCAAAGAAGTAGTATTGTCATATACTGCGGTGGTATCGTCGTATATCACTGTTTAGGGACATTAGGTGTGAAAGAATAAATGTATAGTGAGGACAGTCTATGAAATCTTTGCTTTCAAGTATAGGGATCATTACGTATCCTGACTAAAACTTATCACTGAGGAGAGTAGTAGGACTCAACCTGAGCTTGATAGAAGGGTAAAGGAGTGGCGTCTACTTTACTAACAATAGAGGAATTTTGTGGTGGGTTAGCTGGAAGCGCTGCCTACTGGTGATACAGAGTTCTTGTATCTATGAATAGGGTTTTCTGTATGAACGTGTGTAAATGTAATTGCAATACGCGTTCAAGTGAAACTCTGGGATTGTCTCTAAGGAGGTGAAAAAGATCTCTGTCTGTGCTTTCCTTGGAGAAATGAGTTTGTTATTGCCTGATAGAAGGGTGAGGCCAGTAATGTTGCTTTATCGACGAGTCTAAAATTCTGAGGAGATAAGCGTTGTCTACTCCGGTTACAGAATACTTGTGTGACTGGAAAAGTCTATCACTTTATTAGTGAAACAGGCAAATGGTATTGTTTTCTGTAAGTCACTAACTGATTTTTGTAAAATATCTTGTAAATACGGCTTCTTGAAAAAACCCTGTAAAGGAGGGGTCAATCTGCGCTGCAGAAGCTGGAGCGCTGGTGACGTCAAAAGTGTTGCGCTGGGATTGGTCCACGTGACCAAGACAGAGCAGGAGCTGATAGGTTCATCACGAAAAAGCAGCAAAGTGATTGGTTAAGCACTAAAAAGACGTATCTTGTTCTGATTGGTGCGTTAGTGTAAACCGATAGGTTGTTGTACAGAACAGCAAACAGGGAAGTGTGCGATCTTTTGTAAGACAGAGAATTATCAGAGAAATGTCTTATTATTATGAAGAGGAGAAGAAGAAACCTTCCTGGTTTAAGAAATTAAAGAATGTATTTTCAAAAGACAAAGAAATTGTGACTAGAGAGGGAAAATTACTTCCTCCACCGAAAACGCCCGCTTCTTACATGTTATCAAAATATGGTTGAGGGTCGGAAATGTACAGAAAAGAAAATAATATAGAGACAGCGAACCAAAGTTATGGTGACAGTGAATCAGAAGATGTTGCATTAGAAGAAATATTAAATAGGAGACCGCCACCATATCAGCCAAGTTCTTTATGGACTACTCCAAATGCTCCGGTAATAGGTGAAAGAAATAATGAAACCCCAAGACCATATTTGAGTTTAAAAGATGTGCCAGACAGAGTAGAGGTTAGATGTATTTCAAATACACCTGTTGTAGAAGCTAGAATTACAGGTACTCCTGTATCAGTGAATGATTCACACAGAAGTGTGCAAAGTAGTGAAAATCGAAATGATACCAAATGAAACCAAATATTTCTGATTATGAACGTTCTGCACATGAATTAATTCAAAACCTTACTATAAACATGGAAGCAGTGACTGTCCCTGTAACGATAGGGCAGGTCATACCAGTATTTGAAAATCAGAAAATAAAAGAACCAAGCTTGACAATCCTGTTACAACAAGATTTGCAACATGGTCAGTGACGGCTACCGCACCTCTCCCTGTATGCCCACATCACCCCAGAACACAACGAAACGGAATAGGATTTGTCTTTGGAAGGCGGGGGGTCGCAAGACCCCCGACCGTATTTATTAAGACACAAAATAATAAAAATTGTTAAACAAAATATACAATTTTTGTGCAAAAATATTCAGAAACATGTAGATACATTCATATCGACAATTGTGATCAGCTAGCCTTAACAAGATTCTAATACAGCTTGTTTCCTAACCAAATCTAACATCCTCATCTGAAAATGTTTGCATACTAACATTTATGGCAATATGGCAAGGTCGCTAACCGGTGTCAGGTCTTACAAGCTGCGCCCTTACACAGGTGCGCATGCACAGCCGGGCCCGTTAATTACCCGGTCCACCCCTGCAGCCGAGCCCGTTAATTACTCGGTCCACCCTTGCAGCCGAGCCCGTTAATTACTCGGTCCACCCATGCAGCCGAGCCCTTTAATTACTCGGTCCACCCATGCAGCCGAGCCCGTTAATTACTCGGTCCACCCCGTGAACTTCATTTAACCAGTGAAGGAGGGCCCTAACTTGTGTTACCAGCTGCCCCTGAAGTTCTAGGAGGGGCCAGTGACCACTCCTCCCCCTAGGCAGACACCTCCAAAGGATGATGCCGCCCCCCTAAGACCTTAAAATAGCTGCTCACCGGTCATGACGTTACCGCATGTCCAATACCCTAATAAATACGACGACCTGTGGAAAAAAGGAACTAAAGGACAGCTACACTATCTACAACACATGTCATGACATACCATCATCAAGCTACTATGGGAAAAAAGGCCTAAACAAAACAGAAATCAGTGATAATTACATTTTTAACATTTCTCCCCAAAACGGGAAGCCAATACTTAATAGAGATATACACAAATCCAGTCTACATCAAACAGTCTGCTGACATTATTCTCCAATTATACATCCTAAAGGGAAACACTCGATTAATAACAAAACAGGTATACATAATACACAACACAGCTTTGTTCAAGGGATGGTGGGTGGGGAATATTAGGAGGCCCCGAGTGCGGGGCACGACCAGTGTGGGGGAGCGTCAGGCGACAAGAAGGGCCAACTGAGCCCTCCCCCCTCCTTTATTCCCAGGGATGCGGGGAGAGGGCGGGCCGCCCCCTCCCCTCACTCCACGACGCCCGCCCCCTTGACCCGGAAGACTGCATCACGCCTCCCGGGTCAGGGATTGGGCGTCGGCCGACCGGTGGTGTGGCGCACACCTCCCGCATAACCATTGGGCGCCAGGAGATCACGCCCCCACACCACCAGGAGGCAAGGGGAGAGGGGATCGCCACACCGCTATGGGGGCGGGGGGCCAAGGGCCCCCCCTTTTCACATGGTCAGTGACGGCTACCGCCCCTCTCCCTGTATGCCCACATCAACCCAGAACACAACAAAACGGAACAGGATTTGTCTTCGGAAGGCGGGGGGTCGCAAGACCCCCCGCCCGTATTCATTAAGATACAAAATAATAAAAATTGTTAAACATTATATACAATTTTTATGCAAAAATATTCAGAAACATTTAGATACATTCATATTGACAATTGTGATCGGCTAGCCTTAACAAAATTCTAATACAGCTTGTTTCCTAACCGAATCTAACATCCTCATCTGAAAATGTTTGCATACTAACATTTATGGCGATATGGTAAGGTCGCTAACCGGTGTCAGATCTTACAAGCTGCGCCCTTACACAGGTGTGCATGCGCAGCCGGGCCCGTTAATTACCCGGTCCACCCCTGCAGCCGAGCCCGTTAATTACTCGGTCCACCCTTGCAGCCGAGCCCGTTAATTACTCGGTCCACTCATGCAGCCGAGCCCGTTAATTACTCGGTCCAACCATGCAGCCGAGCCCGTTAATTACTCGGTCCACCCCGTGAACTTCATTTAACCAGTGAAGGAGGGCCCTAACTTGCGTTGCCAGCTGCCCCTGAAGTTCTAGGAGGGGCCAGTGACCCCTCCTCCCCCTGGGCGGACACCTCCAAAGGATGATGCCGCCCCCCTAAGACCTTAAAATAGCTGCTCACCGGTCATGACCTTACCGCCACAGGCCAGCATTGTTACCCGACGATCTGGCCTCCCCCTTCCTACGCCTCAGAAAGGTCATGTTCCCCTCGCAAATCCCTCCAGCCATGCTAATATGTTGTTGGACCACAGAACGTTCCGAGCCTCAGTCAAGTGCACCCCGTCCCGCAGGTAGAAATGCTCCTCCCAAATACACCTGTGAGGAATCGTCTGCAACCGGGGGGCTCGAAACAACTTGTCCAACTGTGTGTTGATACTCTTTACCGAGTGATTCAATGCCTTAACCGAGTCCCCCCTCGCCACTGCCAACGAGGAATAAGTTGTGACCAGACTACCGTGCAACCCGCGCATGTTCTAGACACCCAGCCCGCAGTGGATATGATTTCATCTATTAGGATGCGTCTCCCCAGTTTGGTCACATCATTCTCCCCCAGGTGAAGTATTACCACTGATGGGGGGTGGGTTGCTGAGATAATATTTCCATAAAGTAGTCCTTGAACTGCCTAATGCCCAAGCCACCTCTCCCGAAGAAGGAGACGGAGAACCCCTTTTCCTCAGCCCTTCTCATCTTGTCACCTGCAAGGAATACATTTTTCGCGCGCCGAACATAAGAGTGGCCCACGATCCAAGTCACCATTGTCCGACGATCTTCTTGTTGCTTGTGTTGCGTTGTTGATGTTTTCTGCCTACATTCGGCAAGTTCCTCTTCCGCGTGACAGGTTCGAGAAACTGCAAAACCAAGAGATTCCAAGCGTGAGTCATCTGGCTATGCCACAACATGTCAACACGTACATAGCGTTTGTAACACTCAGAAGACCACCTCCCAATCCTTTTAACCTTGTCGGCTGGGAGTCCCCTTACAACTGCCTCAGTTGCCGCCCCGATCCTGAAAGAGTGGAAGCCAAATTCCGTGGGATCCAGGCCTGCCTTTGCGACCGCTAAGTCCAGGACTTTCCTAAACTGATACCTAGTCAAAGGAGTACCATCCATGTGACACAATAGTGCCCGCCCCAGCGTACCATCCCGCTGCCTTCGAAAAGCCTCTACATGCGAGACTGGGCAACAAGGGCTGGTCCGAGCCCGGTGGAGCACTATGGTGTCCCCCCTTCCCTCCTGGTCGGTCTTCGATCTTTGAATCGTTACCCACATGGTATCATCATGGATCACCACACAGCTCATTTGCAGGCCACCTATTTTGTCAGCTTTTGACGCAGCTACTAGCTCGCCTATTCTAAGGGCCCCATAGAACGCTAGTGTGAACGCCGCTTGGAAAAGCAGCACCTCCCATGACGAACTGCAGACACCCTGGAGTGCTAACAACAGGGCTGTGAGCCTTACAAGCCCAATCGGCTTTCTTGAATCCGTCGAGTGTCCCTGTATGCGACGCCAGCCCCTCAAAGCCTTGCGCACTACAAATGTGTTCGTGGGGTCCCTTACGCCCCTGGCTTGTGCGAAAAAGGAAACTGCCGCCCTGTACCTGTTCCCAGCGGCCACTTTACGCCCTTCCTTATGCATCAACTCTAGGTATGCCACAAAACTGTCCTACTGTGCCCAGCTAGCCTCCCAACTGTGCCCTAAGAAAGTACAGTAAGACAAGAATGCCCCATGCTGTCTTGGTCCTGGGAGCTAAGCTAGATGCCACGAGGTACGGTAGTCTGGGGCACCTATCCGCCAGAGAGCAACCGGGAAAGATGCTGGCGATGGGGCTGCTGCTGGAAGCTGTTCCCTGAACACCTGCATTTTAAAGCAGAAAGTGCATCAGCTGCATTATTGAGAACGCATGGTACATGTTTGGCCCTGAAAGTCACATTCCATTTTAAACATTGTAGTACAATCACCTTTACCAAGCGTAGTATGAATGGACACCGTGCCGCTTGCTGGTTAATGCATTCTACCACGCTCATGTTGTCCAACCAGAACACCACTGACTGATTGCTAAGGTGTTCTGGCCAGACCATCAGTGCTACCCATATCGGGAATAAGTCGAGGAATCCGATGTTGGCGGTCAATCCCCATGACCCCCATTCCTCCGGCCACTTCTGAGCGATCCACTTGGTTCCCAGGATGGCGCCGAAGCCCACGCTACCAGCAGCATCTGTCCATAAACCCAACTCTGCTGATGTCGTGGGGGGGCCCGGCCACACCACCCTGCCATTGAAATCCTCCAGGAATGCCGTCCATATCCGCATATCCTGGCGAACCTCAGCTGACAGTCTAGTGCAATGATGTTTCTCTCTCAAACCCTTCATAGCTTGGGCAATCGATCGAGAGAAGGGGCGTGCCATTGGGATAACTCTCAATGCAAAGTTCAATTGACCCACCGTCTCTTGTAGCTGCTGCAAGTTAACCTTCTCCTTCAGGAGGCACTGGCGCAAGGCCACCCTGAACTTCAATACTTTGTCTTTGGGTAACCTGAACCACCCTTCCAATGAATCAATCTCGATACCCAAGAACTCTAAACAGGTGGTCGGGCCAACCGTCTTCCCGGGCGCTAGCGGAACCCCGAAAGCCCGCAAAATTCCTGCAATGCCCAGGCACACTCCCGAGTCCCCGCCGCTCCCAGGAAAAGGAAGTCGTCCAAATAATGCATGACCTGTTTGTGGCCCGTGGCCTGTCTCATGACCCACTCCAAAAAAGAGCTAAATTTCTCAAAGTACGCACAAGAGATCGAGCAACCCATAGGCATGCATTTATCCATGTAAAATTTCCCCCCAAAAAGTGAAACCAAGTAAGTGGTGGTCCAAAGGATGCACCGGCAACAGACGAAAGGCGGATTCAATATCCGATTTGGCCATAAGAGTGCCCCGCCCCAACCCCCGCAATAGCTCAACTGCTTGGTCAAAGGAAGCATACTTCACACTACAAATTCCTTCGTCTATCCCATCATTCAAGGACGCCCCTCTTGGTGCCGATAAGTTGTGGATCAGTCTAAACTCGCCCTTCTCTTTCTTGGGAACTACGCCCAATGGTGAACACACAAAATGGGGCACTGGGACATCCTGGAATGGCCCCCCTATCCTACCCAAAGACAGTTCTTTTTTAATCTTAGCCATGACTACTGCAGGATTATGCTGTACTGATAACTGATTCCTACAGTGTGCGCTGCCTGTGCATCCCCCAGCCGGGATCCGGAAACCTTGAGAGAAACCTTCCTGTAGTAAAGCAGCTGCAGCGTGGTCTGGATATCTATTCAACCATGGGATCATTGCTAGGACATTGACGGGGGAGGGGATAACCGTGCCTCCAGCGCTACTCTGGTTTCTTTCCCCCTCTCTGACTCTGGTTACCACTTCTAGATCTGCATGTTGTCTCGGGATGGGAGGTGTGACCACAGATTGCGCATGCATGTCTGAATCGACATGTGCCGGCTGGCCTTGTACAGGAACGCTTATTAAAGTCCCAACACACACCCTTCCTTTCCCTGCCGTCTCCCCTATTCTTCCCTGGAAACTCATTCCCCGGCGCAGCACGAAAGGGCTGCTGAGTTTTAGCGGGGAATATACTGGTTACGCTTGCGGGCTGGGCAGGGGCCATGCTCCCTGCGAACTGTTTATGCCACGACAGCGAGTCCACCTTGTCCCATGATAACGACAAGTCGAATTCCTTCGCTTTCCTGAAATTGACATCATACTCCTTCCATGCGTCCCCAGAATACTGTTCGCTCCAACCTACAATCCTGCTCTGATTGCAAGCCATTGCCGCATGCACATTTGGAGGGCATTCAACAGTGATAGCCGTAAGGATGGAGAAGGCCCTGATCCAATTGCGCAGAGTTTCCTCCACCCTAAACTTCACACACTGTACTCTCCATTCACTAGGATGCATCTATTCTTTTAGCATTTTGGCATTTTCCATTTCCCTATTGTCTAATAGCAAAGAGAAAATATATATGTACTTTCCCGCCCAAATCATCTCTTTCACTGCCCGAGAAACATGTTGCGCTAAATCTTCGCTCCTAGACGGGATTGTACCGTCCCCTAAAAGAGGCAGTGCTACCTCCTTACCATTATCGGACACCGGGCCCGGTCCCGCGTCGCTTTCATTCGGTCGAGCGGCATCCAAACCTGCAGAAGAAGGAGAAGCAGAGGCCGCAGCCGCACTCGCAACTGTTCCCGCCCTAATCTTTTCCACCATCTTGTCCGCCTCAGCGGCATGGTCTAGCGTTGAGGGCATCATACCCCCCTTCTGCAGCCAAGGAAGTATAGCCACTATCTGCGCCGTTAACTCGGGGGGGATCTGAGGTTCGCACTCAGGTTCTGCTGCCGGCACCACCGGCGGGGGCGCCATGGGTGCCGGCACGGGAGGCAACAGAAGTGGGCCAACTGGGGCAAGCGGTGCCGGCCCGAGAGGAGTGGCCCCTGCTGGCAAGGCGGGAGCCGGTGCCATGGGAGCCGGGAGTACCGGCTCCGGGGTAGTGGGCACCACCACAGGAGCATGAGCAGGTGCACTGCGCCTTGGTCTTTTGGACTTGCCCCTTTTAGGCGAGGAGTCGGAATCGCCCTCCGGAATTGCCTCAATCTGCCGCTTGGGTCTACCGCGTGGGCCTGCGATATCATCCATCCTTTCCATCATACGAGCCTCTAGGCCGTCAACCTTATTCAATGTCCTATCCATGGCATTCATTTTACGCATCATGGCCTGCAACATCAACTCCATTTTTGACCCCTTAGCGCCCTTGGCTCCCGGCATTTTAACTATCGATCGATTCGCTTACTGCTCGGATTCGCAACCTGTGTGTCCTGTACCTGCAAGAGACGGAGAATGCGCAGGGGGCTATGAGCACCACGCAACTGCGACCGCAACACCGGCAATTCCAAGTGTTAGGGGTGGCCAAACTCTAACGTAGACCCACCCGGCGGCCACACGAAGCGATGAAATGCAAGCCCCCCGCTCACCTCTTACTGTTGATGCCTTGCGTGTCCGGTACTCAACAGATCCACTGTACACGGATATACCACGTGAACGCTTCGGTCTTTACGATCAACTCTCTGTCTATCTGCTTCCAATGTCGGGCTACCACACACTCCTAGCCGCAATCCTTGAGCTGAAAGATAAAACAGAAAATTAGGAGGCCCCGAGCGCGGGGCACGACCAGTGTGGGGGAGCGTCAGCTGACAAGAAGGGCCAACTGAGCGCTCCCCCCTCCTTTATTCCCAGGGACACGGGGAGAGGGCGGGCCGCCCCCTCCCCTCACCTTACGACGCCCGCCCCCTTGACCCAGAAGACTGCACCACGCATCCCGGGTCAGGTATTGGGCGCGGGCGACCGGTGGTTTGGCGCACACCTCCCGCGTAACCATTGGGCGCCGGGAGATCACGCCCCCACACCACCGGGAGGCAAGGAGAGAGGGGATCGCCGCACCACCATGCGGGCGGGGGGGGCCAAAGGCCCCCCTGTTCAAAAGCAAGAGAGAATATTTATCCTGATTTGTCAGAAATAAAGTGAACTGTTAATATGAATCCACCTGAATTAACCTTTAACCAAAGTTCATTTTACAAATACCCAATTGGAATCTGACTCTGCAACACCAGAGAAAAGTCTAGATAAAATAGATTTAATACAAACTCCTGAAGCACCGTCAGATAGGGAGTTGAGTGACTGGATTAAAACTTTGAAATTAAAAGAGAATGAACCAAAAATATAATATATAATAAATAAGCTTTTCCGGTCATGGAAAAGGAGGCAGTAACAGCTGAGTTTCCTATGAGAGAGATACCTGGAGGAGGATATGTACATGTTCCTTGGAGCAGACAGGATATATTGTCTTTTACTAATGATTTCCCAAGATTGAGAGAGAAACCGGTACAATGGTATCGACAAGTAGACAGATTTGTGAAAGTGTTAAAAGTCCTATGGATTGATTTAGATGGATTGTTTGACATAGTAGTGCCAGCAGAGTTATGGACAGAATGCAAAATAGCTATAGATTGGCCAAGGGAAGAATTTGCCAGAGATAAAGTCACAGGAGCTCCGTCACCAGATGTAATGCGGAAATATGAACAAGTAATAGTATGGCTGAAAAATAAAATACCTCGAAAAGAGACTGATTGGGTAAAAATAGACAGAACCACACAGGAGCCAAAAGAATCAGTACATTCATTTTATGAAAGATTGCTGTTAGTCTTTAAACAGTATAGTGGTTATGAGGAATTAAATGATAAGGATATGAGCCACTCTATATCAGATTTGTGTATGGATTAAGACCAGAGATTGGATACATGATTCGACACAACATGATGGTAGGTTGGCAGTCAGGTACTGTGGATGATGTTTTGAGAAAAGCGAAATATTGCAGTGAAGAGATTGATGCAAAACAGAAAAAGTTGAAAGAGAAAGCCTTTATGGGCACAGGTAAAGGTAGCGGAACAACAAGTGGCACAAATGGAAAGTAAAAATGCAGGTAATCAAGGAAATTTTAAGGGTAAACCAAAGTTAGTGGGTAACATAGATGAACTAAAGAAGAATCATCCTTGTTTTAATTGCAGCAAGTTAGGGCACTGGAAGAAAGAGTGTAAATGTCCACCAAGAGTTAATGCAGAAAATAATTCATTGAATTCACAGGTGCAGTTTGAGGTAAATCCACAACAGCAACAACAGCAGATAGCAAATCAGCAAAGTCAGGTGCCACACCCGCCACTGCCAAACAGTGTAAACCAGCAGAGATAAAGTGCAGAGACACGATTCAGCGGTGGTCAACAGATAAAAAGACCGCAAAGAGTGAATGCGTGTCCTCAGTATTGGTTACAAGAAGAAGGTGGCAGTGAGTCCGATGAAAGTTTATGACGGTGCCTGAGAGAGGGAGAAGAGTGTATGCTTGGAGCCACTCTTGAGGTAGATCATTCTGGTCCATTTGTGAACAGAAAGGTGAATGGTGTAGAAATAACTTTCCTAGTGGACACTGGTGCTACCCGTTCCACTGTTAGATTAGTGGAAATTCAAAATCTTCCTCTCTCGGGAGAGAGCATTCAAGTTGTAGGTGTAGCAAATAGACAGATACAAACCGCTTTGACAGAACCAGTTGAAGTAGAAATTGGAAGTTACAAAGATATGCATCGATTTGTGGTGTGTCACAGTAGGCCTTTTAATTTGTTAGGTAGGGATATACTGTGTAAAATGAATTGTGCCATATATTGTTCACCAGATGGCATAGAACTGCAAACCCCAGATGAAGACAGTCTGTACAAAATAGCGATGCTCATGATTGAGGCAGAACAGAGCAAGTAATTTCCTGTTTTTGATCGAGAAAAGATTCCTGTTGAATTGAAAGAAGTAGTGAAAGAGGAAGTATGGGATTTTACTGGAAAATATATAGGATTGTTGAAAGGTGTTGATCCTGTAAAAGTTACAGTGAAAGAAGGTACAAGTTACCCAAATGTACCTCAGTATAAGATGACTGCAGAAATAATTGAGGGAATCACTCCAGTGATTGATAAAATGATTGAGCAAGGAATTCTTAGAGAAATAGAAAGCAGCCCTTGCAATTCACCGATCATGGGATTGAAAAAGCCAAACGGAACATTTAGAATTGTTCAGGACCTTAGAAAGGTTAATAAAATTGTTGTTCCATGTTGCCCGATTGTTCCAAATCCAGCAGTGATTTTGTACCAAATTCCTCATGATGTAGAATGGTACACAGTGATTGACCTGTGCAATGTGTTCTTTACTGTCCCATTACATACAGAAAGTCAGCCAAATTTTGCGATCCGATTCCAGAATCGTATTCTAGCATGGTGTAGAATTCTACAAGGATATACTGAGAGTCCATCGATTTTTAACCAGTTGCTAAAGAAATCATTAGAAAGTTTGAACATGCCTGGAGAGTCTGTATTAGTACAATACATAGATGATCTTTTGATTGCATCAAAAACAAAAGATGCATGTGTAACTGACACAGTAGCATTGTTGAATTATTTGGCAGAAAAGGGATATAAAGTGTCTCCATCAAAATTGCAGTTTTGTCAGAAAGAAGTACAATATTTAGGCCATAAGATTGCAAAAGGAATCTGACAAGTCACGATAGAAAGAATCAGAATGATACAAGGAATGCACCTACCCAAAACTCAAAGACAAGTGAGAATGTTCTTGGGAATGGTAAGTTATTGTAGACAGTGGATTAGTGGATTTTCATTGATTGCAAAACCATTAGAGAGATTGACAAAAGCAGACATCAGAGACCCAATAGTTTTGACTAAAACTGAAATGGGAGCATTTGAACAGCTGAAAACAAAATTGTGTGAAGTTGAAGCACCAGCATTGGGAATGCCTGATTATGAAAAAGAGTTTGAACTGTACTGCAGTGAGCAAGAAGGGTTTGCATTGTCAGTATTAATTCAGAGACATGGAAAAATGAAAAAAACAATTGCGTATTTCTCAGCTGTTTTGGACCCTGTTGCAAAGGCTTTGCTAGGATGTCTGAAAGAAGTAGCAGCAACCAGTGTAAGTCTGGAGCAAAGTGAGGGAATTGTGATGGGATTTACTGTGAGGGTGTATGTACCTCATTCAGTGGAGATTCTCCTCACAAGAGCAAAGACACAGCACATGACCAACAGCAGAATGACCCGTTATGAAAAAGTAATTTTGGGAGCTGAAAATGTGGCTAGTGCCAAATGTGTGAATGTTAATCCTTCTACATTATTACCTGACACTATTGAAGCGGAAGAGAAAGGTGAGCTTGATCATAAATGTCTGGATGTTCTTGAGTATTGCACAAAACCCAGGTCAGATATTAAGGATGAACCATTACCTGAATCAGATTATTTGATGTTTGTAGATGGATCGTGTCTGAAGACAGAGAGTGGCATTTTGAGTGCTGCTTATGCCATTTGTACAGTAGCAGAAGTGTTGGAAGCATCTTGTTTGAAAGGAATTCATTCTGCTCAAGTAGAGGAGTTGATTGCTTTGATACGAGCATGTGAACTGGGAAAAGAGGTGAAAGTAACCATAGTGACTGATAGTCAATATGGTTATGGAGATGTTCATGATTATGGACAACTCTGGCCTCAATGAGGTTATTTAACTTCTGTAGGAACACCTATTTGGAATGCTGAATACGTGAAGACACTGATTGATGTAATTCAGCTTCCTGAAAGAATAGCTGTAGTAAAGTGTACAGCACACAAAAAGAATGAGGATTATTATTCTAAAGGAAATAATTATGCGGATGCCATAGCAAAGCAATCAATCGAGACAAATCCAAAGACCATGTTCCGAGTCCTTTAATGCTAACCACTGTAGTTGAAACTTGGCAGGAAGTGAAGCAGATACAGGCGGTGGCAGAATCAGAAGAAAAATATATTTGGCTAAAGGCAGGATGTAGACAGAGAGAAGAAGATGAAATTTGGGTTTACAAAGATGAAAGACCAGTAATGCCCGATAGCATGATTTCAGACATGGCTCGACTGTACCATGGTCAATCCCATATTGGAAGAGATGCCATGATTTGTCTTTTCAGACAAACTTGGTATAATCCCAAATTCAGGATGATTGCTGAAAGCTTGTGCCAAAGGTGTCTAGTATGCCAACAATTTAATCCAAACAGAAGAACCGTTGTGAGTTTGGGAACTATAGGATGGGAGGGTGGTCCATTTACGAGAGTTCAAATGGATTTTGTGGAATTGCCCCCATGCAATAGGCTTAGATTGTTCTTGTGATAATCTGTTTGTTCTCCCGATGGGTTGAAGGATTCCCCACAAGGAGGAATGATGGAATAACTGTTGCCAAATTGCTATTATGAGAAATAATACCGTGTTTCGGATTCCCAGTGTCCATTGAATCAGACCGCGGACCACATTTTCAAAATGAGTTGATGCAAATGATCTGTGAAGCTCTGGACATTCGCCAGAAGCTGCGTTGTGCTTACAAACCTGAGGCTTCAGGGGTAGTAGAGCAGGTAAATGGAACTATTAAAAACAGAATTGCACAGATGTGTTTGGCGAAAGGACTTAAGTGGCCAGATGCTTTGCCGCGTGTCCTCATGACATTGAGAAGTATTCCTGACAAGAAAACTGGTCTAAGTCCACATGAGATTTTGATGGGCAGGGTAATGAGACAAGCTTATGTACCTGTTGAAAAATTGCTAATGATAAATTATGATATCATATTGGACTACTGAAAAAATGTGTCTGATGTGGTAACTTCTGTGCTCCACCAGGTGGGAACTGAGTCAAATTCTAAAGAGAAAAATCCATCTCATGATCTAGTCCCTGGAGACTGGGTTCGAGTGAAGGTACATCACAGAAGAAACTGTTTGGTACTTCGGTGGCAGAAGCCACGACAGGTAATCTTGGTCAGTACTACTGCAGTCAAGTGTGCTGGATTGAAGAGGTGGGTACATGCCAGTCACACCATCCGTGTGCCTGCCCCTGAATACCCATACGAGGGTGAAAGTACAACTGATTCTGATTCTGAAGCTGAATCAGAAGACAATCCAGATACTGAAGATCGACAGGAAGGTCGACATCTGGAAGTATCAGAAGCCAGTTCTGCGTCTGAAGGTGAAGGTGAAAGGGAGATTGTGGAGATACCAGATTCCAAAGATCAATTTGAAGGTCGAGAATCGGTAAAGACAGACACCAGTAAAGACACAAAAGCAAGTGAAGACTGTTTGAAATGGGATCCCTGGCTGGCCAGGGCTTGCGCCAAAGTCAGTCAGAGACAACCATTCCTAAGTCAGGGCAAGGAAGTTACACGCCAAGATAACCACTGCTCACCCCCTTGGTAGCGTGACACGAGCAGTAAGGCTTACCCCGGAGGCAATGTAAGTTAAGTATTTGCGCACGCACCCACCAGCAACAACATCCCAGGCCCCCCACAAAAGGAACTACACACAAGATATATGTAAAAAAGCCTTTGTATTGCAAAACACATTAGATAAAAAACACACACTTTATAATGTGCCAACAGGCACGGGCAGAATTTACAGGGGATTATATGTACATGGGACAGGGCCACATGGACCACTGTCAGGAATCAGCACTTTTAGAACTTAGCACTGGGTAGAATTAGCACTTAGAACATATAATAATAATCACTGTAGCGCAAAATAGGACATAAAGGACACCACCAGTAACTACTGGTAACAGGTAAGTACCACCTACGCAACCCTAACCACTTTAGGAAAATGTCACACAGGGAACCAGGACCTCACTAGCAACACCTGTACTAGGAGAAAAACAATCACCTATGTATCACTATACATGGAGGGGTATAGGCACATTACACATGATGCATCACAACACATTCAGAGGTGTAGGGAAGGAAAACAATTGCGCAAAACTCACATGAGCCACCACCTGTGGCAGACCCTAGGCCAACTGGCCTCTCTAGGGCTAGGATGCCCTGTGTCCCAAAGTCAGGGTCCTAAACGGAGCAGCTGCCCACTAAGTGTTGGGCAGCTGTAGGAGACAATGGGGTGGCCAACACGGTGGAGCCTCGCAGGTTCTGGCCAAATACTTGTGTCCCCGTGAGCCTCGTGGGCTCTGAGCAAAAGGTGGGGCAAGGTGGGAGCCTCGCAGGCTCTCACAACCAAAACAACTGTGCCCCTGAGCCTCTTGTGGGCTCTAATCACTGCTGCCACCACTGGGGGAGCTGCCCGCTGCCAGCTGGGGCCGATCTACCCTTGCAAATGCCGCCGGAATGTAGGAGCCTCCTGGGGCTCGAATAGGATTGGGCCCGTTGTTGGAGTCCCCCCTCTGGGGACTCGACATAGACAAAATGAGCCAAGAGCCTCCCGTGGGTTTATAAAACAGATGTGCCTGTGTCGTTGGAGTCCTTCTTGGACTCAAGAACAAGTAATGCCCCGGAGCCCTCTCGGGGCTCGTTACAAATGTGCCCTGAACGTTGGAGTCCCTCTCGAGGGACTCTGAATCAAAGAAATGCCCCTCAAAGCCTTGCAGGCTCGTAATTACAAAGGGGCGCGCTGAGCCTCGAATAACAGGGAATGCCCCCCTCTGGGGACTCAAAGCACAAGATGCCCCGGAGCCTCTCAGGGATCGTCCCTCGGTAGGCCCCTGATAGTGCCTGATAGAGAAGCGACCCGAGGCACGCCCGCACTCACCAGATACTTCGGGAGGCGGCGTCTCCTCACAGCATCGGCTCTTCTCTGCTGGGCTTCTGCAGCTGGAATGAGGTTGCGGGGGGCAACGCGTCTCTTCCCTCTTGGGGGCGCAGGGCTCTCCTACAACACCGGAGCCCCACCTGCCTTCCGCCGCCCTGCTCTACCTCTAGTGCTGCAGGCGGGAATTCCGGGTGGCACCTTCAACTTCCGGGTCGTCGCAGGCAGCACGGCAGCCCGGCGGGGGGAAAAGCAACTGTTGGCACGCTCCGGTTCTCCAGCAATCAATAAATCGAGGTGGGCACTCGTAATGCCGCTATCCAGCGAGGTAATGCCGGGTGGGTACCGGCTGTGAACATAAAGCGCTCCCCCAGCGCTAGTGGAAAATAAAGTGCTCCTAAGCGCTAGAAGGGCACTAGGTAAAGCGCTCTCAAGCGCTATAAGTAAAATAAAGAGCTCCCCAGTGCTGAAGGCAATAAACAGCGCTCCCCAGCGCTACAAGGAAACAAAGTCCAGCAAAGTTCTTTTATGCAGGCAGCGGGGCAAGGCTGGGCCCAGAGCCAGCTCACTTGGCCTCCAGGCAGGGAGGCAATCCAAGTGGCGGTCCTCCTGGTGCCCAGCAACAGCAGCAGCCCCCCTCAGATAGGATCCTGGAAGAAAACCCTTTTCATGGGGTCACAGCCCCTCTTTTATATACCTTTTCCCTTTGTCTTTGCTCAGTGTGAGGGGAAAAACCAGTTGCAGCTGGTTTGTGAGCACTCTTGATGTGCTCAGCCTCTCACTCTATTCACTTGCAGGGCTAGGGTCATCAGTCGCACCACAGGCGGTGGAGCCAGCATTGTGTGGGGAAAGCCCAGCCCTATTCAGGACCCAGGTGCACCCCTCCCCAGCCATCAGCATGCTAATCTCCACACTCACTACCGGGCAGACCTATCCAGACTCCTGGAGCCAAGCTCACCAGCCAGCTCCAGCCAATCACGTGCCAGCACACTCACTGCACATGCACACCCATGTCTAGAAGTGGCACTTCCACACTAGACACATACATGCCGCATACATCATTGCGAAGCATTCAATCACACGAGTCCGCACATACCAAACTCGAGCCTGCATTCCTCACGCATCAGGAACTACCAGGGACACAGACATTACCCATGCATTCCTAAGGAAGGGCAGGCCTATCTCACCACATGCACTCAGAGTGCGCACACACTTTCTACTGGGACACAGTGAAAGTGTGCAGAAACCAAAAATCACTACCACCAATTCACCATTAAAAGCATAAAGTTTAGGGGTGAACCTGCCAGAAGGGCCAAGTCCAACAAAGACAAAGTCATTGAAGTGGAAAAAGCTGAAGAGAAATCTGGAAACTCTGAAGGCAGGAACGGAAATCCTGAAACTGGGGATGAGGAAGTGACTCGTGAAAAGGACGAGATTCCAACCAGTTATGAAGGTGTTCCTAACAGAGTAACAAAAAAGAAAGCTGAATCTGATGAAGACAAAGACATTGTAAAGATCATAATCAATGATACAGTTGAAGATACTGAAAGTGAAACTGATGACAGTTCAGATGAAATTATATTAAGAAAAAGCCCAAGGAAAAGAGCTTGGAGAGTGGAGCATAACACGATAGAGCCAAAGACTAAGAAAATCTGTAAAGGAGATAATGGCCTAAAGAAACTAGTGGACTGAGATTCAAACTTGTCAACAAAGCAAAAGAGACAGAAGAGCAAGTGAATGAGATCTCTAGCCAGAAAGAAACACTGGGAAAGAAAATAGAAGTAAAAGAGTAAGACGATCAAATCAGAAATACAAATCGCCTGAGTGGACTTATATAGTCCTACCACCCATTGCTGAAGTCAATAGTAGTCAAGAAAACTTGTACTGCTCAAAAGCAATTGGGAAAAGTGAAGTCAGCTTTAGAGTAAAAAGTTGAATTGGTATTCAAAGTATGTGAGACGAATATTGTAAATGTAGAAGAGGTTGGAGTTGACACAAGGTCAAAGAAAACTTGTTATTTATTTATGTTCTTGTATAGCGCAAGAATCGACCCCTTGCGAGGTATCTCCGCGCTTTGCTCGCAAGATGGAGTAGTTGCTATAGAACAGAGAATGTGGATGAACACTGATGTTTGGGAATATTTAATCTTCCAGGAATAATACGGTTTTTAGTTTCTTCCTGAAAGAAGAGTGATTGTGGGTTTGTCTGAGGTCAGTTGGAAGATTGTTCCAGAGCTTGGGCCCTACCAAAGAGAAAGCTCTGCCCCCTTGTCTGGTTTTTTTGACCAGAGGGGTTTTGAGTAGCAATTGATTGCTTGACCGTAAGGCTCTGTCGGGTTTATAGACAGGTAGCTTTTGGAGCAGGTAGTCAGGACCTTTCCCGAACAAGCACTTGTGGACAATGCAACAGATCTTGAATTTGGTGCGTTGTCTTATTGGCAGCCAATGCAGTTCATGCAGCAGGGGTTTAGAGGGAGTTCTGGGAGGGGCATTCAGAACCAGTCTTGCTGCAGTGTTTTGGACTACTTGGAGGCGATTAATAGCACTCTCATTGGCTTGAATAAGGAGTCCATTACAGTAATCAATTTTGCTGATCACCATAGTCTGCACTAGGGTCTTTCTGTAGCTGTCAGAAAGGTAGGGGAAGACTCTTCTTAACAGGCCGATGGTGTGAAAGCATGACCCAGCAACTGCATTCACGTGTTCCCTCATGGTAAGGTCCCGATCCAGCTTCACCCCTAGATTTTTTACTGTAAGTTTAGGGGTGGGTACTGGTCCCAAGTCAAGGGGCCACCAGTCGGGGGACCACAGTAAGGATGCTTTACCAAAAAGCATTAGCTCCGTTTTTCCAACGTTGCATTGGAGGCGGTTGACAGCCATCCAATTGGAGATGGCCCTCATTCCTTCTGCAAAGTTGTCCCTAACGTTGGAGTTGAAGGAATGGAAAGGATAGAGAAGCTGGGTGTCGTCAGCGTAAGACACCGGGGTGAATCCATATTTTCTCACAATCTCAGCGAGGGGGGCCACGTACACATTAAACAATGTGGGGCTTAGGCATGAGCCCTGTGGCACCCCCTTCGTGAGCACCCTGGAAGCAGAGCGATATGGTCCCAGGCTGACGGATTGTGAGCGCCCGGACAGAAAACTCTCCAGCCAAGAAAGGGCTTGACCTCCTATGCCCACTCCCTGTAGACGGCTCGTGAGGATCTTATGGGACACAGTATCAAATGCGGCCGACAGGTCTAACAGCACCAGAATCATTGAGCCTCCTCTATCCTGTGACATCTTGATGTTATCGGTCACGGTGAGGAGAGCAGATTCGGTGCTGTAGTTGGGCCTGAACCCAGATTGGGAGTGGTCCAGGCCCCCTGTCGCCTCAATGAACCTGGACAAGTGGATGTTAACATGTTTTTCGGCCAATTTACTCAGGAGGGGCAACAAGGAGATGGGACGGAGGTTAGAGAGTTCTGTCCATGGGGAGGTGGCATTTTTACGAATAGGATTCACCACTGCCTCTTTCCATTGTTGGGGGAGTTTGCCTTCTGTATAGGAGAGGTTCAAAACTCTCTGGATAGAGGGACAGAGGTCGGTGCAGAGCATGTTCATCACTCTGGGGGGAAGAAGGTCGAGAGGGGACCCTGTTTTTGTGGTATTTAGTAAGGATTTTATCTCATCCTTAGAAATTTCCGGAATCTTAATGAAAGTTTCAGTATTGGTTTGTGGACAGGGAGCGTCAGGCGTCTCTGTATTGTTGGGATGCTTGGCCAGTATTTTTTTATAGATGATATCAATTTTTTCCTCAAAAAATAGGGATATTTTGTTGCACAGATCCTGCGAAAAAGTGTCAGGACTTTCGCAGGCTGTGGGGTTGGTGAAACTTCTTAGAATTTTATAAAGTTCTCTGGTAGAGTTGTCTGCTTCGTCTATTTGGGACTGTAAGCTAGTTTTCCTTGCCTTTTTTATGTTATTGTAGTAGGAGGAGGCAGCTTGCTGATAAAGCTCTTTACTTTCGCTGGAGTGGTTCTTCCTCCATTGTTTCTCAAGCTTTCTACACTTTTGTTTCTCAGTTTTTAGAGCTTCAGTGTACCAGATTTCTTTTTTGTTATTAGTGGTTGGTAGTTTGACCAGTTTTTGAGGAGCTAATAGGTTTATTGTATCGAGGAGGGAGTCGTTAAGTTTGGCCAGGGCCAGATCAGGGGTATCAGAGTCGGAAAAGGTTGGAGTTTTCCATGTTTCTACAAATGCTTCCGGGGATATCTTGTGCCAAGGTCTACGTTTAATGCTCCTGGAGGCTGAAGGTTCGGAAGGTTTGATGAGTTGCATGAGGGAAAACTCCAGCATGCTATGGTCGGTCCAATGTACTGATTTGGGGGGATGACAATGAATTGAGGGATCATTAGTAAAAATGAGATCTAAGGTGTGGCCTCCTCTGTGGGTGGGACCACTATTTCGTAGGTGAAGGCCAAGTAGGGCAAGGTCCTCCAGTAGTAGTTTGGCATCAGGGTCCTCTGGTATGTCTACATGGATATTAAAATCACCAAGTAGGATGAAATGCTCTTTGGCTTTCATATGAGGGGCAAGAATTTCAGTGAGGGCCAGGGTGAAACTGGTGTCAGTTCCTGGGGGGCGGTAGACTAAAGCGCCTTTCCAGTGATGTTTACTATTGGTATTTATTTTAAAGATCATGATTTCCATAGAGGGAAGAAGAGCTTGTTCTAATATTGAGATATGGAAACTGTCTTTATGTATTATGGCAGTTCCGCCACCTGTTTTTATCGGGCGGTCTTGCCTCAGGATTTTATATCCTGTGGGGATTCCTGTCATAACAGATGGAATAGTGTGGGGTTTTAGCCAGGTTTCCGTTAGAAAACATATTTCCGGTTGGTGGCAGCTAATGGTATCCCATATTTCAATGCAGTGGCGTGGAAGGGAACGAACATTAAGCAAGAAACTTTTCCAGCCTTTATGAGTGGCTTTAGGAGTAGGAGCGTGCCCTGGTATCAGTGTATTACAAGTGGTGTGAAAACCACACTTATCACATGAGAATGGTCCTTCTGGGTAGGGCCAGCCACTATGTAAACATTGGTAGAGATCATGTGGGCGAAGCGAGTGTAGAAGATCAGAAGAGTACCTGATGAGAGGGTCTGTAGAGGAGACCGGGACAGGGGGGGGGGTGGGAGGGCATGTAGGCAGGGTGGGTGGCCCCTGGTCCCGTCCTGTCGCGGACGGGCGCAGACGGGCTACTCTTTGGCTACTCTTCGGCGTAGCTTCGGCTCCACTGCGCGCGATCGCTGCGCGCTCAGGGGAAGGCGAGGGCTAAGTAGCCCCGAGAGCCCCAGCTGCTAGAGCGCTAACCGCCCAGCAGTGTGGGAGCAGGAAGTGGTGTCCTCCCTCTAGCTTCCGCGAGAGGGCGAATCAGAAGCGTGTCCTCTGCTGGCTTGCACCAATCAGCAGGGTGTTGAAGTGGTGAGTGAGGGCAATGCGGAGCTCAATTTTAAAAAGGTTCCGTTTTGAGTACAAGTAAATAAAACAGTTTAAAATGTTTCAGAACAACAGAGAAACAAGCGCAGGCTCAGCGCTATAGCCTGGGCGAGCAAGCGGTTACAGGTACTGCCACTACCCCTTACCGCAGCGCCAGGAAGTCAGGCTCCGCCTAAGTAGCCCCGAGAGCCCCAGCTGCTAGAGCGCTAACCGCCCAGCAGTGTGGGAGCAGGAAGTGGTGTCCTCCCTCTAGCTTCCGCGAGAGGGCGAATCAGAAGCGTGTCCTCTGCTGGCTTGCACCAATCAGCAGGGTGTTGAAGTGGTGAGTGAGGGCAATGCGGAGCTCAATTTTAAAAAGGTTCCGTTTTGAGTACAAGTAAATAAAACAGTTTAAAATGTTTCAGAACAACAGAGAAACAAGCGCAGGCTCAGCGCTATAGCCTGGGCGAGCAAGCGGTTACAGGTACTGCCACTACCCCTTACCCTGTTAGAGAAATAATTTATAATATAGGTTAGAATAGAATTGACACAAGGTCGAAGAAACTCTGTTAGTAAATTGATATTGTGGAATATATAGGTGACACGAGGTTGAAGAAAATTGTGTTAGGGAAAATGCCTACTAATAATCATGAAAAGCAAAGTGTTCGATTTTTAGAAAATGGTGCAGATGTTGTTCTATTATTATTATTATTGATGATATTTTGGATAATTTTAGCTATTGTTATTACTTTCCAAGATAATTTAACGAAATTAAAATCAAATGTGAGTTTGAATAAGCCAAATGAGAAAGTAGAAGTTCCTGAGACTCGTGTGTATAAACCAGAGTTGCATCAGGATAGGTCTATCAGTGATTTCTCACAAAACACATTTTCAAAGCTATTGCTTGAGTATATAAAAACCATGAATGTTGATGATTGCTATGTTTGTGTAAAATTGCCTGCATCAGTGTCAGAAGGTGTGACATATCATCACCTTCCTCTTACATATGGAGTAACCTGTAGTGTGATTGCAAGTTTATTTTATCAGGTTGGAAAATTTGAATACCATTATTCCAATGCAGATGAGATTTTTGCTAAATTAAGAATTGATAATTCATTGAACAAAAAGAGACCTGGAAAAGTTATGGGAGAATATTTCTTAGAAATAGAGGAATTGATTCATGAGTATGCTTTTAAACATAATTTGACATGTAAATTGAAAACTGAGGAAAAGACTTTTCTGGATATGGTTGAAGAGAGATGTGATGAAATGAATGAAATTTTATTGTTTACTGTCAGTTGGATGTATTTTTGCTTTATGTGCATTTTTTGTTAAATGTGCCTTGTTTGTAATGTTTATACATGTGTATCTTCTTTTGCCAGAAAAGAATAATTTCCTAAAAAAAGTGTCAAAAACATAAGTGATAGGTATAAATAAAAGTACCTGACCAGATTTAATGAACTTTTTCATTTGGTCTTTGGAATAATTGCATTATAAACAAGGAGTGTGTGGGCACTTGTGTTTTTTTTCTTCTAGTTATAACGGTCCAGCCCACCCTCAGCCCCGACAATAGGACCTAACTCCTTTGTGTACTTGATATAATTTTAGCAAAAGCAGGAGGAGTCTGTCGAATATTGAAAGTGCAACATTGTTGTACTTATATTCCAGATAAAAACCAACATTTAGAAAGGTATATTACAAACATTACAAATCTACATAAAGAGACTGAACCACTGGAGGTTGAAGGTGTTCTTGAGAAATTAGGTAGAAGTCTTACAGCAATTAAGCATTGGTTTCAGGAGATAGGTAGTTCAATAGTAGGTAAAATACTAATACCAATAACAATTATAGTAATAGTGATTTTTCTGATAAGACTATGTTGTATATGCAAAAGTAGAAGAGATTTTAGAAAATCAATAAAAAAGACAATTCAAGAAAGAAAAGCAAAAGAAAGAGAAAAGAATGAAATAGATATGGAAGAAGTCAGAGAAAATATGTTTAAAGAAATAAAGGAGAAGGATACTAGAGTATAGATTATACTAATATGAAGAACTTGGAACATGTTCTGCTAAATTTTCCCAAATTTTGAGAGATGTTTGGTGATAGGATCACCAGATGAGGGAATTGATGGAGCGAGGTGGTAAAAGCTAAATTTTGTATACCCCTCTCGAAATAAATGTTCCATAATGTTAACATTTACTAATGGTGTGATGTGCTTGAATAACCAACCTTAGAGTAATATGCATACATGAACATATGGGAACACTAATCTTGCTTGCATGATGCCATAAAATTAGCTAATATTATAAACAAGCGCAATTTAAATGTGCTTATCGTACACGTTTTGTGTCAAAAAGTCGTTGGATGTATAAGTATAAAATGCATTTATATGGCTTATTTGCTAGGTAACAACTAATAGGGAAATACTAGAATGGTGGGAGGTAAACAGAAGGATTTCATTACCATAATTAACATGAATTTGTGTTTGTTTCTATGATAGGTCCAAAATGTGGCTCGTGAGGCCTATACAGAAAATGGCCACTCTGATTTACTGCGAACGAGTGTTGGTCTGCGCATGTGCATCTAAAATCCTGCAAGCGCGAGTGAGCTGACTGTGCTTGGATGGGAGGTTCAAGGACCCCTTGCCCCGGAATCTAAGATGGGTGCCAAGCATGGACGATGTAATGCTCAGAGCCTGAGAACTTTTCCCTATGTTTCAAGTGAAGGAAGCGCCTAGGCCACAAACTGTCTTAAACAAAGCCCCTTTATTGTTCTCCTGATTCATCGTGAAAAACATACTGTAATGATGAGGAAGTGCTCATCTATCCCAAATTTGTCCAATCATAACTCGAATTGGTGATGTTAGTTACTTTATAGATAGACTAAGCTAGAAAATAGTGTATAAAACCCCCTGATTTTGCTTAGAAGGGGTCACTCTTTCGATTTCCTCTGGAGATGCTGCCGGACTGAAGAGCGATTTCTGGATGTAAGACTTTGCTTACTAACTGTTATTTTTCTTTGCAGGTCTGTTAGGCTAAGATGAGGGTGTTAGCGAGGGATGTTAGGACCGAATGAATTTGGAACTATCTGTTCTTTGCGAAACTTTTACTGAACTTTAAAATAAATGTCTATTTCTGAACTTTAAAATAAATGATCATTTTTGAAAATAAAGTTAAAGATTCTTATTGAATAAAGAAATAAATAAATGCCTAAATGTCGGACATACTAAAAGTTTGCTTTGAATAAAAATTAGAGAAATGGAGGAGTAAAAGCTGGTCTTTGGTTTTTCCTACGTCTAGTTTTCGTTCTAGCAGATCCTTTGCCATAATGGTGGTGTGTCTGAATAAAATGGTGTTTAAAATGAAAACATGGTAAATTGCTTTACATTGCAGGTGTAAATAAAATAGTTAAATAGGTTTAGACACTCCGCCAATGTTATAGTAGGACTCCTGGTTCGTTGGCCAAATCTGTGAAGCCGAATTAAATGAACAGAGTAAGTGTGCAGTGTAATGGGCCCCACTGTTGAATGTATGTGTGTTTCTGAGAATTCGGGGAAAATGGCCATGGTGATTTAGAATATATTTTGGAGTCCCGCTGTAGCATGCCCAGCAAAAAAGCCAGAGTTCCTTTGTCTTTTCTAAATGGAACAAAAACGAACAACAACATGTTTTCTGCAACCTCACAGGGTGACGTTCCTGGCTTGAACCACAACACCAATGAAAAACTTTTCAACTCCTTTGGTCAAGTCGTTCCTTCACACAACTACGCCACTGAATGTCCTCTTCCCAGCTAGAATGAGCAACCCAGCAGGAGTCACATGGGGGAGGCAGCATTAAAAAACCATTGTGGCACTCAAGCTTTAGCTGTAAACATTGTAAGCTAAAGCGCGGGTGCAGCGATTGCTTAAAAATAAATTATATATTTTTTTTCTTCCTATTTCTTTACTTTTTAAGAAATCAGAGCATCCGTGCTTTGGTTTAGGATGTTTACAGCTAAAGCACCAGTGCCACCATGGTAACAGTGAGCAAATAAAAAACAAGCATTGTTTGAGTTAGAACTATTGGCATTGTAAATGGCAAAGTCTTTTACCTATGTGTTATGGAGTGCATGTATGTAAGTGGTGTGTAGTGGAATTTCGTGGTTTGAATTGAATTAGTTGTGTAATTGTATGGTATGGAGTGGATTTGTGCTGTTGATTGGATGTATGTAGTGTGTTGTGTAATTTTGTTGTTGAGTTGTATTATGTGGTTTGGTATTGAATTAAGTGGTGTGGACCGAAAATGTGTAGAGTTGAATTGTGTGGCGTCTAACTCTGCTTAGCTCAGCCTTTTTGTTGATGAAACAGAACTAATAGGTAGGAGCAAAGCTGCAGACGTGTGTGTTTGGGGGGTAAAAAAAAGAGTTGGAGCTATTGCTGCTTTAAATGTAATGTCTCTGACCTATGTGTTATGGAGTGGAGTGGATGTATTTGGTGTGTAATGGAAATATATGGGTTGGATTGGAATTATTAGTTGTGGCATTGAACTGTGTGGTGTTTTGTGGATTTTGTATAACATGATTCAATGGAGTTTGCCACCACAGTTCTCTGGCATGGATCTTGGGAGGCAGGTGTAGTACCTACATGTTAAAACGAAGAACTACATAGTCTAGATCACAGTTCAATTAAATGCTAACTTAGGATATTCACTCACATTATTCTGTTGATGCCATAAAAAGTATTAAAGTTATACTACAAATTTTATAAATCGCATTCCTGAACTTACTGTTCAAAGTTGAAGTGTGAACCAGCTCTAACCGATCAAAGGTATATTTAAAGTTATAAAAATAGTACGGATGCAGTGACAGGATCTCTATGGTTTCAAGAAAACTCTGAGAGCCGAATAAAAGGAGGAGCCGACGGACAGTGTCACAGATATGTAGTAGAGGACTAACACTTTGTGCCTGCGTCACTGGGATAACTTTTTTTTATTGAGAGGCACTAACAGACCTGTAAAAGCACCAGAACCAGTTACTGATTCCTTTGCTCTCCAGTCGTGCACCCATATGACATGAAATACATGTGGATTCTCTAATCCTAGCAGAAAAGATCTTAAAGCTTGGAAGCAGAATCTACATAATGAATATTATAAACAGGCGTGATATTTACTATAATATCTCCGTCATGACAGGCATGCGTTCTCTTTACCTGTTGTGGGGTAGTAACTTCTATCTACTTATGCGTTTGAGTATATTTTAAGGCATACCTCTGTTGATCAGAGTAGGATTGAAAAGTAAATGTTGAAGCAACACAAACATATGTGGAGCACCTCACAAGGGCTTTTACATGTAGAGTCGAAAAAGCAGGGTGGAAGAGTCCTGCCATCACACACAGAGACCACTAGACTGGCGGCGTAATGAAAATGATGCAATACTACTGCAAAATGTGATGAGGTCACCATATCCTTCCATATCGCACTAATATAAGTAGGTTTTAGAGTGAATGGGGCCGTGAAACGCTGAAGGGCGGACTGCCCTCGTGCTACAGAGGGTGCAGAGTCCTGCATTATGGCCCTGCATGAGACATTAGCACTAGCCAACATTGACAAAACCAGGGTATCCACTGGTGGTGTAACACAGAATGATGGGGTCCCTGCAGAATGTAATGCAGGCCCCTGCCCAGAGAGTCATGTGTCACAGGAATTTAAAGCCTTCAGTTTAAATCAGGGGCTGCCCCATGCGGGGGATGAAAAGCACTATAGCCTATGTGACATCCAGGGCTTTAAAAGGGATGAAAAAACTGGGGGTCTCTCAAAGGGACATAGTCAATATCATTATGGGCATGGTTTAAAACACCTAAGCTAAAAATCTTTGCTGAGCATTGGTACTTTGCTGCTTCTGTCAGGACATCCTTACATATAATACACAAGTAACATTACACCCACATCAATCCAGGATTATTGGCTTTGTCAATCGCTGTAATTTGCATAAGATAAATAAGCAACACCTATGGCTTAACTGTATATAATATTGAAAATGCTTCCGTTCTAACAGGATGAGACTGTGAAAGTACTATAAGGCATTTCTTTGAAGTTACCTCAAAGGCAATGAAGAGTGGTACTACTGCAGAGTTAACATGTGTTTTTAACTCTGAGGGTAATGGCAAAAACGGAGAGCCCGATAGGGACCCGTCTCAGCACCTGCTTTTTAGAATTGCGGGGCTGAGCCCCGGCAGGACCCAGCGCACCTAAAGGCCTGGTTACGCCTCTGTTGTGATCCAGAGGCCAAAGCTCAACTTTTGCAGTATTGAACACGCTTGCAAAGCTCCTATATGACAGGGATTGTGTTTATTAAGCTTTCAAACTCATTTGTGAGAATTTGTTAAACGTATTTTGACTTAATAAAAAGTGTGCCCTTGTAAGGGAGATGAAGTGAAAGGGAACCAAGAACGAGGACTTGAACAAGGAAAGGGTGGTGTGAAAAACTCATGCTCATGTTGTGCTAAGTGGACCAGCCCACCTTGCAACGGTTGCCAGGGGGTGGTCTCTGCAGGCCATGATAACGTCACCCACATGGGCTGGGCCAGCGTGTGCTCGGCCAGCACGTCACTAGCTAATTTTTAAAGGGCCCAGAGACTTGGGCTTGGGTCAGTACGGATTTGGCCACTACCTGACAACGTGTGTGCCAGTCCTTGTGTCACGCTAGGTCAGGGCCGGCGCTAGGCATGGGCTGCATGGGCAGCTGGCCAGGGCCTCGCACCAGCATGGGGCCATGCACTGGTGATGTGTCCTGTCGGGTCCCTGGCGATCCATTTCAAAGAAAGGTGTCACCTTTCTTTGAAATGGGGTGGCTCCCCTCCCTTGGCCTCTCAGGGATGGTATCTGGATACATAAGGGAGGGAGACGCTCCCTTAATTGAAAGGAGACCCATTCACAGACACTGTGGGAGGCCCATTGTCCATCATTTTGGCGCCCCCATAGTTTTAACTTTTAGCCCACAAGCAATTCTCACACCTATCGGACTGACGGTGTGATAAATGCTTGTGGGCTCAAAGTTCAAACTGTGGGGGGCAACAAAATGCTGGACAATAGGCCTCCCACATTGTCTGTGAATGGTCTCCTTGCAAGGGGCCACTTATCTACATTAGAGGGGCCTCGCACATTCCCTTTTAGCCCAGGGCCTCGCAAATCCTAGAACCGGCCCTGCGCTAGGCCCTGCCTCAAGCTCCCAATATTAAAATGTGAATGGACAAACAGATTTAACAAAATATCTGTTATTCAGTATGGTCAACATGTTTCAGCAAGTGTGATGTAAATTATCACTGATTTCTTCAGGACCTTGTTCTTAATGGCTACTGTATAAATTAATAAAGGAAAAATATCAACTGTATATTTTCACTTTTGTTCTGTCTTCTCCACTATTAATGGTGAACAAGAAAACAATTATTCGTGCAAGTGTGAAACAAAGTAGAAACTAAGAAAGGCAAAGATCTTAAACCCATATTTGGGCTAAGACAACATTTATTTACAAGATCGGTTATTTAATCACCATATATTTTTGTTATGAAAGCAAAATTGCTACTTATCTTACCTCCATTTAGTAGGAGGAAAAGCATCACCCAACCTGGCCGCTGCTCAGGTAAGAGGAGCACCGCTCTAGTAAAAACACAGAAATTGACGCTTGAATTCGCACAGGTAATGCCACGTGTTAGCTCTGACTCAATTACATATAGATAGATATCACTATCTCGTATTCTTAGGGAATATTATAGTTCACCTGTACACAATTAGCTGTTTGTACAGGAATATACAAAAGATGTTATTGATTATTGTGTCATCCAAGGACACAGGTATCGCGTTTTTGCCAGAAAACGTCGATGTTTTTAGAGAATGGTAAAGCGCACCAAGAGAGCCTATTTCACTAGATGTGTCATTGAAATGTGTTATGCAGATTGCATGCCAAATAAATATTGTGGTCAAAAGCCCGAGTGTAAAGGCAAATGTATGTCTCATGCTGACACCGGATGGTTATGCTAAGAGATTTTGGCACCATTCTTCAGCAATATATAGACTCTGATATATTATGTCTCACTGCCAGGCACTTCGAGTTTATGTTTAAGTCTCACCTACGCTGAATGGAACTGCAGTAGTGAGAATGTCAATGCGGCGCGTGGTCTAAGATGACAACAGAATTCGTGTTGCTTGCCGCTTATTATTCAAAACGGCATCTATTTACCGCGTCTGTTTAAGCACTGTCTGTTACACTGAACAAGCGCAGATCAACAAAATAGCTTCCAGATACAGCGCAAGTATGCCGAACACTGCCTGTAACATTTTGTTGAGAAGACAAATAACCCTTAGTATATGTCAACACAATGGCCTACAGATACCACGAGAGTCTGCCGAACACTGCTTGTAACATTTTATAAAATGACAAATAATGCTTAACATGTATCGCATCTCATCCTTTCCTACCTCCCTGTCGGTACTCCGAGCGTCCCTCTGTGCAATCTGGGGGGGCGCCGGAGTTCTGGCGAGGTACCATTTTGTTTAATTTGCGGTCACGTGATCACGTTTGCCACGTGACCGCTCTGAACTACAAACATACGTAATAAACTTGGGAATTGTAGTTCAATTGTCATTTGGTGCCCTGAGAACTACCAAAAGTGCTTCGTGTGCATGGAAGTTGTAGTTCAGCACTGGTACGACTTCTTGGTGTACATAGAAGTGATGATTTAGCACGTTACTTTTAAAATTTTAAACGCTCACTAACAACTAACAAAAAAATCACGATAAAACCTGCCGACAAAGGCGGTGCCATTGTCTTACAAGACAGCACCAGCTACAAGGATAAGTGCCTACGCCAATTACAAGATACAAGGTCGTATACTCAATTGTCTATTGACCCCACAGAACGTCTGACAAACATCATAGGCAATCTAGTAGAAGAAGGTGTTAATGAAGGTTGGATTACCCCTAGTGAGGCCGCTTATTTAAGAAATCAGAATCCAATTGTACCTTATTTTTATACCTTACCAAAGGTACACAAGCCTCAACGTCCTCCTCCAGGACGCCCCATCATCTCGGGGATCGGTTCTCTCCTGGAACCTTTGTCTACTTTTGTAGATCACTTTCTTAACCCCATGGTTAGCAAAATGCCAACGTATCTCAAAGATACAACCGATGTCTTGAGACTTTTACCAACGATTTAATTTGATCAATCCACTGACATTTTAGTTTCCTTCAACGTAGAATTATTATATACGTCAATCCCACAAACAGAAACTCTGGAAGTGGTGAGACAACTACTCGAAGAAAACGAACCATCTTCTATAACTCCAGTCTCTTTCATCATGACTCTGGCGGAAATAGCCATGAGAGAAAATTACTTAAAATTTGAAGATTCACTGTATCTCCAGATTGCTGGTACCAGCATGGGGAGCGTTTTCGCGCCAAGTCTGGCGAATTTGTACGTCCTCAATTTTGAACAGAACATTGTGCTAACATCTGACAATCCTTTTCATCAATTGCTTCGCACATGGAAGCGTTATATTGATGATATTTTAGTGATTTGGCACGGCACTCTGGACAACCTCTTGCTCTTCCACCAATGGCTTAACGCCCAGAACCCATATTTGAAATTTACAGTAGAACACAATAAGGCTGAGTTACCCTTTCTGGACCTTCTGATTACTGCAAAACCAGATGGACTCCATTCAGAGCTCTATAGGAAACCTATGGCTCGCAACTCTCTTTTGAGTTACGAAAGCTGCCACCCTAGGTCTTTACGAAACAACTTACCTTTTGGCCAGTTCCTAAGAATTCAACGTAACTGTTCAGACAGACTCAGTTTCAACAAATATGCTTCTGAATTAGAAGAGTAACTTATAGAAAGAGGATACCCCAAGAAAGTGGTTCATCAATCAAAGAAACGCGCATCAAACAACAACCGTGAAGGGTTGTTAGAACCGAAACCAACGAAAGTGAACACGGAGCATATCACTTTTGTGAACACCTTCAATACTAGATCTAATGCACTGCAGAAAATTGTTAATAAACATTGGTCCATTTTAAACACAGGGGGGGACCAAATAGCGCGCCCTCTGTTTGCTTTCAAAAGAGGACCGAACTTGAAAGACAAATTAGTTCACACGAGACCTCAAACTAAATCACCAAGCCAAGTAGGCCCACTCTGGGATTCACCTGCTGTAACGGGCCATCACCCTTGCGGGACATGTGCCGCATGCCCCCAGACAAGCAAATCTACCTCCATCAACATTGTAATGAACAGACCTTGGGAACAACGCAGGTTCACAAATTGTAATAGTGAAAACTTGATCTACTTGATCACGTGTCCCTGCCAATTACGCTATGTCGGTATGACGACTAGACAAATTAAGGTCAGAATATCCGAACACAAAAGTACCATCTGGTGTCGGAGACAGGCCACTAGATTAACAGCACACTTTCTAGAGAAAGGTCATAGTCCAAATGATTTTCAGTGGACAGTTCTGGAGCAACCGCTAATACCAGAGCATGTCGCTGACATATCAAACTTCCTCTTCAAACGAGAGCAAAAGTGGGTCTATCAATTAAATACTGATAAGGCAGGACTCAATGAAGACATCCCGTGGATGTCATTATAATACTCTTTTAGACATCCACATATTCACTAACAATCAATCTATCAGTTTGTTCCCCAGTAGTAAACTGTGTAAATGCAGACCTTGAGTTATACAATATCAAAACACTGTAGATTTCCCTAAGTAATAGAGGAGTATACTTCCTGTCAGTAACCAAACAATAAGTAAATTCAACTGGGTTTGGTACTTGAGTACTGTTCCAACAGCGTAATATAAATAGGGCAGAACATCCATAGAAAGTTAATAATAGCTCTCTTCGAAGGTTCGAAGTATTCACCTCTGGCTATACTGCTTTACAAATAGACCTAGCAACCTCAAAAAATTCTTTCCAACTTTAATGTGTATTGACACCTCAGGGTTTCAAAGATAATCAACTTAGATCCTGAGTCCTAGATCCATTGCGCGTCCATTCATTTTGCGCATTTTGTTTAATTTACAAGCAAAGTGCTATACCACTATTTCTATGTATATCACGTAGTTGTAATAGTGCTGAACTACTATGCACTTCTATGCACACTAAGCGTCTTTGGTAGTCCAAAGACAATTAAATTAGAACTCGAGTCTCAGATACATTGCGCGGCCATGCAATTTACGTATTGTGTGTAGTTCACTTTTAAATTTATAAGTAATGTGCTATATTACTACTTCTACGCACATCAAGAAGTTGTACCAGTGCTGA
This sequence comes from Lissotriton vulgaris, assembly GCF_964263255.1. Lineage (NCBI taxonomy): Eukaryota > Metazoa > Chordata > Amphibia > Caudata > Salamandridae > Lissotriton > Lissotriton vulgaris. Next base: position 273,735 of record NW_028252494.1, read on the forward strand.
ACTACAACTCTTAGATACATTGCGCGGCCATGTAATTTGTGCATTTTTTGCAGCTTACTTTAAAATTTTAAAAGTAACGTGCTATATCACCACTTCTATGTACACCAAGAAGTCGTACCAGTGCTGAACTACAACTTCCATGCACACGAAGCACTTTTGGTAGTTCTCAGGGCACCAAATGACAATTGAACTACAATTCCCAAGTTTATTACGCATGTTTGTAGTTCCGAGCGGTCACGTGGCAAACGTGATCACGTGACCGCAAATTAAACAAAATGGTACCTCGCCAGAACTCCGGCGCCCCCCCAGATTGCACAGAGGGACGCTCGAAGTACCGACAGGGAGGTAGGAAAGGACGAGATGCGATACATGTTAAGCATTATTTGTCTTTTTATAAAATGTTACAAGCAGTGTTCGGCAGACTTGCGTGGTATCTGTAGGCCATTGTGTTGACATATACTAAGGATTATTTGTCTTCTCGACAAAATGTTACAGGCAGTGTTCGGCATACTTGCGCTGTATCTGGAAGCTATTTTGTTGATCTGCGCTTGTTCAGTGTAACACACAGTGCATAAACAGACGCGGTAAATAGATGCCGTTTTGAATAATAAGCGGCAAGCAACACGAATTCTGTTGTCATCTTAGACCGCGCACCGCATTGACATTCTCACTACTGCAGTTCCATTCAGCGTAGGTGAGACTTAAACATAAACTCGAAGTGCCCGGCAGTGAGACATAATATATCAGAGTCTATATATTGCTGAAGAATGGTGCCAAAATCTCTTAGCATAACCATCCGGTGTCAGCATGAGACATACATCTGCCTTTACACTCGGGCTTTTGACCACAATATTTATTTGGCATGCAATCTGCATAACACATTTCAATGACACATCTAGTGAAATAGGCTCTCTTGGTGCGCTTTACCATTCTCTAAAAACATCGACGTTTTCTGGCAAAAACACGATACCTGTGTCCTTGGATGACACAATAATCAATAACATATTTTGTATATTCCTGTACAAACAGCTAATTGTGTACAGGTGAACTATAATATTCCCTAAGAATACGAGATAGTGATATCTATCTATATGTAATTGAGTCAGAGCTAACACGTGGCATTACCTGTGCGAATTCAAGCTTCAATTTCTGTGTTTTTACTAGAGCGGTGCTCCTCTTACCTGAGCAGCGGCCAGGTGGGGTGATGCTTTTCCTCCTACTAAATTGAGGTAAGATAAGTAGCAATTTTGCTTTCATAACAAAAAGATATGGTGATTAAATAACCGATCTTGTAAATAAATGTTGTCTTAGCCCAAATATGGGTTTAAGATCTGTGCCTTTCTTAGTTTCTACTTTGTTTCACACTTGCACGAATTATTGTTTTCTTGTTCACCAATAATAGTGGAGAAGACAGAACAAAAGTGAAAATATACAGGTGATATTTTTCCTTTAATCATTCATACAGTAGCCATTAAGAACAAGGTCCTGAAGAAAGCAGTGATAATTTACATCACACTTGCTGAAACATGTTGGCCATACTGAATAACAGATATTTTGTTAAATCTGTTTGTACATTCACATTTTAATATTGGGAGCTTGAGGGAACAGAATAAAATGTACGCATCCACTCAATAGCTACCTAATTTTAACACCACTTTTTTCACATTTACTTTGGCACTGTAATTTGGTTACCCGCATAATAACATCCTGACGGTCCTATTAGTACACTTTGGAAATACTCTAAAGTTACACTATCATTACTACACTGGTAGTAATACTACTTCCTCCTGGGTAAGGAGAGCCCAGATGATGTAGGGCGGATTCAAGCGGGAACTGATGGGCACTTTTTTCCAAAAAGGAGAACCAGTGCACAGCGAGACACATAGTCATGTCATGCCAATCACCACACAATAAGGTTTTTGGTTATTTTTCAAAGTAGATTCTGTATTGGCCTATTGACTCCCAGATACTATTTCTAGTTGTTTAGTGTTAAGCAGGGCATGTACCTGGTGTGTCGTTAAACAAGCCCAAGGACCCCATACTAATGTAGTTGTTTTCCTGTATTCCAAGACAGCCTGGGAGCTGCCTTTGGAAAGACTGGAACTGGGAGAGTGATTGACGCAATAAAATGTAAGCAGCTACAGGTCTGAGCACCCACAGTGTAACACAAGGTACAAAACATAATTAAAAAGTCCCCCCAGGAGCAGTTCAACAGAGCAAACCATAATTATATTGTACTAAGTCCCTGCTCCATGAAGGAAAAAGGAGGGACAAAGAGGCAGGACTGGCCACTAGTAAGCAAGGATTTTTAAAGGATATTGAAATAAAAAAATGAAAGCAAGGAATGGCATTTGGCCCACGGCCCACGGCCCACAGACATATATGTACACTAAAGTATACAAGAGGTTGTACGCTAACGCACGACCTAAAAATAGATGTTATTTCTGAGCTAGATCAAAGCACTACTCAGGGAAGTCTACAGGTCACTTTTTAAAATAAATACATTTTATTGGCATTTCAACAAGCTTGACTGGTTACACGACATTACAAAATAATACAGCTATTGTTTCTCAGTATAAAACCATACAGTTTTCGTACATCATATTTCAATTCCAATTGTATACACAGTAGTGCTGTTTTAGCCAGCAGGTACTCAATCAAAGTAGCAGTCGTTCACCAATAATCAGAATAAACATTTAATTTAAACACATATTTTTAGAGTAACTCCCATCACCTGCTCCCACTCCCTATGCTTCCCTACTCAGATTGGTCAACAAATACAGAGTAAAACATAGCGGTGTAGTCAAAAATTTTTAAAATATATGACCTGATCAATTGGGTTACTATTGCATTTGTGGCTACTGGTCTCATCTGTCATTGGGCACTGTCTCATTCAGGGCGCCAGTCTGCATAATTCTGGGTAACATGCACTCAATCAGATGTGGTATCCTCCTAGAGTGCTGCCAGCATCTGTGCCATCCCTCCCGAGGAAATCAGATCATCTGCCACCTTTTCATCCTGTCTCGTCCAACTTTTATGTGCCTCCTAAGCTCTGGCCCACTCCAGCGAGTAAGTTCTCCAAACCTGAATCGAGGGGGAGTCCAGCACTCAACCAAATAATCGCAATATGCCTCTTAGCTACTATAAGCCCCAGCACTTTGAACCTCCTGCTTAAATTCTTCTTGGCATTTTCCAGGAGTAAACTCAGCAGACATTGTTTGAGTTTAAATGGGAATTCCTATCCAGTTACTGATTTGATGTGGGCTAGTACCTCGGCCCAGTAGATTGTAATAACCGAACAATGCCACACGACATGAAAAAAGTTGGCTTCTGTACATGGGAGTTCTCTCAGGGTAAATAGAATGCTGCCTCTTTGGAGAAAGCTAGGCATTGTGAACACAGTTATATTGTATCAGTTTGAAACATTATGTGGAAACTAGACGTATGGAATGCCAAGAGGTCATTGGAGCTCTGTGATTCCAGCTGTCAGTTGCTTCAGTGCCCATACATGGATGAATGTACTCCTGCTGATTAAACATCTACATCTCAACCTGACTTGTTTCCTCACTACATAACTGACGACGATTCTAGATAAGATCGGATTTCCAGATCATCATCCTTTCTTCATGCAGCAAACTACTCGGAACAAGGGGCAGCGGCAGGGAGCAATTCATCGTCTTCAAAAGCGCAAACTGACTATTTAATTCACTGGTAAGTAAATGTATGAGGTGAGAACTTTATATCTATGAATCCTCATTGGAAATGTTTCAGAAGAAAACAGAAAAGGCTTTCTTTGTACCTCAGTTTATCTGTATCGTCGGTCACACTAGTTGCCTAGCAACCAATCCTATCTGCCTTCCTTTTCTAAAGACAAAACTCTACGTGTGGCTGTTTTACAAGTCGGGCCTCGGCGCATCAAAAGAGACGTACCTATGTTCTTTCAAGCGTGAATTTTTTTCAACAGAATTTAGCTCCGTATGCAGTATATATTATTTATTTACAACAAGGGGTGGTGAGGGACAGAGTCTCTGAATTAAGCAGAAAGCTCTCACCCAGTCAAGAGATCAGGGCTAGATCCAACACCGTTTTTTAGCTCACTGCACCATCCCAGTTTCAGAACCTGGCTGTATGCAAATTAGTCTGTTCCTGTCCCAGTGCATGATGGGAACAGGGCAAACCAAACTACAAAAGCCAATTCTTACACTGGGAAGGAAACAAGCTCCCGGGGACCGGTTTCTGGCATTACAGCCGTCTTCGGCCCGGTTTGCTTGAATCCTGATGGTGCAATGAGCAAGGGTCTCACATCTGAGAATACCCTTCCACGCTTGGGGTGGACAAAATTATTTACAACAAGGGGTGGTGAGGGACAGAGTCTCTGAATTAAGCAGAAAGCTCTCACCCAGTCAAGAGATCAGGGCTAGATCCAACACCGTTTTTAGCTCACTGCACCATCCCAGTTTCAGAACCTGGCTGTATGCAAATTAGTCTGTTCCTGTCCCAGTGCATGATGGGAACAGGGCAAACCAAACTACAAAAGCCAATTCTTACACTGGGAAGGAAACAAGCTCCCGGGGACCGGTTTCTGGCATTACAGCCGTCTTCGGCCCGGTTTGCTTGAATCCTGATGGTGCAATGAGCAAGGGTCTCACATCTGAGAATACCCTTCCACACTTGGGGTGGACAAAATTATTTACAACAAGGGGTGGTGAGGGACAGAGTCTCTGAATTAAGTCCCTTTCTCACTGCTCCATCAGGATTCAAGCAAGCCGGGCCGAAGACGGCTGAAATGCCAGAAACCGGTCCCCGGTAGCTTGTCTCCTTTCTGGTGAAGAATTGGCTTGGTAGTTTAGTCTGCCCTGTTCCCATGATGCACTGGGCCAGGGACAGACTGATTTGCATATAGCCAGGTTCTGAGCTGGGATGGGGCAGTGAGATAAATAACGGTGATGGATCAAGCCCTGATCTTTGGACTGGGTAAGAGTGGTCTGCTCAATTCAGACACTCTGTTCATCACCACCACCCTTTTCTGAATCGTTTTTGGCCACTATAGGTGTGGCAGGGTATACTCAGACATGAGTCCCTTTCTCACTGCTCCATCAGGATTCAAGCAAGCCGGGCCGAAGACGGCTGAAATGCCAGAAACCGGTCCCCGGTAGCTTGTCTCCTTTCTGGTGAAGAATTGGCTTGGTAGTTTAGTCTGCCCTGTTCCCATGATGCACTGGGCCAGGGACAGACTGATTTGCATATAGCCAGGTTCTGAGCTGGGATGGGGCAGTGAGATAAATAACGGTGATGGATCAAGCCCTGATCTTTGGACTGGGTAAGAGTGGTCTGCTCAATTCAGACACTCTGTTCATCACCACCCCCCTTTTCTGAATCGTATATATTATTTAAGCACAGACACAGTATTTAGCAATGTGCGCAATGAACATTATCTCTTGTCCAGCTCTGAACTTTGGTTGCTCATCACCGATTTGCACGCTTGGTGCAAGTCTACATTGGAGCGATTTGCACGCTCAATACAAACCTATATCTTAGCGACTTGCGCTCTTTGTGCAAGTTTGTCAGCGATTTGCACGCTTGGTGCAAATCCTTATCTCAGCGATCTGCACAGTTGGTACAAGTTTGTCAGCGACTTGCACACTTGCTACAAATCCACTTTTCAGTGATGCACGCTTGAAACAAATTCATATTTCAGTGATTGGCAAACTTATGCCTTAGAGTTATACTATATTTCAATTTCTTAATTTTTAAGAAATTATGTAAAGCATCTCGTCACCTGCACCATTCTTGCAAGAACCTGGTGAACCACCTCTAGAATGGAAATTATGAATTTGTTCTTTCAAAGTATATTTAGTAGCAATTGATGTGTCAAAATTCAAACCAGAAAGAAAAAAAGGCTTAATCTATTATCATTTTGGAGTTGAAGGTCAAAATATATTTGACCACTTACCAGAATATGACGATCTAGATGGGACGGAACTTGATGAATTTGGCACTGCCATTGCTCAGATTGATAAATACTTCTCAAAGACTAAAAATCTAGTAGTTCATAGATTTAAGTTTATAACTAGGGTGCAAAAGCCTTCAGAAAGTATTAGCTGCAACATGTGAATTTGAGAACTTCATGTCACAATTATTAAGAGACCAATTAGTAGTAAGATGTAGCTGAAGGAAAATCCATGAACGTCTGCTAACATGTAAAAATCCTTCTTGAGACAAAAGCTATTGATATAGCTAAAAGTATAGAGGGTTCCTGTGAAGACGTGACATTTTTGGAAGAATCTTCTAATAAGACGGCCATTTCAGGTGAAGTCATAAAAAAGCCAGCATCTACTTTAGAAAAAGAAAATGAAAGAGTACAATCAAATCTAATCTCCAAACTTTCCAACCACAGTGAGTATGTTGTTTCAGATGTGGGTCACCCAATCATGTGTGGACATTCAAATATTGTCCTGCACATGGGCAGCAGTGCAAGAAATGTGGTAAAGTAGGTCACTTCTTAAAAGTGTGTGGAGGTGGAAAAACAGAATTCCTGTTCGTTGTGTAATTAGTGATGACCATGAGGTTACCGTCAACTACAATGATGAAGCACACAGAGAATTGTTATTAGGAGTGAGATGTGTGAAGCAAGACAAAACTTATATAGTAGCTGATCCAGAATTTGAGGTGTGGATTAATGGGGCTCCAATTAAACTTTTAGTAGGCACAGGGGTAGTCACATCACTATTGTAGATCATACGAAATATACTCAGTTGTGGAGCAAACAACCCTTATTACCTCCAGACTTAATGACAGTAGCTTTTGAAGGTAGCAAGGTAGATTTGATTGGTTACTTTTGGTTAACTATCAAACTTTTATATTCCTCTATCAATGGAAAGGTGTATGTTGCAAGAAAAGTTATTGCTGTTTTAGGTCTCATTCACCAAGCTGAATTCAATCTGACCATTAGACCTGGCTCTAGTAATCCCATCACCATTGAAAAGCATAATATTAAGTGTGTCACTAGTATTGAAAATAATTGGGAGAGAAAATGTAAAAATGTTTATCAAGTAAGGTTAGGCAAAATAACTGATTTTGTTTACTCTGGCAAAGTAAAGCAAGATGTTTCACCTGTGAAAAACAAACTATGCAATATTCCTTTAAGTTTTAGAAAATAATTATCAGAAATGCTAACTACCATGTGTGAGCAAGGCATTATAGAGAAGGTTGAGGGCACTTTGTGCTTATCTCCCATAGCTTTGGCTAAGAAGAGAGGTGAACTCAGGATTTGTGTGTATTTAAGAAGTGTCAATGAAGCCATTTGCGTGGACAATTTTCCTCTACCCAGAATAGAAGACATACCAAATTAGATCTTAGGTCGGCTTCTCACCAAGTTGAGTTAGACAAGGCCTCCCATCATCTCACTGCCTTTGTCACGCCAGCGGGTACTTTTCAATTTTGCAGAATGCCATTTGTCATAGCTTCCTCAGCATCAGTTTTTCAGAGATTGATGTCTGAAATAAGCATGGGCTGAAAATTTGTTCTGCTCGCGAAATTTGTGAATTTTTGAGAATTTTGCAATCCGCGAATTGCGCGAAATTGCCAAACAATTTGCAATTCGCTAGTTGGCGAATTTTTTTAGCTTTTTCGCGCTCCAAAAATACAATCTCGCATGTGCGGCATTGACTTACCGTGATTCTGAGTTCGCCGAGTTGTTTTCTTCCCGGTTTGCGTGTGCTGCGCCATTTTGGATCTGGCTGCGTGATCGCGCAAGTCTTTTCGACCGCGAGCATGTCATGGAGTCCCGCCATCTTGCACTGCGAGACTTTGAGAACACGAATACGTCATAAGGGCCCGCGATCACATATCGCGAGAGTAAACAATAGCGAATACGTAGATGTGACGCGCAACTGACATCCGGCGGGAGATTTGAACAGCACGCTTTCCCAAAGTCGCAAAAATTGCAACTCTGCACAAGAAATCTATGGCTGGCAGCATAAACCTTCTGAAAATGATGATTTGGATCAGAATAACTCCTCAGATTGACATTTGGCTGCACTTTTTCGTGCAAGGAGTCCATTTTTGGGGGGTGGGAGGATGGAAGTGCCTCAGAGTCTCCAACTTCCTGTCCAGCAGGCTCCTCCCAGTGCTTTGTCCATGTCCTGGTCACTGTTTTCATTTGGATCTGGAGCTGGAAGGATTACTCTTTGTGGCTGCTGCTGGATATTTGTATTTGAGGACTTTTTGTTTGGATCACTTTTGGATTTGAGATTTTACAAGTAAGTTGGTGTTTGTTTGTTTGGGGCATAGAAGTTGCTGCAACTACAATTTATAAGCTTTCTTACATCTTTAAAAAATGTATATTGTGGGTAGACACAGTATCCAGTAGACCCAGGGTTAGTCATGGGTGCATGATACAACTGTTGTTGTGAGTTTTGTTGAACTTAAATATCATTTACGGCATGGATGGCATGGACTTGAATAGCTCACTGTTATATGTGGAAGTTTTTTTTAATTTTGGGGTGCGTGTTAAAGCCACACTAGCCAGTAGGCCCAGGGGTAGTCAGCGGTGCATGGACCAAGTCTTTCTGTGGGGGTCTCACCAATTTAAACATCATTTAGGGCACGGATGGAATTGGATTGAGTTGATTTTTGTGTGTATTTCGATTTTTTGAGTGTTGTTGGGGCATGGTCCAGGGCCTGGCCATGTGGGTGGGGGCCATTTTGAGGCCTGGTCCAGGGCCTGGCCATGTGGGTGGGGGTCTAGGGGCCATTTTGAAGCCAGGCAGTGTGCTTTGTGCCATAGGCCTACACCCAGTCTGCCTTGCTTTCATCCATTATGCCCAGGGGGTGTCAGTGGTGCATGGACCAAGTCTTTCTGTGGGCTCTCTTGAATTCAAACATCATTTAGGGCATGGATGGCATTGGATGGAGGTGATTTCTGTGTGTATTTCTATTTTTTGGGTGTTGTTTGGGCCTGGTCCAGGGCCTGGCCATGTGGATGGGGGCCATTTTGAGGCCTGGTCCAGGGCCTGGCCATGTGGGTGGGGGTCTAGCGACCATTTTGAAGCCAGTCAGTGTGCTTAGTGCCATAGGCCTGTACCCAGCCTGTCTTGCTTTCATCCATTATGCCCAGGTGCATGGACCAAGTCTTTCTGTGGGGTCTCTTGAATTTAAACATCATTTAGGGCATGGATGGCATTGGATTGAGGTGATTTTTGTATTTAGATTTTTTGGGTATTGTTGGGGTCTGGTCCAGGGCCTGGCCATGTGGGTGGGGAGGGGCTTATTGAGGCCAGGCAGATTTTGCCATAGGCCGGCAAGCTTGCGGGCCGGTAGGCCTAGGGTTATGAATGGGTGCATGAAACAACTCTCTCTGTGTAGTCTCTCTTCTATTAATTTAAACCTCCATTTTTAATTAGAATTGCAATTTTTATTTTGGGTCTTTCCGTTTTTGGGTGTGTTGTGTTAATAATAATAAATGCCTAGTTGCAATATTATTAATTGAAGCACGACATATGCAACATTTATTTAACTGATGTTCCTCTGGCTTCTTTGCTTTTAGGTGCACAAAGACTGAGAACCAGGAATCATCCTCATCATCATCACTTGTTGTAGTGCCAGGAAGAAGTGACGTCTCGTGTGGCCACAGACAACTCTGCAACTCGTGCAACTGCGTCCTGCTGTTCTGACATCTGAAGAAGATGGGCCCAAAGGAAGGTAGCCGTAGCTCCTCTACCAAGAAAGTTGCCAGTAAGAAGGAGAAGAAGAAGCAAGTGGCGCCACTTATCAAGGAGACTGGTATGCCGACGCCACTTTTTTTGGGAAAAAAACACGCCTGCAGCAGCGGTGTCCGCCGAGGACCAAGCTGGGAGCAGCACCTCCGCTTCATTGATCTCAGTGCCACCAAGTTTCAAGTTTCAAGTTTAAGTTTATTTGTTTGATTAATTAAAATCTTACAAAAATGTGACCTTAGAGAAAATATCAGCATCAATACACATTTAAAACATCGTGCAAATAGTAAATGTCATTAAAAAGAAAATAATAAAAAAATTAATATAACTAGATAAAATTTTCCTTAAGACATTTGGCAATCACATTTAACATTTTTACAAAAGCAACATTCATTGGTAGGTCATTCGGGCTTAAGCACCCTATTATTGCTTGTCTACAGGTTCTTATATCTCGTGCATTAAACAACCTCCTGAGGATTAGTCTCCTTTCTGAGTCTATGGCAGGGCACAGACATACCAAGTGCACAATGTCTTCTTTGCCCCCCTTGCAAAGTCTACATAATGTATGGCCCTCGTTTGACTTCCAGGGTGGAAGATCTCAGTGCCACCACGCAAAGTTAGGCCCAAGCCCATGAGTGCCACAGAGGCAGCCACTTTAATTGCTCTTTCACCATCGACCAGTGATGTTGGCATTGACTCATCTCAAACTAGCATCCAATCAACGCAGGGTGTAACTCATCTGACGAGTGTTCAACCACAGCCGCAACGGCAACCACAGGTGCAACAAGGAGAGGCGCAAGGAGAGGCACAAGGAGAGGCGCAAGGAGAGGCGCAAGGAGAGGCACAACGAGAGGCACAAAGAGAGGCACAAGGAGAGGCACAACTGCCGAAAAAACTTGTTCCTCCAGAAGTAGCGGCACATCAGGAAATCGAGATTCATGCGAAGGTATCAGCCGAGCAAGCCACTCCTCATGATCTATTGTCTTCCAGATCCCCAGCAAGGAAAAGGAGGGCTAGTACAACTTCTTCTGCAAGCCCCTTTCCTTCTGATGATCTAGATCTTGATTGGCACCCACCAATTCAGTCTGAGAGGGAGGGACGCCATTAGCCGACAAAGCTAGGTAAAAGGAAGGTTCCCGCAAGGCTTTCAGTTATAGGTGATGACGAAGAAGAAGTAGAAGTGGTGTATTCTGCTGTTGATGAAGAGTCTGACAACGACGACCCAGTCATCACAGTCGTCACTCCAGCCCCAGCGGGCATGCAACAGACAGACATTTTTACCCTATCCCGAAATGCTGCGCGGGATGTGGGTGGCGTGGCACTGGTACCACCACCAACACAAGTAACTACTACACCAACACGACCTACAGCTTCCATATTTTCTCTTCAGAAGGCCCGGCAGGGACCTCCATCCAGCTCGACCTCCATTACCTCAAGTAGTGGTGCTGTAAGTGCACAACAGAGTCAAATTCCGCCACACCCATCCTCCACTTTATCTGGCATTGAAAGTGGCACCTCCACCACCACCAGAAATCTCCAGTGCCCAGTTTGGGACTTCTTTAGTATTAGCAAAAAGGCGGAAAACCTAGTCATTTGTTCAATTTGTAAACAAGTAGTTAGTCGGGGTAAGCTAGGTACCAACTATGGTACCGGAGGCCAGAGAGCTCATCTCCAAAAACACCACAGCAGCCAGTGGGAGGCGCACCTAAGTAACATCCGGAAAGCCAAAAGTAGAAATCCAAATGTAGCCATTGATATTGCATCTGATAATGAGGAGCTGATCGTGTAAGGGGGAGGTGAAGAAGCGAGAGGCATTTTTTCTGGTACACACAGTACCCCTGGCAGCAGCACTGCAGTGGTAGCGCCCGCACCCTCTACCCCAGCAACATCTAGGAGGCACAGTAAAAGTCTGGTAGAGACACCAATGCGAAAAAGTACATCAATGAGCCTAACTGGGTTGAAGAAGTCTGGATCATCATCACATATGAAAACGGTACAGAGCACCAGTAAAAGCATGTTTTGGTCGGAGGCGCAATTGGAAGGCAACCACCCAACGGCACGTCTGCATATGCAATGCTGGCTAAAATGTTAGCGCTGGACCTTCTCCCTTTTTCTTTTGTGGAATGGGTGGGTTTTCTAGAATTTGTGGCAACAGTCTGCCCTAAATGGAAGGTTCCTAGCCGGTCCTATTTTGCCAGAGTTGCAGTTCCAGCACTAGATCAAGATGTGTCACACTATCCACCTGACAACAGACATGTGGACCAGTTGCCAAGCCATTATTACATGTGCATCAATGCACACTGGGTTTCTTTTGCGGGGGTTAGAGAGAAGATAGCTGCAGGTGTTGACAGTGTCACCATTTTTCAAGCTACTCGGAGACATGCAACAGTAGTCATGTTTGCCATGGAGAAATCTCATACTGCAGTAAACATTTTGGAGGAGTTTAACAGTAAGTTCAAAGTGACCATAGAGTGCCAGTCAGAGTACTCATCCAGGAGGTGGCAACATGTTGGGACTCAACCTTCTACAGGCTTGTGCGTCTGTTTGAGCAGTAATTGGTAATCAATGAGTATGTCTTTCATGCACGGGGTGCTTCTATGAAAGACATGAGGCTAGAGGTGGAGGAATGGGACCTAGTTAAATGCCTGACAGACATGCTTTGTCCTTTTGAGGTCTTCACGCGTGAAGTCAGCAGGGAGGACTGTACTTTGGGCAAAGGTATCCCATTGTTGCGCATGCTAGAGTACCGGCTGAAGACGGTGTCTTCAACGTTCCAAGTTGATGCTGAAAAACAAGACGCATAACAGTTGAGAGCTTATAAAGCCGCCTAGTTGTCAACGCAAGGCTTAAAGCAATACATTCAGAACAACATTACATTTGTGCCACTATTCTGGATCCACGGTACAAAAAGGCACTGACCAGCAATACATTCATTCCTTTTTCTGAAGCAGAATTTTCCAAGTACAAAAACTGGCTAGCTCTGTCATCCACTCGGTTCAAAAAAGAGTGGCAGGAAAATGAAGGAACCACCACAAGTACTACTGAAGCAGCAGGCCATCCGGCGTCAAGGTCCACTTCTGTGGCCGAAGGCAGTCACGTTCTCTCAGAGCTGTTATTGACACCAGTAACCGTATCATCACCTGCACCGTGCCCAGCCATAATATTGTCGGAAGCGGATTGCATAACTCATCAAGGGTTTGCTCATTCCAGTGTTGATGCAAAGGCAACAGATGGCACGCAAAGTGGAGCACACCTGGAGGACCTCGAGTGGATGTGGCAGGCCTATCTGGATGACCCAACAGAGGTCTTCTTTGATCAGAACCCATTGGTGTATTGGTATGGGAAAAGGCCTCAATGACCACTGATCACCAAGCTGGCTATAAATTATTTGGCTTTCCCACTCGCAAGCGTGTCTTCTGAACATGTTTTCATTGCTGCTGGAGCCATTGTAAATTCAAAAAGGACCCGCCTCTCGCCCAAAAATGTTGAGAGGTTAACAATGATCAAGATGAATCAGCATTTCATACCACCAGATTACAAAATACGTGAATCCACGCAGGAAGAAGAGGGCACCGACTTACGTGGCGGAAGTTCTTCTCTGTTAGCTGACCTACTCCCGGTTCAATTCACAGAGTTTGAGGATGAGCTTTACACCTAGGCTTGAAATACTTACTTTTTTTTCCGTCCTTATTCACTTTTATTTCTGTGTGTCTTTCTTTGTTTTTGAAACTTTTAGCACAACAAAACTTTAATCACAACAAATCCATCAGCAGCAGCACTGTCTTCGTCTTATTTCCATATTAAAGGTGCCACTCTCTGCATTCCTGAAGTTCACAAGTTCACAACTCAATCATGCTCCTCTATCCTCCTCCTCCAGACTCCCCCTATCCATTTCCCTCAAGGCAGACGGCCATATTACGCAGAATCAAGAAACTGTCGCTTCGTAGACGAGTCTCCTCAAAAGAAGTGGGACTGTAATGACTGACTATGCTGACTGTTACTTCTGAAATTGACACGAGAGGCTGCCCTGTGACGCTTTACTTAAGAATAAGATGCTGACAAAAAGTGGAACAGGTAATGAATGATGAGATGGCATGCAGTGGACAACACTGGCTGTCTGGCTCTGATGAAAGCAATTGCTGTTTGTTTGTTGTGCATGAAATGAATCTTATGTGTTCTGTTATTATTTAATCTTTTACGCACTAAATGTAACTCAAGTCTACTCTGTTTACCTTGTTTAATACAAATTGTACTTCTACTGCAGGGGCCACTACGTTGCATTTTTTAATATGGAAAATGTCCTTGGACTCACTGTGTGTAGACTGTGACTGCATGAACAACAATGAGTTTGCCAACACCATGATGATGATGAGTCATGATGACCAAAGTTATATAATATCTTCAAAGCCACTCACTGGGATGGATGGATCATCATCGTTGATTTACAGAAGAACTATGGCCATTTCGTGAGTGGCAAACAGGTAAACAAGTCAACAACAACCACAGCAGAACTACATGTCTGTCTACTCGTGGTATGGAGTGGTCGAGCCAGTGTAGTGTTATGCCAGAGTCCAGACAGCGGTTCATGTGGCTTGCTGTATAAAACTTGATCTGCTTTGTCTGTCTGTGTGAAAGAGGTATGCTACATAGAGGTTGGTTCACTCAGTGGTGCCTGCCTTGACCGTCTGCATGGCCCTGGCCTGCTGTGTGCTAATTATTATCCAGGAAACAGAGACTCAGAGTAGGCACTTTAGAAATGATGCATGTATGTAATACTGTCGCCTCTGAAAGTGAAAGTGTTATTTTTGCACTACAAACCGTATCTTATATTTTTCCTCCGGGGTGTTTTAATATCTCTCTGTTTTTCCATCGACAATTACAGGCCGGCACTTACCCTGTGCGATGGGAAAAACATTACCTCAGGCTTACCATAGCAATCCGCAATTCCGCATCTGCCAGGCAGGCAGTCGACACTAGTGTGGTCACCAAGATTGATCGACTGAGTGCCCGATGGAATGGAGGAGTACGGCAAATAAGAGGAATGACTGGATGCACGCAACTTCCCAATTTGACCAGGACAACTGCAACATACAGTTACAGTATCCACTTCACTTGTCCTTATCTTTTAAATAATGTTATTGTTGTGACCTTCTATGAGTGTGACTCTCTGCGTTTGCTCTCTGCTTCAAATTCATCCCTACAGCTATTTGATAAGTTTCTTTGCTATTTTTAAACCTAATGTAATGTTATGTTGTACTACTAAGTGTTTATTCTCTCTGAGGGAAGATAGGCAAGTAAAATTGCGTAATTACTGCAGCCCTGTACTGTCTAATTGTTTAGTACTAGTTAGTAAGTTGTTGTATGTACTACTTTTCAGTAACCTAACCATCCATTTAGCAAATAACTTCATCCATGCACTTCCTTTATGTTCCTTAAAAGATTTATGGATATCTTCGTATCCAAAGAATTGTTTTTCTTCATTTGTTGTGTGTCCATGCTGTGTTTGTTTCTCTCTCTCCCAAAAACTTTCCCAAAAACCCCCATTCCCATCCATTTTTCAAACCCTAGCCCTCTTTCCCCGGGCTGTGTGGTTTTCATTGAGGTGTGACTAAATGACACCTATAATTCCACAAGCTTGCTGGGGAGGATAAGGTCAAAAGCTACAGAAAATCAATTTCAAGGCAGGTCAAGGAATCCGAGGATATAATCTTATTCTGCTTGACACACACCCATGAGTTTTTGCAAATCAATTCAAAATTTCATGTCCGCCATCAAGTGGATTCATCATCAACAACATCCTCCTACACGTCACTAAAGCTTACGCTGCTGTATCCTTTAGTACTAGTTCTTGTAGTAGCCATAATCCATGCAACTAGTAGTTAACTGTTTGGATTGAATATTTAGCATTGCTTAGGCTACAATTTATGGCACTGTTCTAGTGTACTGTACTATTGTACTGTTCTAATGCTCCTCTCAGGCCACTCAATGTCTAATTTTCTTTTTTTTCATATGCTGCTACTGCCAGTGTGTACCACTACTACTACCACCACAACGATGCCATTTCATCCATCCAGGATTCCATAGCCAACCTTAATCGCCATTTGCCATGCATCCAACCCTGTGCCGATTCTCAAACACGAATCACAGGTAAGATAAGCATTTTGGGGGAGGAAGAATAATGGAGTAGGAGGAGAGGGGAGACTGATGGTAGTACTAGTAAAGTAGTAGAACAATTGAATTCACTAACTCTTTCAGTGGCACTCTTGTACAAATTTGGGCGATTACTTAGACAATTTGAATCAACCAGCCAGTTAAGTTTCAGGAAAACAAACGTACAGTTAACCCCCCCTGCCTCCCTGTGGTAAATAAAATTACCGGGACAATTTTTCTATACATTAAATAACAATAAGGATAGCTCAATAAAATGAGAGGCAGAGTCCGTGGTATCTGAGTCATACGGGCTTTAATTAAGCATCTTGAGACGCTGGACATCGAGTTCCATCACCACTAAGGTTCAGGAAGGGATATTCAACATTTTATTAACATCACACATTATATATAGTAAAACTGTACAGTTGAAATGAATACAGTAGGCGTAACAAGTCAAAAGAGAAGGATAAGAACACATGGGCGTAAAAGAAGGCGTGTACAGGGGCGTACACGGAGGTGTGTACTGGAAACGTCACAGAAGTGTCATAGGTGGGTGGATGCATTAGAAAGATTCTGCAGGGTCAGCAGAAACCTTTACCCTGAGTGCGTGCGCAACTAGGCATGACGTGGTAAAGACGTGTAACTGGGGAGAGCTGGAGGACTTGACTTTAGCTCTAGTAGAAGAGTCTTGGTGTCTGGGATGTCAGAACGACCTGCACCTATAGCATATCTGGTATCTTATGTTTGTAGGATGTATTATCTGAAGTAAAAGGTCTCTCGGGCAGAGGCCGTACAATACTGAATGCTAGTGGGTGCATACGTGTCTTGGTGTAATGCGCAATGCGCGGGGGCCATGGGCCTACCATGGTAACGGGTGCTGTAAATCACTTGCAAGGAGACGGGAAGGCAAGGCCTTTTGCTCTGCAGCCGGAAACATGTTTACCTATTTCACTAGACTGGAATGTGTTTTCGAGGGGGCTGAGCCGATAACTGTAGGCAAAATACTGTATTGGCAGGCAGGCCAGGCCGAGCCGGGCACCGCTTTGCTGGGCAGGAAGTAGGACAGAGGTCAGGGATGCATACCTAAACTAACAGAAGAGAATCGGAGCCTCAATTAAGGGCCTGGCTCGACTGAGCCAGAAAAAACGTGGAGAACGTGTGCTTTGCGTTATTCAAAAGTGCACCATGTAAAGACGTTGGCACCATAGGCCTAGAAGCCAAATTAACGTGGTTTTCTTGGAGGGCTGAATAACTGACATGTTAACGTTGGACGCAAATGCATATGCGTCTTCATAGCAGGCACGGGAAGGGAATTACATGACATACATGGAACATGGGTGCATGGATAGGGTGCGAGTGGGGGACACGCTGGATACCTGAAAATTTCTATTTCCTCATTCCCTCCTTGGCCCCTACTACACCCTTTAGGATATATCTATTTTCATGAGACCATCTATCTGTTCATATAACATCATTTGCTCATCTTTCTTCATTCGGGAACGGGAACGTGAACCTGGACGGGGAATACAAGCTGTGGCGCACAAGCCGCAAATCGCTGGCCCACATTGCAGACAGAGACAACAACTAAATACTATAAGGAATACTAGTCCTAGGAACGACAGTACTTTCCATCCCCAGGCGGATATCACACTCCAGAGCCAACCGGACCAAGTCCAAGTGCCTGGATTCTGATGTATCTGGTGAGCTATCTCATGAAGCCTTGTGATCGCTTTATACACGGACGGTGCGTTATTAGGAATGAAAATACAACAACTGGATCCGATCACTCTACAAGCCCCGCCCCTATCGGCCAGGATGACGTCAAGGACAAGGCGATTTTGAAGAACAACAAGTCTCATAGCAGACTGCTCTTCCGTCAGGTTACCCAAAGCAGAAGTAGTCTCATTCACTACTGCTTCCAAAGTTCGTGTTAACCTACGTATTATCTTGCTGTTTTGGACGGGACCTATGAACCAGAAGTATCCTTTAATATAATCTTTATACTGGTCCCATGCTGACTCAGAATAATCGATAACAGAAGGAAGGTCTCTCTTATGTCTTACATGCACAAGATGTGAATTTTGATGATAATCAGGTGGGGCTAGAAAAACAGGTGGCAGTAGGAACGCAATGTAACACGTTCCATCCCAATCTAATGGCAGACGTACATAGGCTGTCTGACCACAAATAAAATAAGAATGGCGGGAAGCTTTGAAAGTAGACTTTCCTTTATCACTGAATTCGACCACAGTATTACAATCACTGTGTCCTAGGTGTACTGAACCATTCTTTCTGACGCATAATTCACCTTTCACTGGTAAGACTGTAATAGATGGCAAGTCCGAATTAGTCTCGGACTGAACATTCAGAATCATGAGGTTAAGTGTAAAATTTCCTAATCCATACACTTCATTTTCTAGATCGGTTCCTGTCCTTTGGGGAAAACCTTCCTTGTCTGGGAAACATACTTTATTCATAATTGTATTCAGGTTTCCCCATATCCAATTGCCTTGGGAAACTTTAGACTCACTGTCTAATGAGGACATTAAAGTAAACCATGCTCCACACGAACCATTATGTGTAAACGGGTAAGGAAAGAGAGGCAGAGCTCCCTTGTATTTCTGATAGGGAGGGAGTCGGCCACATACCCAGCAATTCGTGGCATTGCTGGTCTGGTGAGAATGGTGTAACATACGGATAAAAGTGTTGTTGCGCAGTGCTAGACGATAGGAGAGTTCGTGAGGGGGCAGGTCACGGAAAGTGTGCTCTATAGTGTCATTGGAAAAGGAATGTACATGTGAACCATGAGGAGGAAAGAAAACATGTAGCATTGAGCTTATGCATACAATCGATATACTCAGAACAAACATAAAAATTAAAGTAATGGCACATCTGCTGTGCAGGTTTTTGCAATATTTTTCTCTCTTCTCGATTCGCCTATCTCTCTGACTATTTGGGTCTATCTCATACATGTCAGAAACCTGTCTAACCGCTTCACCCGAGGGGGACTTAAACAATTAAACGCTGTCTGACTTACTAGACCTCAATTTAAATTTGTACTCCTGTTGTGGAGTTTTCTCTAACAGGGGGAGTTTAGAGTCTGTTTCAGAAACGGGGCAGTCCTTGGGAAAAGTCTTTGGACACAGTCCATGAAATCTTTTTATGTGGCTGGAGTGGAGCCCCCCCTTCCTCCCTTCAATCTTCACAGCGGTCCGCGTCGTCATCAACACCAGTTTTGGTTCTTTCCACCTGGGCTCCAAAGGGCTTGAGCGGTCAAAGTTGCGGACCAATACCAGGTCTCCTGGAACGATTTCATGCGGTTTCACCTGGGTATTGTCTGGGAAGGCAGCCGCTACCTGTGAACGACAAGAGAGTAGTGCAGACATCAAGGAAGCCAGGTAATCTGTCAGCATATTACTGTCGACATCTGTGATTTTACGGGGCATAGGCGTACCCCACATATTGGGGGGACGACCAAAAACGATCTCATAAGGAGACAGTCCGGTTCTGGAATGGGCTACCATACGCATGTAGAAGAGGGCAACCGGCAGGGCTACCATCCAATCTACGCCTTTTTCTGCACAGACCTTCGCTAACCTGGTTTTCAGAGTCTGATTGTGTCTCTCAACGAGACCAGCTGCTTCGGGGTGTCGTACACAGTGAAATTTCCACTGGTAACCTAACAGGAGTGATACCTGTTTCATGAGTTCGGACGAGAATGGCTGTCCATTATCAGAGTATACGACACGGGGCAAACCATATCGCGGGAAAAATTCACGAACCAACTGTTTGGCAGTGGTCACGGCAGTGTAATCTGGGACTGGGTAAGCTTCTGTCCATCTGGAAAGGGCACATACAACTACGAGGACATATTTGAATCCTCGGCATCTGTCCATCTGGATATAATCCATCTGGAGGACTTCAAAAGGATGGTCAGGAGGATGAAATCCACCTTGTTCCATGGGAATGCCTTTGCCTGGATTGAACTGACAACAGATCATACAGGTACGTACTTTCTGTTTTGCTGCTGCACGTAAATGCTTGTTGAACCAGATATTCTGGATGCTGTCTAACATGGCTTTTTCTCCTAAGTGTGCCGGACTATGTGCTGTATTAATGATAACTTGAACCATTGAGTCGGGGAGAAACCATGTGGCTTTTCCCTTCGTCATCTATCCCTGATCTGTCTGGACCCCTCCTTGTTCAGTCCATTTCTTTATTAAGTCTGGAGTAGCGTGTGACTGTATGTCGAGTACATCTTGTATGGGATCCCTGACCGTCATACAATGTGTCAGTGGAGTTACTTCAGTCTTTGTCGTGTCAGTCGGTATGTCTGTATGAGTCTGAGCTGTAAGCTTAGCTGTTCGATCTGCCAGGTCGTTACCCTGGGAAATGGTGTCAGTGACTTTAGTATGTGCTTTGCACTTCATGATGGCTATGGCTATAGGCAAGTGTATTGCTTCTAACAGAGCTTGAATGAGGGGACCATGCTGTATCTTGGCTCCATGGGAGGTCAGAAAACCTCTCTCTTGCCAGAGAACGCCGAAGTCGTGAACGACTCCGAATGCGTACTGTGAATCCGTGTATATGTTTACTTTCATGTTCTTGGCTCGTATGCAGGTTTGGGTCAGAGCGATGAGCTCTGCTGCTTGAGCAGACAGTGTGTCAATACGATGTGTTTCTATGACTTCAGTTTCAGTAGTCACTGCATATGCGGCCACTAACTCTCCTGTACTTGTTCTCATACATGAACCATCCACATAAAGTGTCAGGTCTGGATCAGGCAATGCAATGTCGGTCAAGTCTTGTCTTGGCTTTGTTACGGTATTAATGACTTCCACACAGTCATGTGGTACGGGATCTGCTATGATTGAGGGTAACAGTGTAGCGGGGTTCAGTATGTTGCAACGTCTGATCTCTATGTGTGGCTGAAACAGTGTCAGTTCATATCCTGTCAATCGTGCTATGGTCAAGTGTTGAGTCTGTGTCCTGTTTAGGAGAACTTCCACGGAGTGTGGAACCTGTACTGTCAGAGGATGTCCTAGTACTATGGAATCGCTTTGTCTGATGGCTAGAGCTGTTGCTGCAACTGATTTTAATTATTAAGGAAGTGAGCAACCCGGAATACCCTTGAGGGCTTGGGTAAGTAAATATAGAAAGGTAAAGATGCCTTCAAGGGACTTTGTTCAATCTAAGTTTTGTTATTTAAAATTAATATGAGAAGAACCAATTTATCGTCCTTACAATGAGTGAATCAAAACTGATCAAATTGTGTTGTCAACATGAAACATATAAACAAAGACACAGGGTGTATACGAAAAAAGTGTTTTTATCAAATAATTCATTAAGAAAAATCAGCTTCATATACAGACAAATAAGCGAATAAGATTTTAGGACTGTGGGTACACATAAATTGCGCTTAAACGAGCCTGTGAGCCACACTTCACTTTGATGACACGCGTTATTGACTTCACCTCGCTGCATCTTAAGACACTGCAGGATCTCTGACTGCTCACAGGCTCGTTTAAGTGCAAATTATGTGCATCGACCCCTGATTTGTCTCAGAAATTTGATAATAATTCACCTAACATACACTGGATGAATTCTACTGTGTATGAATACGCGAACCCTATGTGAGTGAAGTTCAGACGCTACATCCCACTTGGATGAGCGATCTCCGCATTCGATAGACTACAATATTTCTATACAGATCTGAACTGATTACAGTCCTGAGGATGGTTTCATCAAATAACTTCTAAGAAACCGAAACGTCGACTTTGCACTTCATCCCTTGCTTTGTTTTACTCAATGTGTTTTGGGATAGGTGTCTTTTAGGTTCTGTTGAGTCACTTAGCAATTTATTTTTATGTGTACCCACAGTCCTAAAATCTTATTCGCTTATTTGTCTGTATATGAAGCTGATTTTTCTTAATGAATTATTTGATAAAAACACTTTTTTCGTATACACCCTGTGTCTTTGTTTATATGTTTCATGTTGACAACACAATTTGATCAGTTTTGATTCACTCATTGTAAGGACGATAAATTGGTTCTTCTCATATTAATTTTAAATAACGCAACTGATTTTAGGCACGCAGGCAGAGCCTGGGCTACTGGATCCAATGTACTAGAAAAATATGCACAAGGCTTGTGTTTTCCTGCTTGATCTTGTGTGAGAACAGATAATGCTGTGCCATCGCGTTCAGTGACAAAAAGTGTGAAAGGTTTGCTGTAACATGGTGTCGCTAAAACAGGTGCTTGACATAAAGCTTTCTTCAGTTCATCAAAAGCATGTGTATGTTCCTGGGTCCAAGGGAGGACAGTCGAAGTTGCTGCCTCCTGTGTTGTCAACTGTATGAGTGGTTTGGCTGAATATGCATACTGAGGAATCCATTGTCTGCAGTAAGAAGTGAGGCCAATGAAGGCCCGTACTTCCTTTTGTGTCTTTAGCTGTGGAAGATGTGCAATTAACTGAATGCGGTCTGGTGTCAACTGTCTACCCCTCTTGGACAGCAAGTGTCCTAAGTAAACCACTTGCTGGACACAGAATTGTAGCTTCGAAGGGGACACTTTGTGCCCCTTTTCGGCCAAGAAATACAAGACTGTCAGTGATGTACGTTCGCAATCTCGTTCTGTTCGTGCTGTGATCAATAGATCATCAACATACTGGAGCAGGGCAGTGTCAGTTGGCATGTGAATACAGTCTAGTTGTCGTTTCAGTGCTTGACTGTAAATACTAGGGCTTTCTGTGAACCCTTGAGGTGCACGTGCAAATTTGAAGCTTCGGCCATCTAAACAGAATCCGAAGAGATACTGGCTTTCCGGATGAATGGGGACACTAAAGAAGGCGTTCTTGAGATCGATTACAGTAAAGAACGCTGCTTCAGAATCAATGGCAGTCAATAGGGAAGAGATATCTGGGACCACTGGGTACTGGGGTAGAATGCATTTATTTAGTTCTCGAAGGTCAATCACCAGTCTGTAGACCGGTGGTGCATTAGGGTCAGTTCGTTTAAGAATCGGGATAATTGGAGAATTACATACATTGGAGTCAGTTTCTACAACCACTCCTTGAGTAATGAGCTCGTCAATAATTTTCAGTAAGGCCACTACAGCCTCAGGCGGTAACTTGTATTGTCGGATTCGGGGTAATACAACTCCTTGTCTGAGAGTGACACGATATGGTGTAATATGCATGCAACCTACATCAGTTGGACCTTGTGCCCATAAGTGCTGTCGTACATTCTGTAATCGTGGATCAAAATCTCTTAACACATAATGTCCTTTAAAATCACGTAAAAACAATCTCACTCCTTCCGGAGAACAACAAATCACTGCTCCTAGTGCTTTCAATGTTTTAATACCAAGCAAGTTTTCTGGACATGATTTCGTAAGTAACAAGTCTGTAGTACGGGACAATGGACCAACTTCTAGGGAAACTGGCTTTGACACTTCATTAACAATAGGCTTTCCTGAATGTTATGTTATGTTATGTTATTATTACACTTCTATAGCGCACAGCCACTCCACGGAGTATCCCGGCGCTTTATCGAAGAAAACCCAACCGAAGAAGAGAGAACATGACACTGAAAGGACACGCAGATACAGGCAGCAACACCCAGTTAAGGGAAAAGCCAAGTCTTAAGGGCCTTTCGGAAAGACAGAAGGCTAGAGGCCTGTCTCAAAGAAATTGGAAGGTCATTCCAAGCATGAGGAGCTAAGTAGCGAAAGGACCGTCCTCCTGCTCTAGCGCGTTTGATAATGGGAACACTCATTTTAGATAGGGACGAAGATCTGAGAGATCTGGAGGGGTGATACCAGGACAATCGTTTGGAAATATATTTGGGGCCTATACCATGTAGGGCCTTAAAAGTCGTGGTCAAAGTTTTAAACAAAATCCTTTTAGCAATAGGTAGCCAGTGTAGGGTTGAGAGAAGATCAGTGGCTCTGGCTTTTCTTGGAAGGCCAAAGATGGCTCGGGCCGCAGAATTCTGGGCAATTTGTAGACGCCTAACCAGATATTTGGGTAGTCCCAGAAACAAAACATTTGCATAATCCAGCCTAGAGCCGACCAGTGCTTGGACAATGATTTTCCTATGCTGGATGGAGACTAAAGGGAGAAATTTACGAAGCATCCGAAGGATGCCGAAACATTTGCCAGTGAGAGATGAAATGTGCGGTCCAAAAGATAACTCATTGTCAATAATAACTCCCAAATTTTTGGCCTTCAAGGATGAGCTAGTGGGAGGGAACATATCCTGCGGCCACCAGGGTTTCCAATCAGGCTCAGAGGTACAACCAAAGAAGAGCAACTCCGACTTGTCGGAGTTGCACTTCAGTCCATGACGTCCAAACCACTCAAAAACCGCGCTCAGACAGCCCCTAACCTGGGCATTGTCAAACAGACCATCCTGAAAATCCCAGGGAAACATTCTGTGAGCCTGAGAGGGGTGCCCCTGGAACCTCGTCGTGACTGATGGTAGTTCTGCTCGCCCCTGTGTCAATCAAAATTTTTCTGTCTTTCCCTAATACCTGACTATGTACATAGGGACCCTCTTGATCTACAGGAACCTCAATAAGGGGCAAGCCAACTCCCTCTCTAGGCTGTTTCATGAATACTGCTGATAATCGGGATAATCTGACTGAGCATACTGGTACATTTGCTGTGTAACATGTTGCGTGGCAGCAATGGGTTGGGGTTGGGGTACTGCTACTGTCTGTTGTGTGTTCTGAGGAGATCGCGTGTTCTGCGGAATATTTTGCGGAACTTGTTCTTGTCTAGGTGGACGTGGTCTTTCTTTCGTCCTGCCTGTAGCAATATTGTATTTTAGAACGGCACATTCGTTTATATAGTGACCTGGCTGTTTACAATAGTTGCAATTCCCTTTAACAGGAGCTGCAGTATGACTAGTCTGCGTCGTACCCCTCTTCTGACTGTCAGCTGGGACGGACTGGGCAACTAGTACTTTCATTTTCGTATCTTTAATACGTCTCTGTTCATGTTCGTGTTCTTCTCTGATTCGATTCTGGTGATACTGTAACATTTGTAACATTTGGGAAGGACTATTAGCTTGCCATGTACTCTCGACTTTCAGTACTCTATTTTTAACTTGAGGTAAGGAATTCTCTACTAATTTGGTCACATAAAGATGTGGGTATGATTCACTACTTGTTTTCAGGCCGCTATTAATAATGAAACATTTCTCGAATCTGGAATAAAAATCACTAGTGTCTTCGTCTTGTTTCTGTTTGCAGGCTGAGATTGCATCCCAGTCTTCCTTTTTAGTTGCCAATAACCTCGGCAAGACCTGTACTAATAATTCTGGTAATCCTTTAGCTTTTTCTCCAAGACCAGTACCAGGGATTCGTGTATTTTCTTCGTTTTCTAATTCTGCCCAATCAATCTTTTTCTCTCCCACCTCCCATTCTTTTTCTTTCAGTTTTTCGTAAATGCCAGCAGGTAACAGAACTTTTAACATTTTAATGATATCGGGATACGTATACTCCCCCATGCGGAGCATGTCTTTTAATTCGCGGTGAAACCCTGCTGGATCTTTATCATGGCACGGTACTAATTTTTTCATTTCCAATAATTCCATTTTCGTTAAGGGGGTGTATACAAACACTCGTTCAAGTGTACCGTCTGTTTTCCGAACGGGATGAACTTCTCGTAAGGGATTCTGTCTATCTATGTAAAATGTTTTCCTTACTAGAGGTGGAACAGGAACGAAATGTGGAGTCAGGAAAGTTCTGTACTTGTGTCGTTGTTCTAGAATGACATTAATTAAATCGGTACCTAGGCCTCTCCATCTCTTCAGGAGTAACTCTTCCAATATATTATATAGGGGACCTGGATCAGAATGCTGACTCTCATACAACGTAATGAGATGTTGAATCATGTACATACCAGCTAATCGCTGTTCGTCTGGGGAAAGATTCAAAAACGTTTGCGCTACTGAATCATCTTTATATCCACTAGTATTGCCAGCCCATTGGACTGCTGACCGGGCCAGTTCTTGTTCATGCATGGTACTAAGTTCACTGTAACCTATTCGTTGTTTCAATACTTTATCAGTGGCTTGGAATAGATGTTCAAGAGAAAACTGTTCTGGTATAGGAGAAAGAAAACGTTTCTTGCATTCTGGGCGTACGGGTCTGTCAAAGGTGTTCGCCCTCCCTACATATGCTATTCTATCTGCCCTCGCAGTTTCTATATCTTCGTCTTCTCAGACGTCATCATTCCCTTTCTCTGCTTCTCTTGCTGCTTTTTCCCTTGTGTGTATGTCTAGAATTTCTTTACGAATCTTTCTGTACATGGATTCTATACAACCTTGTTTACTATGTTTACCATCAGCTATGTTGTCACTCCATTTTATCAGAATTTTCATCTCTTCTTTATCTTTACCTGGCTGGTCTTGTTCCCTTATCAGACAATTTATCAAAAACTGTAAGATCATATTTTGAATCTCCACCTTCCTGTGTGCCATGGCCTCGTGAATACTTTCTGGTCTCTCTCCTGTTCTAATAAAATGATATATGTTGTCTAGATGTTCCTTCATGTCTGGTAGAATAATCAGATAGTTCGTAACACGTCGTATACGTATTGAATATAGTATCATCTGGTCTTCGCCTGGTATTGGATCATATCTGCAATCAGTAAGGTACTGTTTAAGGGCTGCGTATGTAGTTACTTTCGGTGTGCGTTGTAATGCTGCTTCTCTGAGTGTAGTTCGTTTAACTTGAGGCGGGGTGATAGGGAGACCTCCTACTGCCCCCCCTGAAATGTGATCGTCAACCATGACTGTCTGTGCTGTCACTGGTGGTAATGTAGCTGGACGAGTGGATGTAGGTAATGCTGGTTGGCCCTGCGTTGCAGGTGGAGTAAAAGGATTGCCAGGACCAGTGGCAGGACCAGTGGCAGGAGAAACGGTGGGGGGAATCGTGTCTTGAACAGGGACGTGAGGATTAATATTTGGAATTCTGTTTGTATAATCCGGGACAGTGTAATCTAAGTAAGATGAAAGGAAAATATCAGCTGCGGTCTGTTTATGACGGAGTTTAGTTGGAACCAGTGGTGGCGGTAAATTACTGGGTACTTCCGGGGTCGCCTTGGGTAGGCCCTCGGCGAGAAGAGGATACATGCCTTGAATAAGGGCATTTCTCTGTCGGTCTAATTGTTCTGCTCTAACTCGTTCACCTTCTTCTAGTAGTTCTCTTTCTTGGGCTTTTTCTGATTCCTCTCTACTTTTCTCTGCTTTCCTAATTTCTTTCTCTGCTCTTCTATGCGCTTCTTTACGCCACAATTCTATGGCATCTTTCTGGGATTGTCTGGCTTTCTTTTTCCATAGTGCTTCCTCTACTCTCATGATGCATTCAGCATCCCATGTCCCTGAGACAGGCCATCTATATTTCTCCTCCAGATCCTTAGTATAATCAACCCATAAGTCTAAGTACAGTATGGCATCTAAGCCGTGTTTATGGTACATAAAATGTCCGGGAGTGTCCCTAGGCGGGACGGGAACTGCTTCTTCGAGTATCCCTTTCCTAGTTCCTATCTGACGTAATTTCGAAAACAGTGGCATACTTGAAATGTACCTGAACTTGAACACAATAAACACAGTAATGTATATCAAACAATCATTCATACCACGACATAAAACACTTTAAAACATTTCAGACTAATACTACCTGGTACATAGAAAAACACAATTCTGAAAGTCTCGAGAAACAATACTAGAATACTGGATCACTAGATGTACTGCTAAAACAGTACAGACATACCGGTCCCATAAAGAGACACGTCATACCGTATTCACCTAAGTGAACACGTCTGGACCGGGTCTGTGTACCCAGACCCGTCTCGACCGGGCACAAATTAATGAACCCGTCTAGATGCGTTCCCAACAACGGTACTCACCGGGAAGCAAAACTGAAGGCCTCGGAAACTTGATACTGGACTGGGCTGGACTGCTACGGCGTCTGGCTGCTACTACTGCTACTACGCGCTCCGGAACAGGTGGGCCTCCGGATACCTCGGACCTTGCTCTCTCGGCTTGGGCTCTGGTCGGGACTCTCCGCATTCCTCACCGCCTTGTCTGGATGCCGGACCGCAGTCTCCGTCTCCTCCGTGGGCCTGAGGGAGATAGCAGGAAAACCCGCAGGTGTGCACAGGAATCCGTCACGGCTGTAGAAGGGGTCAGGGGCCTGCGTTACATCGCCGGCGCGTGATGAAGGGGAGGGGTCCCTGTTCGGGCGCCAGATTATGTGGTAAATAAAATTACCGGGACTATTTTTCTATACATTAAATAACAATAAGGATAGCTCAATAAAATGAGAGGCAGAGTCCGTGGTATCTGAGTCATACGGGCTTTAATTAAGCATCTCGAGACGCTGGACATCGAGTTCCATCACCACTAAGGTTCAGGAAGGGATATTCAACATTTTATTAACATCACACATTATATATAGTAAAACTGTACAGTTGAAATGAATACAGTAGGCGTAACAAGTGAAAAGAGAAGAGATAAGAACACATGGGCGTAAAAGAAGGCGTGTACAGGGGCGTACACGGAGGTGTGTACTGGAAACGTCACAGAAGTGTCATAGCTGGGTGGATGCATTAGAAAGATTCTGCAGGGTCAGCAGAAACCTTTACCCTGAGTGCGTGCGCAACTAGGCATGACGTGGTAAAGACGTGTAACTGGGGAGAGCTGGAGGACTTGACTTTAGCTCTAGTAGAAGAGTCTTGGTGTCTGGGATGTCAGAACGACCTGCACCTATATCATATCTGGTATCTTATGTTTGTAGGATGTATTATCTGAAGTAAAAGGTCTCTCGGGCAGAGGCCGTACAATACTGAATGCTAGTGGGTGCATACGTGTCTTGGTGTAATGCGCAATGCGCGGGGGCCATGGGCCTACCATGGTAACGGGTGCTGTAAATCACTTGCAAGGAGACGGGAAGGCAAGGCCTTTTGCTCTGCAGCCGGAAACATGTTTACCTATTTCACTAGACTGGAATGTGTTTTCGAGGGGGCTGAGCAGATAACTGTAGGCAAAATACTGTCTTGGCAGGCAGGCCAGGCCGAGCCGGGCACCGCTTTGCTGGGCAGGAAGTAGGACAGAGGTCAGGGATGCATACCTAAACTAACAGAAGAGAATCGGAGCCTCAATTAAGGGCCTGGCTCGACTGAGCCAGAAAAACGTGGAGAACGTGTGCTTTGCGTTATTCAAAAGTGCACCATGTAAAGACGTTGGCACCATAGGCCTAGAAGCCAAATTAACGTGGTTTTCTTGGAGGGCTGAATAACTGACATGTTAACGTTGGACGCAAATGCAAATGCGTCTTCATAGCAGGCACGGGAAGGGAATTACATGACATACATGGAACATGGGTGCATGGATAGGGTGCGAGTGGGGGACACGCTGGATACCTGAAAATTTCTATTTCCTCATCCCCCACAAAACAGTAAAAATGTGTATGCTATGTTTAAGTGGAAAATAAATAATTATTCCGACCCTAACAAAAATAAACTAACCCACAAGACCCGACCCACCCCCCTCCCTAACCCCAACCAATGTCCATGAAATAAATGTCCCCAAAAGTTCAAAAACTCCAATACCCAATTCCCACCCTCCCAAAAGTCTTTTAAAAAGGGGCAAGGGACAGTCTCTACTTTGGCTGGCAGCGTCCTGTGGCCAGGTAGTCCCGTAGCTCTCTCCGGAGGGCCTTGAACAGGACTTTCTGCCTCTCCACCTCTTGCTCAAGGTAGGCCACTCGCAGGGTTAGGCGGTACACACGTACCTTGCACGTACTGTGGGGGGAAGCTATTGGTTGAGCTGCTCGGCGGCGGCGGGTGACTGCCGGACCACGGCGCCGTACCGCTGGAGGATTGCGCTGGCTGTATGACCCAGGGGCAGTGGATGAGGATGCAGCTGTTGTTGATGACTGAGACGACTCCTCTGCGACAATTGCCTCCAGGTTCCGGCGCCTGGCCCGGATAACCAACTCCTTCCTCGATGGTTTAGAAGAAGAATCTATATGAAGAAAGAAAAAAATACTGTAACCAATACTCTTTAAGATTAACACAAAATAATTCAACAGAAAGCTGTGTCACAGTAGCACTAGAAACCTGCAAGCACGTACATAACGTTTGTGGCATGTATCTATCTAACCTCCCACTTCGTCGGCCTCTGCTCTAACATTAGTGGGAGTTTTTCAGGAATTCTACTAGCACTATGTACTCACTACATTAGACTCCGACAGTACACCAGTCTTCTTCTTCCCTCTTGTTTAGCGAAATTAGTATGTAAACTTGTGGAAGCCAGCATAATGCCAGCGCTGTCAGCTTGCACCCAAGAAAAACTGACGCAAGCCATGATGACGCAGACTCACGTTACTGTTACCAGTACATGCAGGTGGGGAAGCTCTTACTTTTCTATTACGGGTGGCACTGGCCATACTCTGTTACAACAAGGGCTACTGCTCAATTAATTCAACTTTCACCCTGCCCTGCCCCTGACTACTACAAAAAGAAAACGAGGAAGATAATATGATCATCAATCCCTTGAATGATGTTTGCTTTTATAAGGGATGACTTTAGGTGCATTGTTTTTATTGATTGAGTGAACACCGATAGGCCACACATGAATGACAGAGTTGAAAAAAATTATTAACATAGGTAGTGAGTGGTCCACGTAATCGCTGGAGGAAGGCACTTGTGACTTGACTTGATAATGTGAACTATACAATAGAAACACAATATATGCTGTGCTTGCAAACTACTGTTAGTCAAGGGAGTATTCTGAAAAATTACAACTTCCACTTTCCTCGGCTTTGCTACTCTGGCACGGACGTGCGGTGTTACATGCTCTTCAAACTAACACTCTTCATCCAGTGACCGTCTACTCTGTCTACTCTACATACACCTATGCTATCTTTGAGGAAGATACCATCCAGGCATCCATCCATTCAAAGTAAATGTCAATCATTCTTCTTAATGTCTCAACCAGACAAACCTTACTTTTTCTCACTGACAAACACCTTTTTTATTTTATTTTGTAAACCACCACCCATGCATCCGTGCTTTACTTGCATTTGAATTTGACCCAAAGGATATGTTACGCACACATACAGTTTCTGTTTCACCCACCCAGGCAGTCCTCTTTTCTTTCTCCTTCCACCCATTCTTGCTTCAACCGGCCATGCATCAGATTCCTACCAGCCACCTCTGCCTGCATTCAAAAACATGTATCATTCTTTGTCAGTCATTAATTTAACTCGCTCGTCCTTCCTCCTTCCTTACACCCTTCTTTCCCTTTTCGTTCATCCCATCCACTAGTTCATCTCTGATCTGACTTGGCTTCTCGATAAAACTTTCACAGCAGAATTGAAGTCAAATTTAGAGGAGGCCATTGGTTACTCGTCAAACTCCTGCCGCTAATGCTATTGCTAATGCGAAGTCAAGGGTGACTGTCTTCTACCTGGTTGACAAAAACCTAGTTCTAAATTTGTAAGTCATGTTAACAGTAAAGTGTACTTGTACTGTACAACATACACCCCTGCAGTGAGCCTACTCTGCAATCTCAATAAGTAAGGAATAAAATAGCTTACCACTGCCCGCCAATACCGAGGCATCCCCCACAGCAGTTTCTGCGGCCACTGGTGGCACCGCTTCTGCCCCTGGAGTGACCACCTCCGCGCTGGCCCCGGCACTGGTGTTTGTCTGTGCCAATGGTGTTCCGCCTAGAAAAAACATTTCATAATTTTAGATGCCACATACACCACTCCCTATTTTGTCTAGGAATGAAAAAAAATGTTACTACATAAAGAAATGTAATTATTTGTGACGCTCCGGTCTAAACTAAAAATTCCCCTTTCGGAAGTGGAGTGTGTTTTTATTGATGCTTAGCCATAACATGCTACACTTTTTGGCACAATTGATGAATGCTTGATTTTTAACGCCCACCTTTTTTCTCATAACAGACAGAAGATTCCCTTCTATGAACAAGAGCAATATGTTACTCATCATCATCACCACCAGTACTTTAAGTTCCAAACAGGAGAGGGGTCTCCCACAATTAATGTGTAAATCAGCCACTGTTCTGTTTTCATGAGTTCACTGTTTCTCTTCTATGAAGTTGACTTTAGTAAATGTTTTTATATAATGCACAATTGAAAATTAATATACAGAGTACACACAGAGCTAGTTGTTTTACTTTTAATAAAGATTTAAAACCTACCTAGACTCTGTGTTTTTTGGTCATGAGTGAGTGAGCGAAAGGGTTTGCAATTTGCAATTTGCAAGCATGATTCCGTGACTCTGAGAGGTCGGTACTCTGACTCCGTAGTCTTATGTTCTGGGTTGTATAATCATTGGGGATCATCGCTGCATTCGGGAGCTAAATAATGACTCTGAAACACTAGCTAGTCAGTAAGGAGATTGGGGGTTCAACTTCTGTTATGACTGAGGTATGTAGAAAGTCTAACTGCGCCAATTATCACCAATGCCCTATTTCCTGTCCATAGTTCTGTATGTGCAGAATAGTCCCTGCAACAGTAGTAGTATGTCCCCCTATCCAATCAAAAAGTAAACTAGTATATTATTCCTGGTGGCCATTGACATATTAGTGGTAGGAATTTTCAAAGTATAAACATTAAGACAACCCAGAGGACTGCACTCAGTGCCTAGAGCTATTGCTGAATAGGCGTTTTGTTTAACACCTTTTGCCAACTGTGCAAGCTTAGCTAGCTACACAGACAGACTAATAATAATAAATAGTAGTAGCACAGAGAGTCATAGTAGAAACAGGATAAGAATTTAGAAACAGTCTACAAGAAGATCAAAGACGAATAAGGAATAGAATTATGATGAACTTTTGGAATAAATAGGTGCTGTAAAAGTTAGGGAAGTATAATTATTAATATATATAAGGAGTTGCACAGTTCTTGAGAGGGGGCAGGTGGGGTATTGACTTTTGATCCTGAGAGTTTAGTGACTACCTGGAAGAGTAGTTTGGGGAGTCTTGGGCCATTGCTATTTGGTTGGTGTAGTATTTGCTTTTTTCTGATATATTGAGAAGTTTTTATTGTGACAGTGCTGATTTATAGCGGGCTTTGTGGCCGGGTGGTAATTTCTACGCCAACGTCTCTCGATGTTTCTACAGTGTTGTTTTTCTAACCTTAGGGTGCTGAAAACCAGGGGGCTGAGGCGGTGGTTCTGTTCTTGGAGAGATTTTTTGTGGGCACCATGGAATCTAATGCATTGCTTTACCAATCTAAGTAGTTGGCGGAAGCTAGTGTGGATCTGGGTTGGGCAAATAATTAGATGCCAGTAACTGAGATTTCAGGACCTGCTGATTTATTGAGCCCCACGCTCTGAATTGGGAGGCACGTTTGCTAGGAAGGGGAAGGGGAGCTGTGTTGGCTTGAAGGGTAAAGAGGACTGCCCAATGGTCTATCCAGGTGAGGGGAAGTGTTTTACTTAGTGCTAACTTAGCGTTGTTTGAAAAAAGTCCGTCAAGAGTGTGACCTGCTTTATGTGATGGACCGACAACCATTTGGTGGAGGCTAATGGATTCTAGTTCTGATAGCAAAGTGATGGTGTCATTATCTTTAAGGTTATCAAGATGGAAGTTGAAGTCACCTAAGATTGTGAAGTCTGATTCCCCTGCTGCAGGTTCGAGTAAGCTGCCTAGGAAGGAGATGAACTCCGATCGCGGGCCTGGGGGGCGATATAGGAGGATTCCTTTAAAGGATTGCGAGTGGCTGATCATTATTGTGAAAGTTACAGCTTCACATGTGGAAGTGGGGATGGGATCTGTCCTTGCCAGATATTTATCATTTAAGATCATCAAGAACAAAATTGTGAATGCTCCTGCACTACAACCATTTCTTGAAGGCAGAACTACTGTGGTAATAGTTGATGCATGTAAATATGGCCTTGGCGCAGTTCTCTCTCAAGTTGATAAGGGGCATGAGTTCACAGTAGGTTTTGTTTCTAGAACCTTAAGACCAGCAGAACGTAAATACTCAGTGATTGATACATAACTTTTAGCGTGTGGTTGGAGTGTGGAAAAATTCAAAGCTTATGTGTGGGGCAGATCTTTTGTATTAAAAACTGACCACTGTCCTTCAGTGAATATACTTTCAGGCAAAAAGATTAAATGTACCACAGCCAGAATTTCTAGGCTATCATCATCTATTGGAATAAACCTTCTCAATTGAGTACATACCAGATGTGAAAAATTCTCAAGCAGACTTCCCATCAAAGAACCTAAGAATCTAGAATGGGAAGCAGAAATCGAAGAATGCTTCATTGCTTATGTAGGAGATGTCACCATGTGTGAGAAAAATGACAATTGGATTCTAGCCATTGAGAATGGCCACCTCCTAAGTATAGTAGTTGTCTTAGTGAAGTCTTGCTGACCAAAAGAGACACAGTTGCAGTATGAGTTACAAATATTTTGGAAAGTCTTAGACCAACTATCTTTAGAGAATGATGTTTCAGTATGTGGAAACAAGCTCGTGGCACCTTCTTCTTTTGGGCAATGGATAATAGAACTAGCACATTGTGGTCATCTGGGTTCCACGTTAACTAAAACAAACGTCAGGGAAAGGTTCTGGTTGCCACGAATGGACGCTGAAATTGAACAGTCTGTGTCCAATTGTGCAAAGTGCAAATTGAGTGACACATTTTTAATGACAGAACGACAGGTAGATTCAATAAGTTTTTCTGCTGGAAAAGCTTGGCAGCGTATTAGTGTGGATTGTTTGGGACCATATCAAATTTTGCCTAACAGTATGAGATATTTCATAGTTATGGTGGACCATCTCTCAAGATGGGTTGAGGTTGAGAGAGTTTCTGAGCCTACTACCAAGAAGGTGATTGAGTGCATTCAGAAAGCATTTTCAAGAGAAGGGTTACCTGAAGAGATTCTCACTGACATTGGAGTTCAGTTCACCTGCACAGAAATGTCTTCATTTTCAAATAAATGTGCCATAAGTCATTTAAAAACACCTCTATATCATCCTAAAAGCAACAGGAAGGTAGAACGCTTTAATAAGGTAGGAGCAACATGAATGTTGCTAAATCCATAAAAGATCTAGTCTGGTCTCACCGCACTACACCTCATTCTGAGAGGGGGAAATCCCAGTTTGAGTTGCTGAGGGGTAAGGAAGCTGCCATGGAACTGTGTCCCTACTGGGTCACAGAAGTAACACTAAAGCAAGGAAGTGTTGAAAGTTGGTGAAAATCTGCTAAAACCAAATCCAAGTTTTTCATTCTTAAAAGGGCTGGTAAAGTGAGTTCTGGCTTAAAGAAAGAGTGTAAATTAAAGGTGGGAGAATGGGTACGTGTAAAAAATCCAGTTCTTGTGGGAAAAGGCTTATTCTGTTCAAGCGTGTGAATTAAGAAGAAACTCTGTGAAGCTTTCTAATGGGAATTGGTGAGGCATTACTCATGAGGCTTTGATTCCTCATAATCTTGTCATACATATATAAAAAAAGAAAAGTCCAAAGGAAGGCAAGATAGTAAAGACAACGAGAAAGAGTGTTCGAAGTAATATGGTGCCAAAGAAATGGGACGATTTTATCTCACATTAAGTTAAGCATTTTTTTTCTTTATTTATTCAAGACTTGTGGTTGCTTTTCTTCTGTTCTTTGTTTTTCATTCTTCTCTTAAAAAGGTGTGTGGGTGATAGCGTAATGTGAAATGTAATATGTGAAATGTAATGTTATACCTTATGTGATTCGAAGGATCATTTTTTTGTTATTTTCATTGTATTAATCTTAGTTTTATTAAACAAAAGATGTGTGGTAATGTGTAAGCTAAAAGCATGAAATGCTCTGAGGTCAGTGGAGCTGTGTGATTCTATCTGTCAGTTGCGCCAGTGCCCCTTCATGGATGGATGTATTTCTGCTGATTAAATGTCTACTATCTCTATCTCACCCTGCCTTGTGTCCTTACTACACATGTGTTTATAGAAACCCCACGTACAGCATCGTGACTTTCACTCCATTCCTATAGCGTAATGGGCTCTTCACAAGTTTGTTGCTAAGTCTCTTTCAATAGGATGTGCACTAACTATGGATTCGCTTGCAAAGCCCAACAGATGTGTTTTAGCTAGGGAAAGCCTTTTAGCCATGGTCTATGTGGGCAATGGGGCCTCTGGAAACAATGTCCACAACTGCCTGGCATTGGCAGCTAATTTTGCATACTGTACAAATTGTCCTTGTCCAAGTCCAAATGACTTAAAGGCGCTCTACATAGTTATAAAGCGGACCCCTGGGTATAAGTTGGACAGCATAATGCATCAACCCTCTTTCCATCTATCTGTCAACATCGTCTGGGCTATTTGGGCATACAGACGTACAATCCACAGATCTAGGTTCAGGGGCTTATGGCACCCAATGGAGCACCGGCTGCATTGTCCACTCCCAGCTGACCTAATAGCCGGATCACCGTCCACACTTGATGGTTTTGTATGCCACATATATATCAGGTCTCCAATACTAGACTCTCCATCTTTGCCTCCTGAGTGTCATAGGTGGCCTGTGCCATCAACATCTCCATGCTTTACTTTCATCAAAGAAGCAGGGCAAGTAGCATTCACCCAGGTTTGGGTGGCGGCTGATCCACCTCTGGCAGGGATAGAGTTCAGATTCTGGTTACGGATTCAGGCTAATCCATGTCTTCTGGAATCAAAACAGCCTTCTGAGTCCAGAACTACTACAAGGCTAGAGCTATGAATACCAAGATCCTAAATTTTGACTTGTGCCCTATTAAAATCTGAAATGTATACATCTTAATCCTGCCTACATAAAAAATTACTTCCACTTTTCTAACAAAAGGAAATAGGCAAACATTTCTGAGAGTTGTGCCACTAAAATCTGTTGTTGGACTTGGTCAATTTTTGCAGGGTCATCCCTAAACTTTTTGCCTTCCTCCTAGCCTTTTTCCTAGCATAGTGTTGGTGGTTTTAGGACTCTGGACACTTTATCACTGGTTAGCAGTGCAGATGTGTGTGCTCTCTGCCCTCCATAGGCTAACACTGGGAACTCCCCCTTTATGGGATAATGCCTAAATAAGACAAAATAAGTATGGCATATTTAGTATGTGTGGAATGGAAATGATAAATGCTGCCCAATGGTGTGCGCAGATTTATGTTTGCTATTTTGGGAATGTCACTTTAAAACGTTGGCATTTCTGTGTGCTGTGTGCCTGCCTGCATGTCGGTTTCTAGAAGTGACTGGGGCTGGTGAGGAGTGGGTGGCTCCAGGGAGGCAGGGTCAGGCTGAATAGGAGATCTTCAATTGGAGTAGTGGGAGGAGAAATCCCTTGTCCCTGAATAGGTCTGTGCCTGCGCTGTGCAATGCTATCTCAGCCCCCTACTAACACCCCTTCCAGTGCTAGTTGGGACTGGAACTTCCAAGAACCTTCCAGAAACCCCTATTCCCTAGACCCTTCCAGAAGCTTCTATCCCCTTCTAGACACAGGGCAGGGAGGTGTATAAATACAGGGGCTGTGCCCCCATGTGGTTGATTTGCTTGTGCTGACTTGGAGGGGACACTCTGCCAGGAAGAACCGCTGCGGGACCCTGCGTGCTGGCCCCTGTGCCCAACTTTGCCTCTCTGCCTTTCTACTGGACCAGGAACAGACTTTTGCTGGAGCAAAGGCTGCTGCACCAGGAGGATTAACACCTTACTGAGTATGACTGCTCCTAGAAACTGCTACTCTGTTTTGGCTGAGCTGCCCTACTGCCTGCTGATCCTTGCCCAGCCTGAGCCCTTGGACTGTGCTCCGGGGGAAGAGAGCGCTATTTTTATGCAACAGTTGGGCATTTTCTTTTGACTTTAGAGTCCCAGTGGGGGCTCTGGAAGCACGGTAGTGCCAGGTGGCATTAGGGGACAGAAGCAGGTAGCTGCAGCACTTTGGGGCATTTTCTTTTTCTGAGCTCCAGAGTGGTGCTCCTTCGTGTGGTGGTGCCAGTCCTTCATTTGCAACACAGCTGCACCGTAGAAGTGGGCAGCTGCAACGTGGGCATTTCTGACTTCCGGGTTCCGAAGTGGGGCTACCATTTGCTCTGTGGTGCCAGCATTCCTTCTGCTAACCACAGCTCCACTGCGAGAGCGCGGGTAGCTGCAACATTTTGGGCATGTATAGTGTGTGCAGTCCATAAGGGTGTACTCTAGTGCCCATGTGGATAATAGGTACTACCTAATGCTACCCCCTAATGTGCTTCCTGACTACTGATGCCATCATGCTCATTTGGTTGTGCCCATTGCTAATGTTGTTTATGCTAATGAGATGCCCAATGTACTTATGTTGGTGCGATGCATAATGTGTTTCTATGCCTCACCTGATGTTTTCAGTCTATGCCCACTGCAAACGAGATGTATGCTATAATGTTATGCCTAAGATGTTGCTCATGCATGATGCTTCTATGTTCACATGTTTATGCCTACTTTGATTTATGCTAATGTGATGATGCTAGGTGCGTGGTCTCACCACTAGGTACTGGATGTTATACCTTTACTACTGATGGTTGCATTTACTATTTCTACTTTGTGATGGTTCTAGTAGCGACCCAATTGGCTATGCCCTGTACATAATCCCCTGTAAATTGCTACCTGGTGCCAGTTGGCACAGTGTATATATCTATTTGATTGCATTCTAATGCGTTTTTATAATACAAAGGCTATATTTATATAACCTTGTGTGGAGTCTCTTTTTTAGTGCGCCTAGTGTATTGCCGCTGTGTGTGTGTGTGTTGCGCAAACGCTTTACATATTGCCTCTGGGATAAGCCTGACTGCTCGTACCAAGCTACCAAGGGGATGAGCAGGGGTTATCCTCAGGATGTACCTCCCTTGCCCTAACTAGAACGGGGGTTTCTGCCTGGCTTTTGCGCTTGCCCTAGCTTACCGGGAAACCCGTTTCTAACATTGGGGATCAGCAGTGAGGATAGGACTTTTGTTTGTAAAGTTCCACAGTGACAACTGGTTGCACTACAAACTCTACACTATGAAAATCACAGATTTGGGGATTCTTTTTTCTGATTATTTCTCCTCCTAAAAGTGTCATTTTTTAATTGTGTTCCCCTGTTGCACTGTGGGTTGCGTATCCCACATGTATCTTGCTGAGATGGTGTTAATCTATGACGAGGATGACCTTATGGAGTACACTGAGGAGAAGGTAGTGAGTTTCTGAAGAGAAAGGGGGATACCTATAGTAGGCAACACCCGCAGGATGCTCTTCCTCTATGAAGCCCTCGAAAGGGGAGTAGCCTTAAAGGGTGGGGGGAACCTTTCAGATTACCCCTCTGCATACCTAAGCCCCTCCGCATACCTAAGTTCTGGTTTTGAGGGAGACCCTGAGGAGGACCCCAAGAGATTAGAGGACTATGAAAGAGAGGGTTCCCAGTCCATACCCCTGGTGGGTGGTGGCCCTGAAGAGGAGGAAACAAATAACTGGGTGGGGATGCCAGTAGGTAGTGAGGAACTCATAGATAGGGAGTCCCTTGCTGGCTCCAGTGCCGGGGGCAGTGCCCCATCCCTTTACCTGTCCCCAGAGGAGTCAGAAGATAGGAGGGAAGAAAGGGAGCATCAGCTGGCGTTGGAGAGGCTCAGATTAGAAGACGCCAAGGAGCTAGCGCAGCTGAGTTTGGAAGAGCAAAAGCAGGGGGAGCGAAAGGGTCCTAGCACAGGAGAGAATGGCTGAGACAGAGAGGGTCTTTGCCAGGGAGAAACTAGCTCTAGAGGGTAAGTTGTCCCAGGGGTGTCGTTTCTGTAGTCTGGATTCACCACTGTGAGTGGGGATCAGTGGTGGCAGCGATATGGAGTCCAGTGTAGGAAGCCCCACTCCCAGATCTCAGAGTATGGTGCCTGATTCCCAGTAAGAGAGGTAAATGTTGAGATTCAGGGACAGCAAGAAACTGTCTCACTATTCCTGAGGGGAGTTTATGGATGTGTGTTGGACTGCACTGGAGGATTGGGTGGTGCACAGCAAGTTAAGCGATTTGGACGGGTTGTTCCATCTGATTATCAGCGTGCACATGTTCAGTAATTGTTTTCCAGGGTTGCGCCAACATCTGTTGGAGTGTGGGCTCTCTGATCCCAGGGAGCTTGCACAGGAAGAAGACTTCTGGGTGAGCGCAGAGTGTCTGAAGAGGCAATGGGGAGTGATCCTGAAGGGAGTGGTTCAAGGATCTTCCAACACAGAGAGGTGGGAGAGGTTCAGAGTAGCCCAGCTAGGTCCCGAGGTAGTGGGAAGGTTGTAGGGCCTCACGTCCTGTCTCCAAGGAGAAGGAGTGAGACGGGGAGGTGTCCTGAGGTGACCCAACCACAGTCTCAGGGCCTGGAGAGTTCCATAAGGGAACCCTAGGCTGTCCTGATGGGCCATCCATTGAGGGGGATCCCCTAGTATCAGGAGAACCAGGGGCCTCTGTAGACAGAGCTCCAATGGTTCTGGTGTCTGCTCACCCACAGGATTTAGATCCTGGGCTGGGATGCCAGGTTCAGGTACTGCCTGACCTGGAGGGAGGGACATTGATAATCAGTCCCCCCCCAGTTTGTCTTCCAGGGTTACTTCTCCAGGTGGGAGGGTGCGTAACTCTGGAAGAGGGTGTAGAGGGGTGGATTCCCCACCTCTGGCACTGGGTTTGTCTTCCAGGCATGCTTCTCCATGTGGGAGGGTGGGGAACTCTGGAACGGGTTGCAGAGGGAGGGAGAACTCACCTCTGGCACTGGCTCAGCCACAGGATTTAGATCCTGGGTTGCAAGGCCAGGTTCAGGTACTGCCTGACCTGGAGGGAGGGACATCTGTAATCAGTGTTCCCCCCAGTTTGTCTTCCAGGGGTACTTCTCCAGGTGGGAGTGTACAGAACTCTGGAAAGGGGTACAGAGGGAGGGAGGAATTACCTCTGGCGCCGGTTCAACCGAAGGGTTTAGAGCCTAGGTTGGTGGATCAGTTACAGGGACAAGGTCATGGACTGGTGAGGAAAATCTGTTCTGAGGGTGTCTCTTGTAGAAGAGAGAGTGCGGGACCCCAGAAGGAGAGGTAGGGGGAGGAAAGCCTCACCCGTGACTTCTGGTCAGCCTGAGGGTGCAGACCCTAGGCTGAAGGTTCAGTGGCTGTTTAGAACTGCCCTGATGAGAGGTAGAGTGGTAAATGGGTATTATGTGCATGGGACTACTGCCCCCCACTCTGTGAGACGGCAAGGACCAGAGACATCTATGTGGTCTAGGACCTGGTCCTGGCCGCAGACAGCTAGGGAGTACCAATGTGGTGGCTTAGTTGGTCCAGGGAGCTCTGACGGAGGGATCCGCCTGGGTTTAGAGTGGCGTAGAACTGGACGGTGCCCCTGCAATTGCGTGCCTGCGTCCATGTTCGCCCCAAGCAGGGAAGTCCATCAAGGTATTGAGTGGTCTCCCCTGGCTTTTGGCTGGAAGGCGGTTGTGTTGGACTTGGCCCTTTTTGCAGGATCATCCCTAAACATTTTGCCTTCCTCCTAGACTTTTTCCTAACATGGTGTTGGTGGTTTTAGAACCCCGGGTACTTTAGCACTGGTTAGTAGTGCAGAGTGCATGTGCTCTCTGACCTCCATATGCTAACATTGGGAACTCCCCCTTTATGGGATAACAACTACATAAAATAAAATAAGTATGGCATGTTTGGTATGTGTGGAATGTAAATGATAAATGCTGCGCAATGGTGTGCGCAAATTTATTTTTACTATTTTGGGAATGCCACTTTTAAAAGTTGGCATTTATGTGTGCTGTGTGCCTGCCTGCATGTCTGTTTCTAGAAGTGACCGGGGCTGGTGAGGAGTGAGTGGCTCCAAGGAGGCAGGATCAGGCTGAATGGGAGATCTGCAATCGGAGTAATGGGAGGAGAAATCCCCTGTCCCTGAATAGGTATGTGCCTGCCCTGTGCAAGCTAGCTCCACCCTCTACTAACACCCCTCCCAGTGCCAGTTGGGACTGGAACTTCCAAGACCCTTCCAGAAACCCCTACCTCCTAGACCCTTCCAGATGCTTCTACTCCCTTCTAGACGCAGGGCAGGGAGGCGTATAAATACAGGGGCTATGCTCCCATGTGGTTGATGTGCTTGTGCTGACTTGGAGGGGACACTCTGCCAGGAGGAACTGCCACGGGACCCTGCGTTCTGGCCCCTGTGCCCAACTTTGCCCCTCTGCCTTTCTACTGGACCAGGAAGAGACTTTTGCTGGAGCAAAGACTGCTGCCCCAGGAGGATTGCCACCTTACTGAGTTTGACTGCTCCTAGGAGCTACTACTCTATTTTGGCTGAGCTGCCCTACTGTCTGCTGATCCTTGCCCAGTCTGAGCCCTTGGACTGTGCTCCAGGGAAAGAGAGCGCTATTTATTTGTCCCTGGAGCTTTGGTGCTTTCTAGCGCCTCGTGAGCGCTACAACTTGATTCGGCATTCTTCCTTTCTGCGCTCTATTCTTATTGCCCAGAGGACGGGGAGGGCGTGGAACCGACAGCGCTGAGGCTGCGACGTGCTCAGAGGGAATCCCCGGTGTAGGGATTCCCCCCGTGCTGGATACAAACAGCGGGAGCCGACCACGAGTTTTTGCTGCATTTTTAAACCACGAGCGGGAGCCTACCAGACAACTTTGTGCTTATTAAAACAAGCAGGAGCCTACCCAGCGGTTCTGCTGCATCAAGCATCTCTTTTCAAAACCGAGCAGGTGCCCACTCCGCTTTATGCATCAAGTTAAGCGGGTGCCTCCCCCTCATTGCTGCCAGGAACAGAATCACCACCACAACCGTAGAGAGGAGCACCGAAGGGCCAAAAAACGAAATTGGCGACCGCGCTTTTTTTGTGAGCGGGGTCTGCCGAGAAGGAACCTCGTAGGCTTCATTTCTATCTACCCTGCCTGGGGGAAGCTGTCGAGAGCCTCGTGGGCACCCCATCTAATTTCGGGGTCCCAAGAAGGGGCCCGGGTGAAGTCAGGAGAGGCGCTGCTGTTGGCGGGGCCCTCGTGAGCTGATGAGAGCCCTGTGTGTTGCCAAACCTGCAGCCGGAGAACAGAGGAGTGGGTCCAACCGAGGCACACTATCAGTGCCTGGCACCTGTACAGGAGGAGACAAGGGGAGGTGGAGGACACCCAAAAGAGCCCCAGTGAGTGGGGCCTGCATTTTAAGGGCAGTGGTGCCCCTGTGTGTCTATTTCCCCCCAGCGGTGCCGCACTTGTGGGCCGCTGCATCGGTTGGGCATTTTATTTTGACTTTAGAGTCCCAGTGGGGTAGTGCCAGGTGGCTACTACCTGTGTAGCAATGTGGGCATTTCTGACTTCCGGGTTCTGAATTTGGGCTGCCATTTGTACTGTAGTGCCAGCATTTCTTCTGCTAAGCACAGCTACACTGCGAGAGCGTGAGTAGCTGCAACGTTTTGGGCATGTATAGAGTGTGCAGTCCATGAGGGTGTACTCTAGTGCGCACAGTAGATAAGAGGTACTACCTGATTCTTACCCCCTAATGTGTTTCCTGTCTACTGATGCCTTCATGCTCATGTGGTTGTGCCCACTGCTAATGTTGTTTATGCTAATGAGATGCCCAATGTACTTTTGTTGGTGTGGTGCATAATGTGTT
The DNA here is from genome assembly GCF_964263255.1 of Lissotriton vulgaris. Classification (NCBI taxonomy): domain Eukaryota; kingdom Metazoa; phylum Chordata; class Amphibia; order Caudata; family Salamandridae; genus Lissotriton; species Lissotriton vulgaris. The sequence continues at coordinate 317,216 of NW_028252494.1, forward strand.
TTTATGCCTGACCTGATGTTTTCATTCTATGCCTACTGCCAACGTGATTTTTGCTAATGAGGTATGCCTTATGTTATTCCTAAGGTGTTGCTCATGCTTTTATGCTAATGATGATGCCTCTATGTTCACATGTTTGTGCCTACTTTGATTTATGCTGTTGTGATGATGCTAGGTACATGGTCTCGCCACTAGGTACTGGCTGTTATACCTTTACTACTGATGGTTGCATTTACTATTTGTACTTTGTGATGGTTCTGGTAGCAACCCAAATTGGCACTGCCCTGTACATAATACCCTGTAAATTGCTACGTGGTGCCAGTTGGCACAGTGTATATATGTATGTGATTGCATTCTGATCTGTTTTTATAATACAAAGGCTATTTTTATATAACCTTGTGTGAAGTCTCTTTTGTAGCGCACCTAGTGTGTCGCCACTGTGTGTGTGTTTTGTGCAAATGCTTTACACATTGCCTCTGGGATAAGCCTGACTGCTCGTGCCAAGCTACCAAGGGGGTGAGCAGGGGTTATCCTCAGGGTGTACCTCCCTTGCCCTGACTAGAACAGGGGTTTCTGCCTGGCTTTGGCGCTTGCTCTAGCCTACCAGAAAACCCTGTTTCTAACACCTATGTTCAGATTTTCAATACGAAAAGGAGGACAGCTTAGAATTTGAGTAAGAGCTTATTGGGTCATTCTTTTAGTGTTTCCAGTGTAGTTATGTAATTCCCTGAAATGACTCAGAGAAGAATAAGCCAAGCGAAAATGTGTAAACCGGCAAGGTTTGCAAACACAATCTGGCAAATGATGTGTATGGTTTGTGAGCAAACACAACGGTTTGAAGTACTTTAGGCATACCAGGCTGCTTCGTGAAAGTAGGTTAACATCATCTAGATACTACTCCAGAAGGCTGCTTTTTAAATTTAATCTGTATTTTTAAATGTTTAAGAAGCTTTGAAAAGACCCTTAAAAATAAATCAAGAGAAGCATACATTTCTAAAAATAATATCGGGGTCATGAGTTTAGCCCCTTCGCTGCGGTGGCAATTCCGCCGCAGCCCTAGGGGGGAGGGGAGCGGCGCTCCCATGCTCGTGACGGAACAAATCCGTCACGAGCCTCGGGCGCGCTGTGCTTGTGATGGAGCAGTTCCGTCACGGCCCCGCCCGCTCAAATGAACGTCCAGCACAGGCGCGAATTCAGCGCCACGCAGGCGCACCGAGCGGGCCGTGACGGAACCGCTCCATCACCAGCACAGCGCGACCGAGGCTGGTGACGGAGCGGTTCCATCACACGCATGGGAGGGGTTAAAAGTAAATTACATACACCATGTCAGATTTATAAGATTTTCTACAACTGTTTGGAAAATATAATTTTTGTTATATAAGTTAAAAAGTAAAAGTTACATTTGTTTTCCCACTATGTATTTTGCTGACAATTTGCTACAGGGAGCCAGTCATATTGAGTTTATATTTGCAAAGCATTAGGACTGGTATTATGTAAGTGAAACTCTTGTTATCATAGTGCTGTGGCCATTCAGTAAAGGTTCACCTTCAAACAAAAGCACTTTATGTTTGAGGCATTACTATAGAGAGCAATAAAGTTCCAAAAATATTAAAGTGTATTAATGGTGAATCAATACACTTTAACATTTTTGGAACTTTATTGCGCTCTATATAAGGCCGAAGGATTGCAGTTACCCTACACACACTGCAGTGGGTCGTGGCACACACTATCAGTATCACCACTGTACCTACAGATGTAGGAACCCTCATCCAGACTCACTGCTTCTAACATCATCGTGGCATGAAAGAGAAGGTGGTGGCATAGATGACTATGTGAGGCTTCACCCAGGAGATGCTAAGAGACACTTGCATTCAGTGCCAGACAGGTTGGGAAACACAGATTAGCAATTATTGCCTATACAGAGGACCATACTCAACTTTTTTCTAGGGCTGCTGCGCAGCATGTTCCACCCACAATATATTTGATTGATTGTCCCCCAGAAATCCTCGCCCTGGTCTCCCTACATACTCTTTTTCGGCTTAGTGTATATTTTACTTGGCAAGCACCATCAGTGAAGCATGAGTGTTGTGAGAAAGGCTGTCAAATTACAAGGTCGCTCCCATTGGTTAGTAAACAAACATGGTTCTTCTTCTTGTTACATTCCAGCTGATGTTGTGGACCCAGTCTTAGGGTACTGCCACTCTTGCATGTCATGGTGCTTTTCTAAACACAGATGGGCACTCACAACACTAGGAAATGTGAGCTGGGGTTCATGAGCTGGCACAGTGGGATTATTTAGGAAGGTGAATTAAAGGTTTAGCTGAATAAAAAAGATTGAGGAAATCCATTAGGTGACATGCAGGTTGGTAGAGTGCAACAGTAGATGAAACAAGAGGAAGTTTAAGCTGCTCCACAGAAACTGGGAAGCTGTAAAGAGGGGCCTCTCATATGCACATGTATTGTTTAGCCACTTTTTTGATTTTTATAAAGTTATTAAGTTCAATTATGTGCACTGAAAAATAGATATTGGCATTTTCCTTTCCACCACCTTCACCTTAAATATACAAAAATCTCAGATGGGGTTTTAAAGGAGGAGTAGCATTAAGAATAGGGCAATAGGTTACTAGTTGTATTCACTTCTCATACATGTTGATGCCAATGATTTACAAACATTCAATAGTTCTTACCATCTTCTAGAGTTGAATGAAGGGCCACCAGAAGACTCATCAAGGGGACAGACAGAGCTGAAAAGCTGAAAGCATATTTTACTGACTTGTGAGGATCCAGTGGTAGTATCCATTCTCATCGCCTTTGGTTTGGCACAATCACCCTGCCCCAGTAGCAGTAGAGATGAGATGTTATCCTCTTTTTGTATCTATAAGCAAACAAGAATGCTGAGATGAACATTCATAAAGAAACAAAGCTGGGATGTGATCTGTTAGAAATTGGGTTTCTAGTTGGCAGAGGTTTGCACCCTGTCCATGTAGGGGCCATCATCCTAGTCAGGGTAAGTCAGAGTCACATATACACACAGTATCCCTAGTGTTCACTAGGGGAGGGAACAAGAGGCTACGGGGTAGTCAGGGTAAGCCTGCCTCCAAGTAACATAGGTACACACAATAAAGAAGCTACCCTAAAAGAGTGTCTGATTCTTATGGAAAAAACAGGCGCATTAAGCCTTTTTCTGTGTGGTGTTGGGTATCTAAAAGAAATGCATGGTCTGTCCTCACACACCACCAGGTGTCATGCTTCATCATCGGCAGTCCTCGTTCTCTAAAAAACACATTTGATAGAGAGCAGGCCTTCACCTGGAGACAGGGAGGCACTTCTAAAACTAAGTGGGGGCCCGTGCAGGAAGGCGAGTGAGTGATTTAAAAATGAATGCAAAATTCACATGAAATTGTATTTACGCAGGATTTGCTTAGTATTAAAACTTAGGGTGGGGAAACAGGGTTTAGTACCCCATCAGTGATGTCAACATGTTTCTGCCATTGTGGCCAGGATAGTCCATGGCATTCATCAGGACGTGAAAAGGAGGGCTCCTATCTAGTCTCTAACAGACTAAGATAAATCCACCTTGGTAGATTGACCTTTGTCTAACTCTACTACGAGACTTCCTAACCTGTAAAGATAAAGTTTTACCATAGTATCAGGAAAGGTTGTTAAGAAGCACTGGAAAAAGGGCAGAATCAGACTTATAACATGCTGTAAAACATTGTAATGCATGTGAGTGTGACCACACATGTGACACTGCAAATGTGGTGCACGTGGAAAGGGATACTGTGAGTCCAGCTCACAATCTTACCCCAAGTTAGGGCTTTGGATGTCCCATGGGAAGAGAGGAGTAGAGAGACCCGTGTAGTCACATTCTAAAATCAGAGTGAAAATAAAATCGTAGTAAATCAGACTTTAAAATGTATTACATCCAAACATTCATAATGACTCAGAAAATGAGATCCAGGTATTGGAAACCTGGTTAACTTGCCAGGTCAAAATGGCAGTTTAAACTGCACACCCAGGCTCTGCAGTGGCAGGCCTGAGACATGTTTAAAGGCTACTGAAGGGGGGGTGGCACAATTAGTGCTGCAAACTCACTCATAGTCTTGCAGGAATTCTGTTTGAAAACAAAAACTGTGACTTTGGATAACAAGACACACAAACCCTGTGCACACACACGTAAATCAACATATAGTATGCCCAAATTCAGATAATCCTTAATAATGAGAAGAAGAAAAGTTGAGGCCTTGTTGCTCTTGATGCTTTAATACTCGAAACTAGACAGTGCTAGCCGACACGTGTTTCGTCTGAGTAAACATACACTCGGACTCTTCAGGGCTTACTTCAAATGGAAGCAAGTGGATCAATCCCCTGAACCGGTGATAATTCCAACCCGGTTCGGGTGTCGAAGGATAATCAAGTGGAGTGGATGGATAAAAACAAGCGATGTCCGCTCTGCGCGTGGCAGCTGATGTATATGGGGCTGCGTGCAGTGAAGCTGTAGTATTTATCAGGGCAGACCATCTAAAATTAAGTCCAGTCAATTCTTGGAATGATAATCCAGTTTTCTATATCGTGTTCCTAATGGAAACAATCCTTCATCTCTGCCTGCTGGTCTGCCCCCCGATTGTTTCGGCGTTTCCAGTAATGGCGAAATTGCCGCATGTGATATAGAAAACTGGATTATCATTCCAAGAATTGACTGGACTTAATTTTAGACGGTCTACCCTGATAAATACTACGGCTTCACTGCACGCAGCCCCATATACATCAGCTGCAAAACGCAGAGCAGACATCGCTTGTTTTTATCCATCCACTCCACTTGATTATCCTTCGACACCCGAACCGGGTTGGAATTATCACTGGTTCAGGGGGATTGATCCACTTGCTTCCATTTGAAGTTAGCCCTGAAGAGTCCGAATGTATGTTTACTCAGACGAAACACGTGTCGGCTGGCGCTGTCTAGTTTCGAGTATTAAAGCATCAAGACCAACAAGGCTTCAACTTTTCTTCTTCTTCTCATTATTGTGGATTATCTGAATTTGGACATACTATATGTTGATTTACGTGTGTGTGCACAGGGTTTGTGTTTCTTTAACTACAGGTGTTGTCTTGTACAACAGCTTCTGAGGGGTTATTAGGGTCACCCCTCTCGTCGTAGCACCACAGCATCAATCAAATTGCGAACCATATAGACAGGTACTCAGCTGAGCACAATCACTCCCTCGCACGTAGAACTCTTTCCTTTGGCACTAAATATTTGGATAACAAGACGTCAGTGTGTAGGGACTATGTCTCTCAAACACGTCAGTATCTATGGGCCCAATCCGATTACCTCTCAAGGCCATACCAGAAAATCCTAACCTTCCAGAGTAACAGGTAATTTGGCAACCTAGAACACAACACTCTAGTTCCCAAAGGAACTGTGGAAACATCACCTTTCATTTTCCTTCATACATGTCTATAATAAACAAAGGAAAGACAGGAGGAACATTTACAATAATTATTGAAACTAATATTGTATTTCATGAAGCATTTGTGCTCCACTAGAAAACATATACAACTAAGCAAAGTAACTAACATTACTGGTAAACTGTATACAATAAAAAGCCCTAACATGGTAAATGATATATTTGCCAAAGCCCACTCTCACTATGTGAGCACAGGAATATATCAGTGATCTCTGGGAGTAGAAGAGGACCCCATACCTGGTTGTGTAGTTAGGTGGTTCGCATTGTATGTGTAAACTCAGTTCGTGCAATGCTGGGGTGCCCGTTCCAGGACCTGTTCCTCTTTAAGAATTCTCCTCTCTAGCACCAGTGGAGCTGGCACATTCTATATGATGAGAACTGTTGTGTTGGAAAAACAGCATCTGTGCCACCATGATGTGTCTAAAACGTTAGGAGATGTTGGTTGCCTTGGCATATCAAAACAGTACACCATGTTGTTCAACCGTGTATGAAATGTTCAGACTGAGTCCTGAGAGGCAGATATACATAAAAATAACATGAGCAGCATCTTGCTGAAATAATATTGTGTGACAGAAACAAATGTGTTATGTATGGCTGTGCGAAGCAAAGGCAGCCTAAAATGTGAAATAGGCAGAAGTAAGGGAGAAACAACATAGGTCCAGAAGGGAACTGTCTACACAACCAACTTGGTCGGGGGAGTAACACAGTGACTAACACAATAATATTAAAGCATAAACCATGATAAGTCAATTCAAAGCAATGCAAAAAAGCATGCTGTAAAAAAAACTATTGTCATAAGGAAAACATACAACATGACAATTTGGAACATGTGGCCAAATTAAGTAGATCCAGAGGTATTCAAGATATCTACTATTAGATCAATGTTTGTGAATCCAGAACAGGCTCTGTCTCCACAGAGGATTATTCCTCAATCACCCAATTCAGAAGCTCAAAAGAACAGATATTATCCTCTTTATCAGCCGATGCTGAGGAAGAAACCTGAGCTCCTGTATCTGTGTTATTAGAGCTAGAGTTAGATAGCACCCATTTGCCCAAAGGGTAGGGGTTTGTAGCTGGCATACTGAAGCAGTCGTGAGTTTATGGGACAACTCCGGAAATGGATCATCATAGGACTCACCAAATGGTTCATGTTCACAGGAACCGGCATCCACAGAGGACACTAAAACACTGGTTATACGCAGGCAAACCAGGTGGGTCAGAATGACTTTTAGGTAAGAAAAGGGAAGGTTTGGGCCTGGAAAGTATGTTAACTTGCTAGGTCGAAATGGCTGAATTTAAACTGCATCCACAGGCTCTACAGTGGCAGGCCTGAGACATGTTTAAAGGCTACTGAAGTGGGTAGTACAATCAGGGCTGCAAACCCACAAGTACCATTTAACTTACAGGGCCTGGCACATATACTACATTTTAGTAGGGACTTATAAGTAAATTTAATCTGCCAACTGTGTATAACCACTGTTAACATGTTTTAAGTAGAGTGCACATGTACTTTAGCACTGCTTAGCAACAGTAAAGTGCCCTTAGTAACAAGGATTTGCAATACAATAGGTTTCACATTTGTGAGACTTAAAGCTATTGCTTTTTTAAACATAATAGTGGGTGCTGTGGTTAAACTAAGCGCGGCACCCGCAATAAATCACAAAAGGTGGAACAAGAAAAAAAAAACCTATAAGGAAATTGGTTTACTTTTTTAAACATAAAAGTGGGCGCCTGTGCTCAAATATAAAGCGTGGCACCTTCAATAAATCACAAAAGGTGGAACAAGAGAAAAACACCTCATAGGGAAACTGGCAGGAGAAACCCGAGGAGGAGGTGGCGAGGCTTTACATAAAAAACGCACATCTCTTATAACAGAAAAGGACTTCAGAGGCAACGTACCATGTAAGTGAATAATAAATCTGTTTTAAAATGAATCACTAAAACTGTGTGTGTGTGTGAGAGAGAGAGAAAGAGAGAGAGTGGGGGAGCAAGGGAGAGGGGTGTCTGTAGCTGGTTGAAAGGCAGGGAGTTTTTTGGGCGTATTTAAGTCTTGCTTACTGTGCACATTAACACTTTCGGTGCTCATGACGAGCTCAGCTTGTCATGAGGCACAGAGGCGCTGTGCTTATGGCGAAGGCGATTCATGTAAACTGATAAACACTCAGTAAAAACACTCAGTTAATGGACAATGGTATGAGGTCATTAAAAAGCATTAAGGGGCAATAAATGGCAACTTGGTGAAAAGCACGAGATAGTGCGGACATGACTCGCCCTTCGGTAAAACGTCAAGGGCTGACGGGGGTAGCCGGAGCACAACGTTGCTCCGGAAGTCTGAAACAACATAAAATAAAATAAAAGCAGCTGATGTGTAGGCTAAGTGAGAAGGCTTACCGGAAGGAAAAAGGGACCTGCCAGAGCAGCGGAATACTCACAGGTTCTGATCAGCAACTTTCCAGTTTCCTACCCGAGCTCCAGGGCCCGTCCCAGGTGCTTCCGGTAGCTGGTATTTATGTTGAAGGCTAGACCAGTGAATGAGGGTTGCCATATAGGTTGTAGGAATATTGAAGGGAAAAACTTTATGCAGTGCTAAACATCGATCGTGAGGAGTAGCGGGCAGTAAACTTATTAGTAAATTGGGGATATGCTGTATTTGAGGGGGTGGAGTGGAATTAGCAATATGTGAAGTGTTGCTAATCCGGCTAGTAGAAATATTTATGTTAAAAGTTGCTGCAGTTGGCAAAAGCAAACAAACCAGGTGATGGACCGAATGTGGATCAATGCCAGTCCAAAGATCTGGGCCCAAATCCATCGTTTTTTTGCACTCCACACCACCCTGGGTTAGACAATGGCGATATGCAAATCAGCTCTGACCCTGTGCCCCATGGGAACAGTCCAGTCCGAACTACAAAAGCCATGTCCTTCCCAGAACGGAATCAAGCATCTGAGGACCAATAGGCCCGAGAGTGCTGACCAAGTGGTCTGTAAATATACTGGTATCGGTGGTGTGAGTATCATGAAACGTGCCTACAGGCGGTGACTATCTCAAGGGAAGAGACTGAGACTGAACGTTCCAACGGCCAGTAGAACCTTGAGTCCCCCAGCATTTCAGAGAATGGCGGGGACAGTGGTAGAGAGGCCAGTAGAGAGTCGCATGATAGGTACAGTTGGGGAGCTTAAATGGGTCAGTTCAGCCCATGGTATATCATAGTTGAGGCCCTAGGTGTGTGAGCCTTACTTAAAAAGCCAACATTGTTCCTTTCTAAAGAGTGCCTTCTTAGTGATTGTGGGGAACGCCTCTATGATTGTCCAATGTAGCTCATTAGGTGAATGGTTGGATTCCACAAAATGGGTGCACATCTTGGTGTTGGTTTGTTTACACCGAAAATTTCTCCTGTGTTCCGTGATCCTGGTTTTGACAGGGCGTGTAGTCATCCCTACGTATTGGAGTTGGCATGAGCATGTTATTATGTAGATGCAACTTCGCGTGTTGCAGTTCATGTGTTTGTTTTGGGTCCACTTCCAGCTGTTGGTCAGTGAGATACTTTTAATAACTTGAGTGAATGGACAGACTGCGCACTGACTGCAGGGGTAGTGGCCAGTGACAGGTGGTAGGTCCCAGAGCGTATTAGGGTCCTTGAGAATTTGCTTTTTGGGTCTGGTGTTAACCAAAAGGTCTTTCATGTTGGCCGTCCTTTTGAAGGCGAAACGTGATTTACTGATGCTTATATTGCGGTCTCCAAAATTCTCCAGTGCTTGTTAACAATTCTTTTAAGCAAGTTGGATTCTGGTGTGAAGGTGGTGACACACATGATCATATGAGTAACAGGTTTTGAGTGTGTTTCTAGGAGGCTTGGGAAGTTGGTGTTCCTTGCTCGCTTTTGTGCATTCTCTACGATTTGAGGGGGGTACTGTCGATTGATTAGGTTGTTGCTGAGTTCTGCAGCTTGTTTTTTGTAATCCTCAACATTGCTGCAATTCCTACGGATACGTAGGAATTACCCATAGGGTAGATTCTCCCTCCATGCCTTTGGGTGAAAGCTTTGGTACAAGAGGGGACTATGGCTGTCAGTTGGTTTTTTGTATGTTATTGTCTCCAGTTTATTGGTTGTTTTTTTGATCATAAGATATATGAACGGGAGTTCTTGTGCTGAACAATTTGCTGTGAAATTGAGGTATGGGTTGAGATTGTTGATCCAAAGGAGAAATTTGTGGATGGTATCCCTGTCTCCTCTCCAGAACATCGATATGTCATCGATATAATGTCTCCAAAGGAGAACGTTATTAGAAATGGGGTTGGACTCAGTGAGGACATACCGAGCCTCGATGCCTGACATGTGGAGACATGCCAGACTAGGAGCAAAGGTACTGCCCATAGACATACCCTGTGTCTGATGGAACAGTTTATCTTCAAACTAGAAGAAATTTTCAGTGAGAGCTATGTGGGCGCATTCCATCATGAAGCTGATGGGGGTAGGCGAAGTCCAAGTAGTCTCCAGTAGTATTTCTTCTACTACCTCCAGTGTGTTAATTTGGGGGTTGTTAGTGTAGAGGGCCTCCACATCCAGTGTCAAGAGTAGATCTGAGAGGAGACCCCCTGTTTTGGTGGTTTCAATTAGTTTTAGAACATCCCTGAAGTCCTGTAGGAAAGAAGGTGTCCAGCGGACCAATGGTTGGAAGAAATGGTCACAGAATTTAGACAGGGGTTCCAAGACTGACCCTATGCCCGAAACTATGGGTCTTCCGGGAGGTGGATTTATCCCCTAGTGGATTTTGGGCAAGATGTAAAAATAGGGCAGTCTAGGGTTAGGGTTGCTCAGAAATTCTGCCTTATTCTTGGTGATCCACCCCTGATTAAGGGCCGCTGTGACCATGGATAGTATTCGTATCTGCAGGCGTGGGGTGGGGTCTTGGGTAAGGGGGTGTAGTACTGGGTGTTCTCCAGTTGGAGTAGACATTCCGTCCGGTAGTCTGTTGTAGCTATGCTGATGATGGTTCCCCTTTGTCAACCTCCTTTATAGGTATTGATAAGTCGTTGGATAGGGCTCACATCCCCAGATTGCTGTAGCCAGAAGACATGCTGTGAATGGTGGCTAAAATAGCCTGGAAAACCAACTAAAACAAAACACGCAGCACAAACGGACAGAGCTCAGAATAGTAAGAGGGGAGTAGAAAGAAAACAGATGCAGGAAGATGCACGAGTTTTTCTTAAAACTCCCCACTCCTATCCCACCCTATCACCTAAAGTCTACAAATATAGATATAGGGTTTAACATACTTCACCAAAAAAGGCTTCTTCAAACATTGCTTATTATTTTTGCTGCTTACCTCAGTTGCTGGGTGAAGCTTCCCCTTCCTCTCCTATGGATACCAAAGTGAACCCAGTTTGCAGCTTACCTCAGCTGCTTGAGAGGCTTCCCCTTCCTCTCCTACAGACACCAAAATGAACGTGGTTTACAGCTTACCTCAGCTGATGAGGGAGGATTCCCCATCCTCTCCTACGGACATCAAAGTAAATGTGGCTGTAAAATGTGTCAGGTTGCCTCGGGTCGCACAATCATAAAGTGAAAGAAAGCATCTGCTATACAAAGACAATAATGAAGGCAGGCGCTGTTCTAAAATATAAAAGTTATATGCATGGCAATTGTGAAGAGGCGCCATAATAACAAAAATAAAATATACTAGGCGCTGTGTGTGGCACCCATGCATATTTAAGTTATGTGCATGGCGGCCACGAAGCAGCGACATAGTGGTAAAAAAAAAAACATGAAAACGGGTGCCGTGGTGATAGAATATCACTATCAAAAAGATTAGTCCCTAAACGAAACACACAAACACAGCATAATAAAACTGTAGGTGGTCGGTGCTCCTTACAATAAAACGGAAGTGATCTTTCGGGAGTGCCTACCAATAAGGAGCCAGGAAAGAAGGAGGACAGAGGAGTTAACCAATGGCAAGCAGCATGCATTTCTCAGTTACATGCCGTATACTACCTACAGCAGGTCTTACAGACAGAACATGCGTGCTGCCTAGGCTTGACCTAAAAACGAGGTCAGAATAAAGGGAGAAGGGCGGCAAAATGTTTGCGGTGACCCTGCAGAAAGGGCCAGGTCCAACATGATCACATATAGGAGAAGAGTTTTCAAGCGTGTCATAGAGGAAGAGATAAAGCAGAGATATGGTAAAGAAAATATTATTTATAACAGGGTCCTTTTTAGGTTTCGCCTCCGCAGCATGCATGCGCTGCAGAGGAAAGAGACCTTTAGCCATCGGTAGAGCTTTCCTGGCAAAAACACGTGCACGCGTGCAGGTCTGGCTATTCACTCGCGGGCACGAGCAGCTGGCGCCAAATGTTGTCAATTATTGGGGCGCCAGCCCCTCGTTCCCGCGATGGAATTGCGCCGGCCCCCTCCTCTCTCCCCCCCCGTGCTGCCATCGAAGGTGGCGCGCGCTTGTGCTTGTTGTAATTCTTGGCACTATTTATTGTCTAGCTGCCCTTCAGTTTTCAATGCCCTGACCATTTTCTCTCAGCTCTCCTTTTTTAAAAATCTTTCTTTGGGTGTGGGAGCCGTGCCCCTTTTGTGAGCCCATGTTCGCTGTGGCAAAAGCAGCGCTGTTGTGTCTCGTAGGGAAGCCTCACGCAGCCCGAGAATTTAAGCCTTGGAAAGTCACAATGTGCTGGTGACTGTGTTTCCGAAGGAACCGCCTGACCAGTCTAAGGAGAAGTGCTTGTTCCGGAACCCGGCAAAAGTGCAGCGCCGTGCCTTCCAATGCCGACTTTAATTCACTGCTAGCGTCAAACCCATGTCAGTTTTATGTGACAAGCCTAGGTGTGTACGTGCTGACACACTGTGACGTGAAAGATGACAAAGAAAAGGGTGCCTTTTTCCTTTCCTAAAAGAAAAAAAGCCCGAAAGTAAAGAGGGAGGAGGGAAAAGTGTAGTTTTTAGGGTTAAAGCTCTTTTAGGGGCGAAGGGAAAATCATTGTTAAGTTCATGCTTCTCCTTTTGCCTTTCCTCCGCCCCTTCGGATTCTTACCCTCTTTCTAGCCCTGTGAAGTTGGCGGAGCAAGAGGAGCGTGGAAAGGGACAGACGGGGTGCCCCTACCCCCGCCATGACGGTAAGTCTGTGCCTTTCAATTTACTTTGTCTTGTAAGAGCACCACTCTCCCAAAGCCAGGGAAACCAATTAAAAACTCCCCGTGGCCTACCTGCCCCATTCGGTCTGCCTCCTCCTGGTACAGTACACTGCCGTCATGTGGTCTCCGGCTTTACCCTGAGCCGCCCAGCACCGTCGATCCTCTCTCTGCCTCTACTTCGGAACTCCACGTTTATCTACCACCCCTTTTTCCATACCCGTTTTAAAAAGCACACTTCTCAATGTTGTGTTTTAGCAATGCAATTATGTTTAAATCCGGGGTCTCCAACCTGTTTGTGATAAGAGCTAGTTATGTGCAAGGAGAATCATCAGTGTTCGAATAGTAACCACATCAGGCTAGATTACATTGGTGGCCACCATATAAAAAATTCCTAGCAATGATTTAGCTGTAATTTGTACGGAAGATGCCGAGTTTGGAAATTGCTTGAAGTACAGTTTGTACGAAGGGCACTGCCATTAACATGCGTCTGTGCTGTTCGTACGGAAGGTAGGGTGTTAAGAAAGGGTTTTAGGACAATTTTGAGCGGCACGGTGTACTTGAGAGCCCCAATGACCTCAATAGGTTTTATGTCCTTCCGCAGATACGTTTGTTGTTTTAGACACACACTGATGTGTGTGCACTGTAGATCTCGCACACTCACTGCCCTGCCAGAGGGAAGAAGCCCGGGTGAGGCACAGTGTCACCAGAAAGTCACTGGGGGAAGGAGGAATGTCTCTTGTGAAGGTGTTAGTCACTGCCAAACTCTCTCCCCTCCTATCTCCACGCACCCTTCATCTCTCTTCTGGCACACATATATAAATGTGCAACCCTAGGAAGCGCAGCGGACGAGCGCAGCGGGCGTGCCGTTTGCGCGCCAAAGGCGTGCCTTAGACAAGCCCGTCTACGCCCGTCCGCGACGGACCGGGACTTGGGACTATACCCCCTGGCCCTCTCCCGTCAGGACTATCTTACATCTACTCTAGGGCAGTCCTCCTTAGACTCATGCCATTCCAGCATGCCCACTGCACTATCCTGAACCCTCACTGCGCCACATGTACCTGCCAGACTTGCCTGCTTCCCCTTACCTCCCTCCCTTCTACAACCAACATAGCCACCTCAAACTTCCCTCCCGTATGTCCCAAACCTACGGTTGCGGACCAGACCCAAACCAGGATGCTGATCAGCCTTAACTGCAGATCACTAGGCAAACATAGAAGAGAAATTTTCGATCTTCTTGTCTCGGAGAAACCCGCAGCCCTCTTTCTCACAGAGACATGGCTAAAAGATCACTCTGGCCCAGATATTGCGGCCGCTCTCCCCGACAACTACACTTATGTGGGGAAAAATAGACCAAAGAAAGAAGGTGGAGGTATAGCCATAATCTATAACAGACTACACTCCTGCAAATGGGAAGACTCTGCAATACCTAACTGTGAGGCCGGTCTGTTTAAGCTCTCGCTCTCCCCCAACTTTACCTTCTCTGGGCTACTGATCTACCGCCGCCCGGGCCCGGCGAACTCCTGGGCAGCCTCCCTTCCCAAATATATAGCAGCACTAATTCAGACCTCAACAAATTTTTCCATTATCGGTGACCTCAATTTGCACCTGAATGACCCCTCATGTACTATCAGCAGCAACCTCTTACAGGATTTGGCTGCTTTACACATTTCTTTACGCAACTCTGGCCCCACGCACAAAGCAGGGAACCTTCTGGACCCCATCCTCTCTAACCTGGAGGCCATTGACTGTAAGGCTCCTTTACCTATCCTATGGTCTGACCATTACATGGTGACATTCACTATCAAACTAAGTCAGCAACTTAACAACTCCTCCAACCCCGCAGAACCCAGGTTATCCAGAAACTGGAATAAATTGGACTTAAACAAATTTAACACCTGTCTCGAAAATATTAGACCTCTCATGGAAGACACTAGCACTGCAACGTCTGCCGCTATAAACATCTGGCTTACACAGGCTGCCGATGCATGCCTACCTTTGCGTATGCTATCGCACAATTATCATCACCCACCTGCACCCTGGTTCACTGAAGCCTTACAAAAAGAAAAAAACATTTGCAAAAATCTGGACCGCAAATGGCGCATACAATTTGACTCATGTTCTAAACAAAGCTATAAAGTCGCTTTAAAAAAATACCACTCCCTATGTAAAGCTGCCAAAGCTGAACATGTTAACCACACTATCCTTGAAGCAAAAAATCGCCCAAAGAAACTCATCAAGGTAGTGCAAAAACTCTCGGGAGCACTATGCCAGCCCAAAGCTCCCTGTCTTAATACCTCTCAATGCAATTCATTAGCTGAATTCTTCATCGCCAAAATTGACACCATCTACTCCAATTTTGGAATCTCATCCCGCCTTCCTACTTTACCCAGCTCACCGGCCCCAACCTCATCCCTCGAGCAAGAGATACCAGATGACAACAGCCCCATTCACTCCTTGCCGACCCCCTCCTCTCCACCCACGCCTTCCTGTGACTCTAGGCTTACATCTGGTACCTGTCCTCCGATCGCTCTGCTGATCGACACATGGGATCCACTCAATATCGAGACCCTCTCTGATATCATCAGTAAAATTAAATCCGGTACCCCACTAGACCCCATTCCTCCCAAATTCTAAAAAAGCTGGACAACGCCTCCCTAGAACTCATCATGGAGCTGTTAAACTCCTCCCTAAGAGAAGCTACGGTTCCCTCCGCATGGAAACATGCGATGATAATGCCTCTACTAAAAAAGGCTAATGCTGATCCCAGCATTCTAGCTAACTTTCGCCCCATCTCGCTTATTCCAGTATTTTCTAAAATTTTAGAAAAACACATTAACTCTCAACTTTCCACCCATGTTGAGCTAAGAGGAATCTTACATTCATCACAGTCAGGCTTTAGAGCCAGTTTCTCAACAGAATCTACCTTGCTGGGAGTCTCGGAAAACATCCGTTTCCGAGTCGACAGGGGGGAAACCGTGGCACTCGTCCTGCTGGATTTGAGTGCCGCATTCGACACGGTTTCCCATCCTATCTTTGTTAATGCACTCCGATCATCGGGCATTACCGGCTCAGCTCTCAACTGGCTTGTTAGCTTCCTATCCAACCGCACCTTCCAAGTTTTCTCTTCCTCATCTGCTTCCCAAACCTTTACATCTGCGTATGGAGTACTACAGGGTTCCATCCTGAGCCCCTTGCTCTTCAACTTATACGTCAGACCTCTGGCGCCCATTGCGGAGCAAGCTGGGCTCACAATTTACTCCTACGCAGACGACACCCAGATCATCTACTCCCTTTCCTCAGACCCTCATGCCCCCTCATCCGCCCTCTGTTCAGGACTGAGCAATATCGCAGCCTGGATGTTGGACAACAAACTCCAACTGAATGGGGGAAAAACAGAACTTCTTCTGTTTGGACATAATACCACTCTATGGGGACCCCAACACTGGCCCGCCCAAATGGGCACTCCACCCACTCCCTCTAAATCAGCTCGCAACTTAGGAGTGATCTTTGACGATCAGCTATCCATGAAAAGCCATGTGATCAAAACTTCTTCCACCTGCATCACAATCATCAAATGGCTGCGTAAGATCATCTGGATGCTGCCTTTGGATACCCAGAAAACTGTTGTCTAGGCTCTAATTACTTCTAGACTGGACTACAGTAACATCCTTCTCCTGGGCGCCAGCAAAGAGGTAACCCAAAAACTTCAAACCGTTCAGAATATGGCGGCACGACTGCTCTGCAAACTACCTAATACTGCCCCCACCTCTAACTCCCTCCGCACACTTCACTGGCTTCGCATTGAAAATCGCTCGAAATTCAAAGCACTCTGCATCATGCACAAAATAAACAACGGCTCAGCCCCGCCATATCTTACATCTTTGGTCCATCACCACTGTCCCCCCCGCACTTTGCGTTCATCCAATCAACATCTTTTTTCAGTGCCTAGAATCAGAAAAGCCAGAATGGGAGGTCGTTCCTTTGCCTGACTAGCCCCTTCACTTTGGAACTCTCTCCCCCTTCAGTCACGAAAAGAACCCAACTATCTTAGATTTCGCAAACAAGTGAAACACTGGCTATTCAACATGTAAGCTTCTTCCCCTCTGTCCTTCCCTCTCTTTTTGTTGATTTAGCGCCGGGAAACCTACGCTTTACAAATCTAAATATAATAATAATGTATCTGTAGGCGGTTAACACGGCCCCCTCTCTGTCACGATATGATCTATGGCGGGGCGCTTTCGTTTGAGATGGGCGGCCCTTTCGCCGCCTTCTTAGTATACTGCGGTGGAATTAAATGGTTTGACCTGAGGTGCCAACAGAAAGGTCACCACCCCCCCTCCTCCGCCTGCAGTCCCTCCCTGCCACCCTACATACACCTCTCACCATGTACTCTCAGGGTCACAAAGTGTCTCGCGTTAGTTCATAGGGACCGTAGCCATGTCCAGGGTCGGACAGAAAATTGTTCCGGGCCTGAAAATAAAAGCGCCCCCTTTAGTGAATTAGGAACTATAAAAGTGGGCTTTGTTTGCTAAGTAGGGCATTTTTGAATTTGTAACAAGTTTTATATAAGTATTTTATAAGGTATGGGATACTGAATGCATTTGAGCTGGCTGCAGGCAGTGTTTGTGTTAATATCAGGGAATAGGCAGTAAAAACGAGAACAGCAGACTGTAGAACAGGCCCACAAACAGCCAGAAATCCGGCCCACACACTGACCTGTCAGACCAGTCGGGTACTGCCTGATTGCCAGATAGACCCAACAGCCCGACCCTGGCATTGTCAGATTTTCAGAATAACTTTTGCGTGTCTGAGGAGTTATATTCAGGAGTTATATAAATATTCAAAAAACGTTTTCTTGAGTAGGCTCTGAAAGTAGGGCACCTACCTCTCCTCTGGGGACCACGTTGGACAACATTGTTCCTAAGCAAGCTTTCTATGCCGCGTTGTGCGCCTCCCTCTACTCCGTTACTAGCACTCCCTTCTAGCCTACTGCTCCTTGCCTCTGCCTATCCTTCTATTTGCCTCTTCTGAGTTGGGGGGAGGGGGGTAAGGGAAGTGTAGTTTGTATCTTACTGAGTAAAGACTTCACCCATTACCTCCTCGTCCTGGTCTCCCCGTCCCATTCCTGATACATGAGCAGCTAGTCTGCTCTACAGAACCCCTACCTAGCTGAGCTGTTGGCACTTCCCCCTAGGATGACGCCACCATCACGTGACTACAAAAGGGGGAAGTGCCGGAAGAATCATCCTGTTTTTTCTTTTCTGCAGTTTACGACCGCGTTCCTGGCTGTGCTGTTTGGAGGCTTCCTGTGTCCTGGTAAGTCTCCTGGCTGTTTTCTTTTGTTTTTGCAGCGGCCTGCTCTAGAGGCCACCTGTGCTTGATGCGCTGCCGTTTCCCCCGCGCTGGCTCCGTTTTGGGGCTTCTTTCTTTCACGCGGCTCGCGTTAGCAGCCGGCTCTGTTTGGGGGCACTTATTTACACGCGGCTCGCGCTAGCGGCCGTTTTTGATGTTTGTGCTTCATGGTGCTCACCTGGCTTGGGTTGGCCTGCTCCAGCGGCCGTTCCTGGGCATTCTCCAGTCCGTTTTTCACCCTGCTCTAGCGGGCAGGGCTTTTCTGTGGAGTTTGGTGTCCTGCATCTTTTAAGGGGGCGATTTTGGCGGCTGGCTGGGCTTTTTATACCGGCCTGGTTTTTTTCTCCTCCCACAGGTGTTCGGGTCCTCGGCTATATCTGGGGTCCTAGTTGGGATGTTTGTTGTCCTTGTTTATGCCTGTTGGGAATGTTGTTTGGACTTTTTGCTTCCGCTATGGATTCGGATGCTTCTTCTTCTGCGGCTCCTCTTGATGCCCTGCGCCTCATTATTAATGAGGCTGTGGCTGCTGCTTTCCTGGCTAGGGACGTGGCTGGGCCTCCTCCCAAGGTGCCTCGTGTGTCTTTAGATCCACAAGATGCTCCTGAGGATGACGTTGATCCTGGTGAGGATGAGGGTGTCCGTGGTCGTTTTGTTCAGGGTGCTGAGCTCGCTGACCTGTTTGCCCATGTGAGGTCCAACTTGGGTTTTTCTCCTCCTGCGGATGCTGTTGTTGAGGATGACTTTTTTACGCAGTATGTCCAGCCTGCTCCGGATACTTTGCCTTTACATGGTGCAGTGCGCAATGTGCTGTCTCACGAGTGGAAGGAGGTGGACAAGTCTTCTTTTCCTCGTTTCCTGTCCAGACGTTACCCTCTTGAGGGTTTTGCTGATGAGTTCCCTCAGTCTGTGAAAGTGGACAATTTGATGGCTGGCCTTTCCTCTCAGGGTTTGGTTGTTTCTGAAGACGCCCTTCCTGCGGACGCTGTGGATAAGCGTGTTGAAGGAGCTGTGAAGCGTTCCTATGCTGCTTCTAATTTCTCTGTCCGGGCGACTGCGTATTCCAACTATATGGTTCAGTCGCTCCTTAAGGACTTCCAGTCTCTGTCTGTTCTGCTGAACGGCGGCGAGGATGCCACTCCTCTTCTGTCCTTGATGAAGATGCAGGTGCGTTACCTGTCGGACATTTCCTTCGACAATTTGGGGGCGGCCGCCGCCGCTTCTGGTGCTTCCATTGCTGCCCGGCGTCATATTTGGATGCGTTCCTGGAAGGCGGACTCTTCACAGAAGTCGGTCCTCCTTAAGTTGCCTTTTGAAGGTTCTAAGGTGTTCGGTCCTCAGCTGGAGGGCATGGTCAAGCAGTCCGCGGAGAACCGCAAGCTGGTGGCTCCGATCCGTCCTCCTGCTCGGGGGCGTGGATTTGGTTATCGTCGCGCTTTTGGGCCTCCTGCTCGTGGCGCTTCTCAGCCCTTTCGAGGCAGGGGTCATGGCCGGGGGGCCCCTGGAAATGCCAAACCCCGGGCCGCTGCCGGTGTTGCCACCCCGCTTCCTCCTCTTCACAATGACTGTCTGCCTTTACCCGTTGGTGGTCGACTCCAGTGCTTCCGCGCCCAGTGGTTGTCGGTTCCGGATGCCTGGGCGGTTCAGACTGTTTCGGAGGGTTGCCGGATAGAGTTTTCCTCTCCTCCTCCTCCTTTTGTTCGGACTCCGCTGCCCCGTCTTCCTTTGCGAAGAGTGTCTTTGTTGGCAGGTGTTCGACTCCTGTTGGAGAAAAATGCTATTGTGGAGGTTCCACCGCTGGAAAGGGGCGAGGGTTGCTACTCAATCCTCTTTCTGGTTTCCAAGAAGGACACTTCGGATCTCCGTCCTGTTCTGGATCTGAAGCATGTCAACCGCTTCGTCGTCCATCGGCCTTTCAAGATGGTGACCCTCCAGTCCATCCTACCTCTGGTCCTTCCGGGTGGCTTCCTGGTGTCCCTGGATTTGATGGATGCATACCTGCATGTTCCTGTCCATCCTGCCGACCAGCGTTTTCTGCGCTTTGCTGTGGAGACCCATCACTACCAGTTCCGGGTGCTGCCTTTCGGCCTGTCCTCTGCACCCAGGGTGTTCACCAAGCTCCTGGCCCCTCTGGTGGGTATTCTTCATTCCAGGGGGCTGCTGGTGTTTCCATATCTGGATGACTGGTTGATTGTCTCTCCCTCTTTTTCGCAGGCTCTGTCGGATGTGGCCCAGGTGTGTCATCTGCTGAGTTCCTTTGGCTTCCTTATCAACCACCGGAAGTCCTCCCTGGTGCCCTCTCAGTCCCTGAAGTTCCTGGGGGCTTTCTTCCGGATGGACCTGGGCATGGTGTTCCTCTCCCAGGAGCGCCAGTTGACTTTGTTTCGCCACCTTTCTTGGCTTCTTTCCCAGTCGCAGGTGTCTGCCCGTCTCTGGTTGCGGAGTCAGGGGGAGATGGCGTCCACTCTACATCTCCTTCCTTGGGCCAGACTTCATCTGTACCCCCTGTTGCATCATGTCCTGTCTCACTGGGATCCCGCCTCCTTGGACTACGAGACTCTGATCCCTGTCACTCCGGGGATTCGGGCGGATCTACAGTGGTGGTTGTCTCCTCTCTCCCTTTCCGGGGGGTTCGATCTCCTTCCCCCTCAGTCTGTGGTCGTGTTGTCCACGGATGCGAGTGCTTTGGGATGGGGGGCTGTTCTGGGTGCCTCCAAGGGTCAGGGTCGGTGGTCCCGGTTCGAGTCCCTACAGTCCTCGAACTGGAAGGAGTTGCGAGCGGTCTGGCTTGCTCTCCTTTGGTTCGCTCCTCTCCTTCGGGGTCGGGCGGACTCTGTGCAGACCGACAATCAGGTGGTTCGCTCCTATGTGAATCACCTGGGGGGCATGTGTCATTCTCTCTTTCTCCTGTCCCGGGAGATCGGCCTTTGGGCCGAGTCGAATCTGTAGTCTCTGACGGCGGTCTATCTTCCGGGGAAGGAGAATGGGCCTGCGGATACTTTGAGCAGGGTGTTCCCCTCCTCGGTGTCCCTCTGTCTGTCCCCGGATCTGTTCGGGCAGATTGTCCTCCGGTTCCACCTTCCTTGGATGGATCTTTTTGCCTCGGAGGATTCCGCCCTTCTTCCTCTGTTTTGCAGCATCATTCCGTCTCCATTGGCTTGGGCGACCGATGCTTTCTCGATTCCTTGGTCGGGGGGTCTGCTGTTTGCCTTCCCTCCATTTGCCTTGATTCCGAGGGTCCTCCGGAAGATTCGTTTGGATCGGGCGGAGGTTCTCCTGGTGGTTCCGGAGTGGTCTCGGCAGTCTTGGTTTCCCCTGCTGCTGACTTTTGCCATTTGCCCTCATTGGAGGTTTCCCCTGTCTCCCTCCCCCCTGCGGGCTCCTCTTCTCAGTCTTGCCTCCCTGCGTCGCCTCCGGCTGGGGGTTTGGCACTTGAGAGGTTGAGTTTGCTGGGTCTGGGTTGCTCATTAGAGGTTGCCCAGTGTCTTCAGCTTTCCCGGCGTCCTTCCACCTTGAAGTCTTATGCCCGTCTCTGGAAGAATTTTTCCACCTGGTGTCTTGGGAGGGATCTCTCTCCTGTCTCCTGTGAGGCCGTGCGGGTGTTGGACATTTTACGGGATGGTTTTGTCTTGGGACTGGCTGTTTCTTCCCTGCGGGCGCAGTGGGCTGCCGTTCTTGCCTTTCGGGGTTCCTCTGTTTCATCTATATCCCCGTTGGTGGCTCGCCTTCTGAGGAGTTTCTTGCTTCAACGTCCTGTCTCCCGTTCCCCTGTGCCTCCTTGGGATCTGCCCTTGCTTCTACGGGCTTTGACAGGTCCCCCGTTTGAGCCTTTGGACTCCGTGGCCCTGAAATTCCTTTCTGCCAAAGTTATCTTCCTGGTGGCCATTACCTCTGGGCGTAGGGTTGGTGAGATTGGTGCGCTGATGGCTTCCCCCCCCTTCTTGCGCTTCTGCGCTGACAAGGTCGTTCTCCGACCGAGTCAGTTTTTTCTCCCTAAGGTGATTTCCACTTTTCACTGTCAGGAGGATATTGTTCTCGCTGTGTTTTTTCCTGCTCCTGCCTCTCCTGAGGAGGAGCTACTCCATTCTTTGGATGTGTTGAGGGCTCTCCACATCTACTTGGAGCGTACGGCTGGTTTCCGTAAGGTTGATTCCCTGTTCGTCACCTACGGCCTGTCGGGTCTGGGGCTTCGTCCTTCTTTGTCCTCCTTGTCTCGTTGGGTCAAGGGCGCAGTGGTTTCTGCTTATGATTCGGTCCAGTGTCCACTGCCTTCTTTTGTTCAGGGTCGGTCGACTCGGAGCGTTTCGTCCTCCTGGGCCATGTTCAGGGGTGCCTCTTTGCGAGACATTTGCAATGCTGCTACGTGGGCTTCTCCCCACACTTTTGTTGCCCATTATCGTCTGGAGTTGGGGATGGCGGCCTCCGCTGCCTTTGGGACTAGTGTCCTGTCTGCAGTGCTTGATTTATAATTTTGTACTGTTTGCTTTGATTAAAATGGACCTGTTTTTCTGACATTCTTCTGGTCTGTTTTTTTCTTACAATCACCATGTGCTTGGGTATGGGCTCATGTATCAGGAATGGGACGGGGAGACCAGGACGAGGAGGTAATGCCCGGTTACTCACCGGTAATAACCATTACTCCGAGTCCTGGTCTCCCCGTCCCATTCCTGAGCCCTTCCCTCCCTCCCTGGTTTGGGTTTTCTGTGGGTGATTGTATGTGTTTCGTTCTGTTGTCTTTGGTATTTTCAGGATGATTCTTCCGGCACTTCCCCCTTTTGTAGTCACGTGATGGTGGCGTCATCCTAGGGGGAAGTGCCAACAGCTCAGCTAGGTAGGGGTTCTGTAGAGCAGACTAGCTGCTCATGTATCAGGAATGGGACGGGGAGACCAGGACTCGGAGTAATGGTTATTACCGGTGAGTAACCGGGCATCTCTGCTTCCTTGCACCCGGAAACAGATTTCCACATATGCACGGTCCTTGAAGGTACTGTGTATCATAGTAGTAAACACAACCTGCAGGTGTTTACCAATTATCAATGGCGGGCCTTTAGCCATGTGCCTGTTACAGTGAGACCTAGGAGAACGTGTTATCGCTTTAGTTGGGGTGCCCTTGCAGGATTATTTGGGGGAGCGATGGTTCAGAGGGCATAGGGTGGGGAAGGGGAGATTTTTCTGGGATGGGGACTGTGAGCCGTTTCCTATGGACCAGCAGTCGGGATGTTTGTGGGCTGTGAGATAGTGGGTGGGGTAGGTTCAGTGTGACGTTATTTTCAAGTTTTCTTTGTGTGCAGTAATATGAGAGATGCGGTCTGTGAACTGCTTTTCATAGTTTGCAGTAGAACGGGGGTAACTTTCCATTCACACTTTGCATAACACAGTGTGTCCGGAGATGCTTTCACAAGCAGACTCACGGTGTGCACCCTGCAGCATTTGTACGTTGTCTGACATTACGTAAGAAATTCAAATGAGGTTTAAAACATCAAATGCACACCATTGACCTGGGATCAGGATAGGTTCCCCCCATGGTTTTCATTCGTTTGTTTGATTTAATCCAGTGTTAATTCCTAAATAAGCAATAGTTCAAAGGTAGGGACTACCTGAACCACCACTGTCCTTGATTAATAACACCATTGCAGAGTTTTGTTTGTCTGCAGTGCACCACAGATGAATAATCTCTCCATGGGCTGACTGGTCATAAGCTCCATCATTAGAAAGGCTTTAGATTTAGGGGCCTTTCCGGCTGGTTCGGGACCTCATCCACACAAGTGCACTCATTCTTATGTACTAGAGTATCTAAAGGTATGCCGATTGCTAGTGTCATTGTGTTTTAAGACCTTTCCATGTAAACCATGCTGCCGACTGATAGGCGCTCTGAACATGGCTGTGACACCCACTGGACAACTGGTTTGCCTCACATCCCTGACTGATGACCCCTCTGGGTATAGCAAGTCCCTAATCTTCCATCATTCGACCCCAAAGTAAGCAAAATGCAGGGCATTTGTCGCTTAACCATGGCTCAGCGCCGGGCAGGCGGGACACTAGAAGTGTGGCTTTAGAAATTTCAAATGGTTTGTTTTCAGTGCTCCCACAACGAGTGGGGTGATGCTCAGAGGTGAGCTGAAGAGGAGGTGATGGTCATGGTGAAATGTGCAGGCCGCTGGTCTCTCGATCCTAGGGCTGATGGGATGCAAAAGGAAAACAATGTTTAGCATGAGCTGGAGAACAAGCGGCATTGATAATGGGCGTGGTCTAGTTGGTGTGATGGTGCATTATTTTTCTTTTTGCACACCTATGCCACAAAAAGAAAAGCAAATCGCACAACCGCCTAAATGTGGGGGCCGCTTGTTTGATATTATTATAATTTTTTCTAAATATAGCCACTGTATATACATTTTAATACAGCAGTATTGGTAGTCCTTAAGGTGTAGGGGTACCTAGAACACATACAGAATCACTTTTTAGGGTTTGTCCTTTCCTATAGGAATAGGAAACGAGCCCTAATGCAGTCAACCCACTTCTTAAGGCCAAGGGCTCTCCCCAGAGGATTTTGGGAACTGCACGCCTCGTGCACAAGCTTGGATTTCCCCACAGGCTTCCCCCTGCCAGCAGCATTTGCCACATCGCTTCCCCAGCGTGCGCAGTGCGCGCTGGCCTCAATTCTCCTCCCCCTAATTGCTTTCACGGCCACATCAAAGGGATCCTTTCCCGGCCGCTTTGCCTCATGCATTACTGCCAAGAGCTTGTTCTTCGTTTCCTCGTGTCCTGCCCGTCCCTTCACACCTCTTTGTTCTGTCCCTTTCATCTGATCTTGTCCATCCATTCTGTGTTCTAATAGAATATGCTCTCCTCTGAATTCCAGTGGAAAATGCTTTTTGAAGTCAAAAACATTATCACAAAAATAGGATTTCTATGTTCAAAATTGTTCTTTCAAAGTTTCAAAAAACACCCCCTGACTACTTTAAAACAGAGGACTCGCTGTGCCAGTGTTAGTCAAATCCTAACAAGCAGTAGAATTTATTTTACATTTGCGAGTTTATCTGGGATTTGTGATGTTTACAGACTAATACTTCTTTTTCTAAGAGGGTGTGGGTGTCCGATGAATGCCAAGGACTTAATTAATAACGAAAATCGGAACTATGCCCCTACAACTCTGCAGTGGTGTTAAATGCCGCGCACTGCGCCAAGAAAAGCAGGCGGGTTGACTTTTAATTTACCACCCAGGAGGGAAAATGGAGATACAGTGTAAACATTCTTCAAAAAGGCAAAACCTTGACCTCCCAGGGGTTTGTAGCCTTATTTATTGAAACTCAGAAGTACGTAATATATCTAGCGAGACAAACCGATAGCTCACAACCTGTCATTAACTGCCATCCCCAGCATGCACCCATAATCTGAACAGCCAGTTGCCATGACAACAGGTTTCAGCCTGCCAGAGAAGCATGGCGGGTCCTGCGGAATCTTCGAACTGCATAATCGGACTACGTGAAATCCATCCTTTATCGCAAAACTCCGAGGCTTTCATTAATCTGCTTGCTGTCTGCTCTAAGTAAGAGTTTTATTACTGCTTTCAGGGGAATATTAGAAAAAATCTGGGCCGTGGCTAAAATGAATTTTCCTCTCAACTGCTCCACTAGCGCTGCCATTTACAGTAATATGAGAAATATATGCAGGTATACTTTTTTTTCTAATATAGGAGGTTCGAGAAAAAATATTGCAATCCAAAATAAGTCACCTTCACGGTAACATATGCAGGGAGAAAATAGTCAACCTTCAAATGGAATTTTATTTTGACCCAGGAAACATCTTTAGACAGAAAAAATCAAAGTAATGCTTCTTACTAAGTTTACAGTGGAGCAGTTGATTAGAAAAGAAAACCGGATAGTAAAATATACCCCTCAAACCTACGACGGCTCTATGCTCCCACAAAGTAGGGCAGCAAATCTAGTCTTTCAAAAGAAGAAAACAGTAATAAAGTGTTTTGAAGCTTATCTAAAGTCAGTCAGAAGATGGAAGCATTACCTAGTGCAGACTTCTTCTAGCGACCTTCAAAATGGATACTTTTACCCTATAACTGTTGGTATATATAGCGCGGCTGTCTACTCAAAATTACCGCACTTGGTAAAACTTACCGCATAGTCCTGCTTTATATTAAGAGTACATGAATTTCCACAGGTAGTCTCTACATAAAAAGAGCATTTTCTTCAGAATATCCTGGTTCGGCCCCTTCTTTATCTGGCACTTCTGTCTCCAGTAAAAACGTCTCAGGCACGACATTTCCTCCCCTACATTCTGCAAATACCATCTCTGAGCAGGGAAGTAGGCTCATACACACAGTGCACACTGCTTACTAAGATACCACCCATACTCTATTCTCCTATTGGAACAATAAGATACGAAGATACAAAACTACCCACACACTACCCCATACTACGGACGCCATGTTTAATTTCATTACGGTTTTGAAACGGACAAACTTATCAAGCAAGGGTGAACATAGGAATGGTATCCGTAAGAGTCTTCTCAGCTCTATATGCGAAATGAGACGTTAGACGATGCCCAAGGGGGTGAAGGCTGGACATAAGTAAGGAACTTTGCTGGGGTATGGCACTTGTGCCGCTGGTAGAATATTTGAAGGGCCGGGCTGTGGTTAACTTTGAATACCACGGTGAGTGTTTTGTACTGATAGTCAGACAACCAACCAGGGGGCATATTAGCAACAACTAGCGATAATTATCGTTATGTTGGTTTAGCGGCGATGTTTTTATCGCCGAGCTGCGGCGATTTTTATCGCTTCGGAACCTTGCTATTATCAAGGTTTATCTCCTAAGCGATAAAAATCGGCCGAAATGCATGAATATCGCTGAAAAGTCAGCGATATTCATGCATTACCGAGCTAATACTCTTAGCCATGTTATCCACCTACCATTGGATAACATTGCTAAGAACTGCTCAGGGACAGGTGTTAGCTTTTGGAGATATTCACGCTCAGCGCGAATATCTCCAAAAGTTGATAATAGGAGATAGCGATGTTAGCGACTGTTTCCAGTCTCTAACATCTTGGCACACCCACTTTGCATGTCATTAGTGATAAATATCACTGGCATTCAAAACGGGGCCCAAGATGGTCGCTATCTCCTACTAGCTCTTGCTAACTGGTGTTAGCGACAGCTAGGTAATAGGGAGATAATTTTATCTCCGCTTTCTTGGCTTTTAAAGCCAAAAAAACGGAGATAAACCCCCTTGATAATATGCCCCCAGGTTCCTAGCGAAACTGCTGATCCGGTCATAAAGGAAGTCCTAGAAGTAGGGGGTGTAATAGTCCATCCTGCTATTGACCATTAGTATATTAATGACTAAGGCACTTAGAAAGTCCACATCAAAGGGATCCTTTCCCGGCCGCTTTGCCTCATGCATAGCAATTTATTCAAATTATGACATCCAAATGTCTGAGCTTTATTTTATTTAAATTTGGTTCACATTAATTGAATACTGAATTTAATGATTTTGTGCTCAATAGGGAAATACTGCTGGGTTTCTCCTATTAGAAGCAAAATTCTGTTTTGCTTCTAAACACCACGCTAGTTGGATGCAAGTCATGTTTGCTCCATGAATACATGGTGGAATGTTTCAGTCATTGCGGAATATACTTGAACTATTAGGCCTTTTGCCTGGGAACAAGTGCTTTAACTTTATTTGTCATGAAGATTCTTTCCAAACTTCACATGAGCAGAGGTTTAGTAGGCCGCTGCCTTAGTTTTAGGTTCATGCTCTCTGTCCTGCCTACTATTGTCTTGTTCTGTTCTTGGATGTTCATCACAATAAAATACAATGAACATAATCTTCACAAAAGTTATTTACAAAAGATATTGCCATTATAAATTACAATAACTTTTATTTAGGTATTAATTATTAAAAAAAATAAAAGCCATTTTTATTTTTAATATTGTTAATGTTAATGTTAATGTTATTTGGCATTTGTTAAGCGCTCGTACGCCCGGAGGCTTCATGGCGCTGTAGTAAGGAACAGGCGTGGCCATCGGTGGGTGGAGATAAGGCAGCTTAGTGATGCGCCTGAGAGAAGAGCCAGGTCTTCAGAGAATGTCTGAAGCTGAGGATGTTATCACTAAGTTTCAGATGAAGAGGGAAAGAGTTCCAGAGGGCAGCGGCAAGATGGTCGAAGCAGCTGCCTCCGAGACGCTTTTTCTTGTACGGAGGGATAGTCAGAAGGGCTTTATGAGCAGACCGGAGGTTACGGGGGGGGCTATATTTTTTAAATAGGTCTCTAATGAAAATGGGACCAATGTCGTGTAGAGATTTGAAAAGGATACACCCAGCTTTGAAGGCCACGCGTTGCTCAACCGGGAGCCAATGCAGCTGTTTCAAGCCAGGTCTGACTGATTGCCTTCTAGGAATGTTCAAGAGGAGTCTGGCTGCCTGGTTTTGAACCAGCTGGAGGCGTTTAAGCTCTCCAGTTTGGAGCCCAAGGTATAGACTGTTGGAAAAGTCCAATCTGGACAAAACCAGGGAAATGATGATCTGAGTGAGGGCAGCTTGGGAGAAGAAGCGGGCGATTTTTTTTATTTTCTTCAGCTGAAAAAAACTGGAGGAAACAACGCTCCAAACTTGTTTTTTCAGAGAGAGGTCCTCACTAATGAAAATGCAGAGGCTCTTGACCGAGGATGATTTGGATGGGGGGGCGCCCATGCATGAGGGCCAGAAACTGGGGTTCCAGCTGAGGGCGCTCTGTCCCGGCAAGACCAGTTCGGTCTTGCCTGGGTTAAGTTTCAGGTGATTGCAGCTCATCCAACTCAAAATGTGGGACATGGTGTTTTGGAATTCTACCACAGAGTCCTTGGTGTTCAAAGGAAAGATGAGCTGCAAATCATCGGCGTAATTGAAAATGGTGACCTTAGCGTGCCTGAGGGAATACAAAAGAGGGCGCAGATACAAATCAAAAAGCAGGGGAGACAGCGAAGAGCCTTGAGGTACTCCGCAGATGGTAGATATGGTGGGAGCCGTAAAGGAGCCTAGTCTGACCGATTGAGTTCGGTCAGTGATAAATGAACGGATCCAGCTCAGTGCAGGGCCCCTGAGGCCTGCCTGTTCGACACGGTCGACCAAGATGGTATAGTCGACCGTGTCGAAAGCAGCAGAGAGGTCTAAAAGCACCAGAGCCTGGTGGATCCCTTCATCCGCATTCCGCCTCAGGGTATTCTGCACCGAGAGGATGACCGCCTCCGTAGAATGGCAAGGGCGGAAACCGGCCTGATTAGGTTCAAGATATTCCGATTTTTCAAGGAATGTGGAGATGCTGTCGCATACATGAGACTCCAGGAGTTTTGCGCAGTATGGCAGCAGAGATATGGGCCTGTAGGTGAGTGGGTCTAATGGATTGGCTCCTGCCTTTTTTTATGAGGGGAATAAGGAGGGCTTTTTTAAAGTTGTTTGGAACTTTACCCTGAGCAAGTGAACCATTCAGCATGGGAAGTAGACCCCCCGGGATGCAGGTACCCACTTCTTTCAGGATGTAAGGGGGGCAGATGTCATCAGGGGAGCCGGATTTGATCTTAGAGAGAAGTTTAGAAAAGTTAGCGTTTTCAATGGGGGGGTAAGAGTCCAGGGTAACAGGGTTATAAAAGGTGTCTGCAAATAAAAGTGGAGGCTGAGTGGTGGGAATGTTTTGTTTAATGGTGCAGATTTTGTCAAAGAAAAAGGAGTTTAAAGAATTACAAAGTTCCTGAGTGGGGACTGTCGGGAGGGAGGTTCTGTCACTGGTACTAAGATCTTCCACAATGTTGAACAGTTCTTTAGATTGATTCTGAGCTTTAAGAATTTTATCCGAGAAATAGTCGGTTTTGTGTTTTAAAATAAGCTTTTGATAGTTTTTGCGAGCCTTGCAGTAGTTGGCCCTATCTTGTTCTGAGTAGGCTGTGCGCCACTTTCGCTCCAGTTGACGGACTTCAAGTTTGTGAGTTTTCAGAAGAGGTGTAAACCACCTGTGGGCGTCATTGGGGCGGGAGCGGGGAAAGCAGGTACAGGGGGCGTGAGCGTCCGCAGCCTGGAGTAGCCACCCTGAGAAAGCCTCTTCCATCTTTTCGATGTCCTGATCAAACGAGGGAAGGGAGGAAGTAAGTGAGCCAATGAGAGCGGGGACATCAACATTCTTCCACCTTCTGGTTTTTCCTCCTGGCATGGGCAGGGGATTTTTACTTCTCCCTGTGGTCATAGTAAAGTTGATCAGATAATGATCCGACCAAACACAGGGCATGATGGACTTAATCGCCAAGGGAATGTTTTGGGACCAAATTTGGTCTAGGCTATGCCCTTTTTTATGAGTAGGAAGGTGAATATGTTGGGAGAGATTCATATCGAGGAGGGTTTCTTTCAGCGTAGCAGCCTGAGAGTCAGAGTCGGCAGAGTCCAGCCACAGATTGAAATCTCCTAGCAACACAATTTTGTTATGGGCAATTATCAGAGGAGCAATTTGTTCTGCTAGGGATGCCGAAAAAGAGGGCATTTTTTGAGGGGGGCGATATATAAGGATGAGGAGTAATGATCCAGTATTAGTATCCTTTTTAAAGATCAAGTTGTCTGTTCCTGATAAGTCGAGGGATGGTAAAGAGGAGACTTTGTGGGTGCTGCGAATGATCGCAGCAACCCCCCCACCTCTTTTGCCGGCTGGTCTGTCGACATGTAGAATGTAGTAGTTTGAGGGAACTGCCGCTAGGATATCGGGTAGGGAGTCCTCAGTAAGCCAAGTCTCAGAGAGAAACAAAAAATCTGGTTGTTCAGCCTGGAGCAAGAGAAAAATATCCAAATGGTGTTTAACCATGGATCTAGTATTAAGATATAGGCATTTGAGAGTGGCCTCAGAGTCATCGGGAGTAGAATGAGGTGCATAGGACCTAGGCTTAGGTGCCTTGCCGAGAGAGAATTCGGGTTTCAAAATGCCGTGAGTAGCGGCACGCTTTAGAACAAAAGCGGGTGGGGCGGGTCCGGCGCTGTCAGTGGGCCTAAGTGACAACAGTGAGGAAATGGAATAAGTGTGAAAATGACCAGGGGTTATGGCCCCAGGCCCCGGTCTGCCGCGGACGGGCGCAGACGGGCTTGCCTTAGGCGCGCCTTAGGCGCGCCTAAGGCACGCAAACGGCGCTCCCGCTGCGCTGGGGAGGTCGACACATTTGTAATGGATGTAATGGGCGTGGCCTCGCAGTGGGCGTGGCTACGCCTTTGGCGCGCTGGCGGTGATGGCGTTTCCCTGAATGTGGGGGGTCTGAGTTAGCGCGTAGCAGCAGCGCTTTCAGCCAGGTGAGCAAGAGCGTTTTGTTGTTAAAAGTACAGTAGATAAGTGACAATTTTTAAAAATAGAGAAGTTAACAAAACCTCCGGCTTTCCGCCTCAGAGGGGTTCCAATGAATGAAGATCGTTGCGCTTTCGAGCGTTTAAGTAGAGGGTCGGTGGGCGTGGCCTCGCAGTGGGCGTGGCTACGCTTTTGGCGCGCTGGCGGTGATGGCGTTTCCCTGAATGTGGGGGGTCTGAGTTAGCGCCTAGCAGCAGCGCTTTCAGCCAGGTGAGCAAGAGCGTTTTGTTGTTAAAAGTACAGTAGATAAGTGACAATTTTTAAAAATAGAGAAGTTAACAAAACCTCCGGCTTTCCGCCTCAGAGGGGTTCCAATGAATGAAGATCGTTGCGCTTTCGAGCGTTTAAGTAGAGGGTCGGTGGGCGTGGCCTCGCAGTGGGCGTGGCTACGCCTTTGGCGCGCTGGCGGTGATGGCGTTTCCCTGAATGTGGGGGGTCTGAGTTAGCGCGTAGCAGCAGCGCTTTCAGCCAGGTGAGCAAGAGCGTTTTGTTGTTAAAAGTACAGTAGATAAGTGACAATTTTTAAAAATAGAGAAGTTAACAAAACCTCCGGCTTTCCGCCTCAGAGGGGTTCCAATGAAATACATCTGTCATGTAAATACAACACATATTGCATTACAAATGCTATAGGTGTCACATTTGCAAAAGTTAACACTATTGGCATTGTAAATGACACCGTTATCAATTTAGCTACTTTCAAAACAAAAACATAAATAAAAAATGTGTCATTTACAATACTAATACCTCTAACTTTACTAATGCGAGCCCTATTGCATTGCAAATGCTTGTTTAGCTTTATTGCATATACCAGTAATATCAGGTACTTGTTTGCATGAGGAAATAGTTTTGTTGGCTGTGAATCATATTAACTTGAAGAAATAATTTAAACACACAAGTATTCCTAACAAATAAAAACATAAAAAGGGTAAAAATCACTGATGTTTATTTTTGTTTAGGCAGGTGTTTAGATGTGATCAGGCACATGTTAAGCCTCGCAGGGCAAGAAACTAGTGGCTGAAGTGGACTAACCCAGAGTCGTATGCAGTGGGGGGAATCAAAATGTGAAGGACAGTTGATTAGATCAGTGAATAAAGAGGTCAGAACCGAAGCTCCTCTTTGTATGTATTTTAATTGTCTTTTCTTGATTACATGAAGATTTATAAACTGTCCCTAGGCCAGGCCTAAAAATGGCATGTAAAATGCCACAGTGACACGCAGAGTAGAATTAGAATGGTGCCCGTAACCGGTACTGAAGTTACTGAGCTTTCTTAACCACATGGCTGCTAGGCGTTTTCCCGTCCTGCGCTGAAAAAAGTAAAACACCATAAATCATGACGAGCTGGCCTTGTCATCCGCGCACGGCAGGTAAGCGCCATGACGAGCCCAGCTCGTCATTAGCTTCGAAGGGGTTAAAGATATTGGCGTTCCCTGAAAACACCATTTGACTGGCCATCAGTAATACGCTGCTGGGACAGCCTCTCCTATCCCCAGAGCAGGAAAATTGACACACAAGCAAGGATATTAACAAGCATTTGCAATGCAATAGGTCTCGCATTAGGAAAGTTTGAGCTTTTGGTCTTGTAAATGAAAAATATTTTATTTATGTGTCGGTTTTGGAAATAGTGAAATTAATAGCTTTGTCATTTACAATGCCAATACTTTTAACTTTTGCAAATGTGACACCTATAGCATTTGTAATGCAACATGTTTTGTATTTACATGACTTAGATGTATTGATATTACAAATAACAATGGCTTTTGATTATTTTTAAATAATTAATACTTAAATAAAAGTTATTGTAATTTATAATGGCAATAGCTTAAACTTTAGTAAATAATTTTTGTGAAGATTATGTTCAGTGTATTTTATTGTGACGAAAATCCAAGAACAGAAGTGAAATATTAACATATTTTTGTGACATTTGTAATAAAGCTTGAAACATTGAGAGAACATATTTGAACCAGTTGTTGTTGATTAGTTGCACAGATTGATGCTGTGGTGACGCTGAGTGATGTGGTGGCGACGAGTGATGTTGTGGTGGCGACGAGTGATGCTGCGGCATTCAGTGATGCTGTAGTAGGGCATAGTGATGTTGTGGTGCCCCTTAGTGATGCTGTGGTGACCCTGAGTGATGTTGTGGTGGTGCGATAGATAGATAGACTGAGGGCGATAGATAGCTAGAGGGAGGGCAAAAGATAGATAGAGTGAGGGCGATAGATAGATAAATAGAGTGAGGGCGATAGACAGATAGATAGAGTGAGGGGCGCTTGATAGATAGACAGATAGAGTGAGGGCGATAGATGGAGCGAGGGAGATAAAGAGATAGATAGAGTGAGGGCGATAGATAGATAGATAGATAGATAGATAGATAGATAGATAGATAGATAGATAGATAGATAGATAGATAGATAGATAGATAGATAGATAGATAGATAGATAGATAGATAGATAGATAGATAGAGTGAGGGCCATAGATAGATAGAGTGAGGGCCATAGATAGATAAAGTGAGGGCGATTGATAGATAGAGTGAGGGCGATAGGTAGAGTGAGGGCGATATATAGATAGAGGGCGATAGATAGAGTGAGGGTGATAGATAGATAGGGGGCGATAGATAGATAGAGGGCGATAGATAGAGTGAGGGCGATAGATAGATAGAGTGAGGGCGATAGATAGAGTGAGGGCGATAGATAGATGTGTGTGGTTGTGTGTGTGTGTGGTTGTGTGTGTGTGGTTGTATGTGTGTGTGTGTGGTTGTGTGTGTGGTTGTGTGTGTGGTTGTGTGTGTGTGGTTGTGTGTGTGGTTGTGTGTGTGTGGTTGTGTGTGTGTGTGGTTGTTTGTGTGTGGTTGTGTGTGTGTGTGTGGTTGTGTGTGGTTGTGTATGTGTGTGTTTGTGTGGTTGTGTGTGTGTGGTTGTATGTGTGTGTACGTGGTTGTATGTATGTGTGTGCGGTTAGAGAAGGATGTATGTGGAAGAGAACAGCGGATCAGCACAGCAAAAGAGAACAGGGAGTTAAAAAAGGAGGTGGGTGGAAGAGAGCAGCGGATCAGCACAGGAGAAGAGAACAGGGAGTTAGATAAAGAGGTGGGTGGAAGAGAGCAGCAGATCAGCACGGGAAAAGAAAACAGGGAGTTAGAGAAGGAGGCGGTGGAAGGGAACAGCAGATCAGCACAGGAGAAGAGAACAGGGATTTAGAGAAAAAGGCGGGTGGAAGAGAACAGCAGATTAGCCCAGGAGAAGAGAACATAGAGTTAAAGAACGAGGTGGGGTGGAAGAGAGCAACAGATCAGCACAGGAGAAAAGAACAGGAAGTTAAAGAAGGAGGCGAGTGGAAGAGAACAGCAGATCGGCACAGGAGAAGAGAAGAGAACAGGGAATTAGAGAAGGAGGTGGGTGGAAGAGAGAAGCAGATCAGCACAGCAAAAGAGAACAGGGAGTTAAAGAAGGAGCTGGGTGGAAGAGAGCAGCAGATCAGCACAGGAGAAGAGAAGAGGGAGTTAAAGAAGGAGGTGGAGTGGAAGAGAACAGCAGATCAGCACAGGAGAAGAGAACAGGGAGTTTGAGAAAGAGGCAGGAGGAAGAGAACAGCAGATTAGCACAGAAGAAGAGAAAAGCGAGTTAAAGAAGGAGGCGGGTGGAAGAGAGCAGCAGATCAGCACAGCAAAAGAGAACAGGGAGTTAAAGAAGAAGGTGGGGTGGAAGAGAGCAGCAGATCAGCACATGAGAAGAGAAGAGAACAGGGAGTTAGAGAAGGAGGAAGGGTGGAAGAGAGCATCAGATCAGCACGAGAGAAGAGAAGAGAACAGGGAGTTAGAGAAGGAGGTGAGTGGAAGAGAGAAACAGACCAGCACAGCAGAAGAGAACAGGGAGTTAAAGAAGGAGCTGGGGTGGAAGAGAGCAGCAGATCAGCAGTTAACAAGGAGTTAAAGAAGGAGGCGGGTGGTAGAGAGCAGCAGATCAGCACAGAAGAAGAGAACAGAACATTGAGTTACAGAAGGAGGTGAGGTGGAAGACAGCAGCAGATTAGCACAGCAGAAGAGAAAAGGGAGTTAAAGAAGGAGGTGGGGTGGAAGAGAGCAGCAGAACAGCACGGGAGAAGAGAACAGGGAGGTAGAGAAGGAGGTGGGGTGGAAGAGAACAGCAGATCAGCACGAGAGAAGAGAACAGGTAGTTAAAGAAGGAGGTGGGTGGATGAGAGTAGCAGATCAGCACATGAGAAGAGAACAGGGAGTTAAAGAAGCAGGAGGGATAGAAGAGAACAGCAGATCGGCACAGGAGAAGAGAACCAGGAGTCACAGAAGGAGGCAGTGGAAAAGAACAGCAGATAAGTACAGGAGAAGAGAACAGGGAGTTAGAGAAGGAGGCGGGTGAAAGAGAACAGCAGATCAGCACCAGACAAGAGAAAGGGAGTTAGAGCAGGAGGCGGATGGAAGAGAGCAAAAAGATCATCACAGGAGAAGGCAACAAGGAGTTAGAGAATGAGGCCGGGTGAAAGATAAGAGCAGATCAGGACAGGAGAAGAGAGCAGGGAGTTAGAGAAGGGGGCGGGTAAAACAGAGCAGCAGATCAGCACGGGAGAACAGAACAGGGAGATAAAGAAGGAGGCGGGTGGAAGAGAGTAGCAGTTCAGCACAGGAGAAGAGAAGAGAACAGGGAGTTAAAGTAGGAGGTGGGGTGGAAGAGAGCAGCAGTTCAGCACAGGAGAAGAGAACAGGGAGTTAAAGAAGGAGGTGGGTGGAAGAGAACAGCAGATCAGCACAGGAGAAAAGAACAGAGTTAAAGAAGGAGACGGGGTGGAAGAGAGCAGCAGATCAGCACAGGTGAAGAGAACATTGAGTTAAAGAAGGAGGTGGGGTCGAAAAGAGCAGTAGATCAGCACAGGAGAAGAGAACAGGGAGTTAAGGAAGTAAGCAGGTGGAAGAGAACAGCAGAGCAGCACAGGAGAAGAGAACGGGGAGTTAAAGAAGGAGGAGGGGTGGAAGAGAGCAGCAGGTCAGCACAGGAGAAGGGAAGAGAACAGGGAGTTAGGGAAGGAGGCAGAGGGAAGAGAGCAGCAGATCAGCATGGAATAAGAGAAGAGAACAGGGAGTTAGAGAAGGAGGTGGGTGGAAGAGAGGAGCAGATCAGCACCGCAGAAGAGAACAGGGAGTTAAAGAAGGAGGTGGGGTGGAAGAGAGCAGCATATTAGCACAGAAGAAGAGAACAGGGAGTTAGAGAAGGAGACAAGGTGGAAGAGAACAGCAGATCGGCACAGGAGAAGAGAACCGGGAGTCACAGAAGGAGGCGGTGGAAAAGAACAGGAGAAGAGAACAGGGAGTTAAAGAAGGAGGGGGGTGGAAGAGAACAGCAGAACAGTATGGGAGAAGAGAAGAGAACAGGGAATTAGAGAAGGAGGTTGGTGGAAGAGAGCAGCAGATCAGCACAGCAAAAGAGAACAGGGAGTTAGAGAAGGAGGTGGGTAGAAGAGAGGAGCAGATCAGCACCGCAGAAGAGAACAGGGAGTTAAAGAATGAGGTGGGGTGAAAGAGAGAAGCAGATTAGCACAGGAGAAGAGAAAAGGGAGTTAGAGAAGGTGGCAAGGTGGAAGAGAACAGCAAATCGGCACAGGAGAAGAGAACTGGGAGTCACAGAAGGAGGCGGTGGAAAAGAACAGCAGATCAGAACAGGAGAAGAGAAGAGGGAGTTAAAGAAGGAGGCGGGTGGAAGAGAACAGCAGATCAGCACAGGAGAAGAGAAGAGAACAAGAAGCTAGAGAAGGAGGCGGTGGAAGAGAGCAGCAGATCAGTACGGGAGAAGAGAAAAGAACAGGGAGTTAAAGAAGGAGGTTGGGTGGAAGAGAGCAGCAAATCAGCACAGGAGAAGAGAAGAGAACAGGGAGTTAGAGAAGGAGGCAGGGTGGAAGAGAGCATCAGATCAGCACTAGAGAAGAGAACAGGGAGTTAGAGAAGGAGGTGAGTGGAAGAGAGGAACAGATCAGTACAGCAGAAGAGAACAGGGAGTTAAAGAAGGAGTTAGGGTGGAAGAGATCAGCAGATCAGCAGAAGTTAACCAGGAGTTAAAGAAGGAGGCAGGTGGTAGAGAGCAGCAGATCAGCACAGGAGAAGAGAAGAGAACAGTGAGTTATAGAAGGAGGTGAGGTGAAGAGAGCAGCAGATTAGCAAAGCAGAAGAGAAAATGGAGTTAAAGAAGGAGGTGGGGTGGAAGAGAGCAGCAGAACAGCACAGGAGAAGAGAACAGGGAGGTAGAGAAGGAGGTGGGGTGGAAAAGAACAGCAGATCAGCACGAGAGAAAAGAACAGGTAGTAAATGAAGGAGATGGGTGGATGAGAGCAGCAGATCAGCACATGAGAAGAGAACAGGGAGTTAAGGAAGGAGGCAGGGTAGAAGAGAACAGCACATTGGCACAGGAGTAGAGAACCAGGAGTCACAGAAGGAGGCGGTGGAAAAGAACAGCAGATCTGTACAGGAGAAGAGAAGAGGGAGGTAGAGAAGGAGGCGGGGTGAAAGAGAACAGCAGATAAGCACCAGAGAAGAGAAAAGGGAGTTAGAGAAGGAGGCGGATGGAAGAGAGCAAAAAGATCATCACAGGAGAAGGCAAGAAGGAGTTAGAGAATGAGGCCGGGTGAAAGATAAGAGCAGATCAGCATATTAGAAGAGAACAGGGAGTTAGAGAAGGGGGCGGGTAGAAGAGAGCAGCAGATGAGCACAGGAGAAGAGAACAGGGAGTTAAAGAAAGAATAGGGGTGGAAGAGAGCAGCATATCAGCACAGGAGAAGAGAAGAGAACAGGAAGTTAAAGAAGGAGTCGGGTGGAAGAGAACAGCAGATTAGCACAGGAGAAGGGAACAGGGAGTTAAAGAAGGAGGTGGGTGGAAGAGAACAGCAGATCAGCACAGGAGAAAAGAAAAGAGTTAAAGAAGGAGGCGGGGTGGTAGAGAGCAGCAGATCAACACAGGTGAAGAGAACATGTACTTAAAGAAGGAGGTGGGGTGGAAGAGAGCAGCAGATCAGCACAGGAGTAGAGAACAGGGAGTTAAGGAAGGAAGCAGGTGGAAGAGGACAGCAGATCAACACAGGAGAAGAGAACGGGGAGTTAAAGAAGGAGGAGGGGTGGAAGAGAGCAGCAGAACAGCACAGGAGAAGAGAAGAGAAAAGGAAGTTAGAGAAGGAGCAGAATGGAAGAGAGCAGCAGATCAGCATGGGAGAAGAGAAGAGAACAGGGAGTTAGAGAAGGAGTTGGGTGGAGGAGAGGAGCAGATCAGCACAGCAGAAGAGAACAGGGAGTTAGAGAAGGAGGCAGGGTGGAAGAGAGCATCAGATCAGCACAAGACAAGAGAACAGGGAGTTATAGAAGGAGGTGAGTGGACGAGAGGAACAGATCAGCACAGCAGAAGAGAACAGGGAGTTAAAGAAGGAGGTGGGGTGGAAGAGAGCAGCAGATCAGCACAAGAGAAGAGAACAGGGAGTTATAGGAGGTGAGTGGACGAGAGGAACAGATCAGCACATCTGAAGAGAACAGGGAGTTAAAGAAGGAGGTTGGGTGGAAGAGAGCAGCAGATCAGCACTAGAGAAGAGAAGAGAAGAGAACAGGGAGTTAGAGAAGGAGGTGAGTGGAAGAGAGGAACAGATCAGTACAGCAGAAGAGAACAGGGAGTTAAAGAAGGAGTTAGGGTGGAAGAGAGCAGCAGATCAGCAGAAGTTAACCAGGAGTTAAAGAAGGAGGCAGGTGGTAGAGAGCAGCAGATCAGCACAGGAGAAGAGAAGAGAACAGTGAGTTACAGAAGAAGGTGAGGTGAAGAGAGCAGCAGATTAGCACAGCAGAAGAGAAAAGGGAGTTAAAGAAGGAGGTGGGGAGGAAGAGAGCAGCAGAACAGCACGGGAGAAGGGAACAGGGAGGTACAGAAGAAGGAGGGGTGGAAGAGAACAGCAGATCAGCACGAGAGAAGAGAACAGGTAGTTAAAGAAGGAGGTGGGTGGATGAGAGCAGCAGATCAGCACATGAGAAGAGAACAGGGAGTTAAAGAAGGAGGCCGGGTAGAAGAGAACAGCAGATCGGCACAGGAGAATAGAACGAGGAGTCACAGAAGGAGGAGGTGGATAAGAACAGCGGATCAGTACAGGAGAAGAGAACAGGGAGTTAGAGAAGGAGGCGGGTGAAAGAGAACAGCAGATCAGCACCATAGAAGAGAACTGGGATTTAGAGAAAGAGGCGGGTGGAAGAGAACAGCAGATTAGCACAGGAGAAGAAAACAGGGATTTAAAGAAGGAGGCGGGTGGAAGAGAGCAGAAGATCAGCACAGGAGAAGAGAACAGGGAGTTAAAGAAGGAGGCGGGTGGAAGAGAACAGCAGATCGGCACAGGAGAAGAGAAGAGAACAAGGAGCTAGAGAAGGAGGGGGTGGAAGAGAGCAGCAGATCAGTACAGGAGAAGAGAACAGGGAATTAGAGAAGGAGGTGGGTGGAAGAGAGCAGCAGATCAGCACAGCAAAAGAGAACAGGGAGTTAAAGAAGGAGCCGGGTGGAAGAGAGCAGAAGATCATCACAGGAGAAGAGAACAGGGAGTTAAAGAAGGAGGTGGGGTGGAAGGGAGCAGCATATCAGCACAGGAGAAGAGAAGAGAACAGGGAGTTAGAGAATAAGGCAGGGTGGAAGAGAGCATCAGATCAGCACGAGAGAAGAGAAGAGAACAGGGAGTTAGAGAAGAAGGTGAGTGGAAGAGAGGAACAGATCAGCACCGCAGAAGAGAACAGGGAGTTAAAGAAGGAGGTGGGGTGGAAGAGAGCAGCAGATCAGCAGAAGATAACAAGGAGTTAAAGAAGGAGGCGGGTGGTAGAGAGCAGCAGATCAGCACAGTAGAAGAGAAGAGAACAGTGAGTTATAGAAGGAGGTGAGGTGGAAGAGAGCAGCAGATTAGCAAAGCAGAAGAGAAAATGGAGTTAAAGAAGGAGGTGGGGTGGAAGAGAGCAGCAGAACAGCACAGGAGAAGAGAACAGGGAGGTAGAGAAGGAGGTGGGGTGGAAAAGAACAGCAGATCAGCAGAAGATAACAAGGAGTTAAAGAAAGAGGCGGGTGGTAGAGAGCAGCAGATCAGCATAGTAGAAGAGAAGAGAACAGTGAGTTATAGAAGGAGGTGAGGTGGAAGAGAGCAGCAGATTAGCAAAGCAGAAGAGAAAATTGAGTTAAAGAAGGAGGTGGGGTGGAAGAGAGCAGCAGAACAGCACAGGAGAAGAGAACAGGGAGGTAGAGAAGGAGGTGGGGTGGAAAAGAACAGCAGATCAGCACGAGAGAAAAGAACAGGTAGTAAATGAAGGAGATGGGTGGATGAGAGCAGCAGATCAGCACATGAGAAGAGAACAGGGAGTTAAGGAAGGAGGCAGGGTAGAAGAGAACAGCACATTGGCACAGGAGTAGAGAACCAGGAGTCACAGAAGGAGGCGGTGGAAAAGAACAGCAGATCTGTACAGGAGAAGAGAAGAGGGAGGTAGAGAAGGAGGCGGGGTGAAAGAGAACAGCAGATAAGCACCAGAGAAGAGAAAAGGGAGTTAGAGAAGGAGGCGGATGGAAGAGAGCAAAAAGATCATCACAGGAGAAGGCAAGAAGGAGTTAGAGAATGAGGCCGGGTGAAAGATAAGAGCAGATCAGCATATTAGAAGAGAACAGGGAGTTAGAGAAGGGGGCGGGTAGAAGAGAGTAGCAGATGAGCACAGGAGAAGAGAACAGGGAGTTAAAGAAAGAATAGGGGTGGAAGAGAGCAGCATATCAGCACAGGAGAAGAGAAGAGAACAGGAAGTTAAAGAAGGAGTCGGGTGGAAGAGAACAGCAGATTAGCACAGGAGAAGAGAACAGGGAGTTAAAGAAGGAGGTGGGTGGAAGAGAACAGCAGATCAGCACAGGAGAAAAGAACAGAGTTAAAGAAGGAGGCGGGGTGGTAGAGAGCAGCAGATCAACACAGGTGAAGAGAACATGTACTTAAAGAAGGAGGTGGGGTGGAAGAGAGCAGCAGATCAGCACAGGAGTAGAGAACAGGGAGTTAAGGAAGGAAGCAGGTGGAAGAGGACAGCAGATCAACACAGGAGAAGAGAACGGGGAGTTAAAGAAGGAGGAGGGGTGGAAGAGAGCAGCAGAACAGCACAGGAGAAGAGAAGAGAAAAGGAAGTTAGAGAAGGAGCAGAATGGAAGAGAGCAGCAGATCAGTATGGGAGAAGAGAAGAGAACAGGGAGTTAGAGAATGATTTGGGTGGAGGAGAGGAGCAGATCAGCACAGCAGAAGAGAACAGGGAGTTGGAGAAGGAAGCAGGGTGGAAGAGAGCATCAGATCAGCACAAGACAAGAGAACAGGGAGTTATAGAAGGAGGTGAGTGGACGAGAGGAACAGATCAGCACAGCAGAAGGGAACAGGGAGTTAAAGAAGGAGGTGGGGTGGAAGAGAGCAGCAGATCAGCACAAGAGAAGAGAACAGGGAGTTATAGAAGGAGGTGAGTGGACGAGAGGAACAGATCAGCACAGCAGAAGAGAACAGGGAGTTAAAGAAGGAGGTGGGGTGGAAGAGAGCAGCAGATCAGCAGAAGTTAAAAGGAGTTAAAGAAGGAGGTAGGTGGTAGAGAGCAGCAGATCAGCACAGGAGAAGAGAAGAGGGAGTTAAAGAAGGAGGTGGAGTGGAAGAGAACAGCAGATCGGCACAGGAGAAGAGAACAGGGAGTTTGAGAAAGAGGCAGGAGGAAGAGAACAGCAGATTAGCACAGAAGAAGAGAAAAGCGAGTTAAAGAAGGAGGCGGGTGGAAGTGAGCAGCAGATCAGCACAGCAAAAGAGAACAGGGAGTTAAAGAAGAAGGTGGGGTGGAAGAGAGCAGCAGATCAGCACAGGAGTAGAGAAGAGAACAGGGAGTTAGAGAAGGAGGAAGGGTGGAAGAGAGCATCAGATCAGCATGAGAAAAGAGAAGAGAACAGTGAGTTATAGAAGGAGGTGAGGTGAAAAGAGCAGCAGATTAGCACAGCAGAAGAGTAAAGGGTGTTAAAGAAGGAGGTGGGGTGGAAGAGAGCAGCAGAACAGCACGGGAGAAGAGAACAGGGAGGTACAGAAGGAGGTGGGGTGGAAGAGAACAGTATATCAGCACAAGAGAAGAGAACAGGTAGTTAAAGAAGGAGGTGGGTGGAAGAGAGCAGCTGATCGGCACAGGAGAAGAGAACAGGGAGTTAGAGAAAGAGGTGGGTGGAAGAGAGCAGCAGATCAGCACGGGAGAAGAAAACAGGGAGTTAGAGAAGGAGGCGGTGGAAGGGAACAGCAGATCAGCACAGGAGAAGAGAACAGGGATTTAGAGAAAAAGGCGGGTGGAAGAGAAAAGCAGATTAGCCCAGGAGAAGAGAACAGAGAGTTAAAGAACGAGGTGGGGTGGAAGAGACTAGCAGATCAGCACAGGAGAAGAGAACAGGAAGTTAAAGAAGGAGGCGAGTGGAAGAGAACAGCATATCGGCACAGGAGAAGAGAAGAGAACAGGGAATTAGAGAAGGAGATGGGTGGAAGAGAGCAGCAGATCAGCACAGGAGAAGAGAAGAGGGAGTTAAAGAAGGAGGTGGAGTGGAAGAGAACAGCAGATCGGCACAGGAAAAGAGAAGAGGGAGTTTGAGAAAGAGGCAGGAGGAAGAGAACAGCAGATTAGCACAGAAGAAGAGAAAAGCGAGTTATAGAAGGAGGCGGGTGGAAGTGAGCAGCAGATCAGCACAGCAAAAGAGAACAGGGAGTTAAAGAAGAAGGTGGGGTGGAAGAGAGCAGCAGATCAGCACAGGAGTAGAGAAGAGAACAGGGAGTTAGAGAAGGAGGAAGGGTGGAAGAGAGCATCAGATCAGCATGAGAAAAGAGAAGAGAACAGGGAGTTAGAGAAGGA
Source organism: Lissotriton vulgaris (assembly GCF_964263255.1). Taxonomy (NCBI): domain Eukaryota; kingdom Metazoa; phylum Chordata; class Amphibia; order Caudata; family Salamandridae; genus Lissotriton; species Lissotriton vulgaris. The sequence continues at coordinate 360,405 of NW_028252494.1, forward strand.
GGTGAGTGGAAGAGAGAAACAGATCAGCACAGCAGAAGAGAACAGGGAGTTAAAGAAGGAGCTGGGGTGGAAGAGAGCAGCAGATAAGCAGTTAACAAGGAGTTAAAGAAGGAGGCAGGTGGTAGAGAGCAGCAGATCAGCACAGAAGAAGAGAAGAGAACAGTGAGTTATAGAAGGAGGTGGGGTGGAAGAGAGCCACAGAACAGCACGGGAGAAGAGAACAGGGAGGTAGAGAAGGAGGTGGGGTGGAAGAGAACAGCAGATCAGCACGAGAGAAGAGAACAGGTAGTTAAAGAAGGAGGTGGGTGGATGAGAGTAGCAGATCAGCACATGAGAAGAGAACAGGGAGTTAAAGAAGCAGGAGGGATAGAAGAGAACAGCAGATCGGCACAGGAGAAGAGAACCAGGAGTCACAGAAGGAGGCGGTGGAAAAGAAGAGCAGATAAGTAGAGGAGAAGAGAACAGGGAGTTAGAGAAGGAGGCGGGTGAAAGAGAGCAAAAAGATCATCACAGGAGAAGGCAACAAGGAGTTAGAGAATGAGGCCGGGTGAAAGATAAGAGCAGATCAGCACAGGAGAAGAGAACAGGAGTTAGAGAAGGGGGCGGGTAGACAGGGCAGCAGATCAGCACGGGAGAACAGAACAGGGAGATAAAGAAGGAGGCGGGTGGAAGAGAGTAGCAGTTCAGCACAGGAGAAGAGAAGAGAACAGGGAGTTAAAGTAGGAGGTAGGGTGGAAGAGAGCAGCAGTTCAGCACAGGAGAAGAGAACAGGGAGTTAAAGAAGGAGGTGGGTGGAAGAGAACAGCAGATCAGCACAGGAGAAAGAACAGAGTTAAAGAAGGATACGGGGTGGAAGAGAGCAGCAGATCAGCACAGGAGAAGGGAAGAGAACAGGGAGTTAGAGAAGGAGGCAGAGGGAAGAGAGCAGCAGATCAGCATGGGAGAAGAGAAGAGAACAGGGAGTTAGAGAAGGAGGTGGGTGGAAGAGAGGAGCAGATCAGCACCGCAGAAGAGAACAGGGTGTTTAAGAAGGAGGTGGGGTGGAAGAGAGCAGCAGATTAGCATAGGAGAAGAGAACAGGGAGTTAGAGAAGGAGACAAGGTGGAAGAGAACAGCAGATCGGCACAGGCGAAGAGAACCTGGAGTCACAGAAGGAGGTGAGGTGAAAGAGATAAGCAGATTAGCACGGGAGAAGAGAAAAGGGAGTTAGAGAAGGTGGCAAGGTGGAAGTGAACAGAAAATTGGCACAGGAGAAGAGAACCAGGAGTCACAGAAGGAGGCGGTGGAAAAGAACAGCAGATCAGCACAGGAGAAGAGAAGAGAACAAGAAGCTAGAGATGAGGCGGTGGAAGAGAGCAGCAGATCAGCACAGGAGAAGGGAAGAGAACAGGGAGTTAGAGAAGGAGGCAGAGGGAAGAGAGCAGCAGATCAGTACGGGAGAAGAGAAGAGAACAGGGAATTAGAGAAGGAGGTGGGTGGAAGAGAGCAGCAGATCAGCACAGCAAAAGAGAACAGGGAGTTAAAGAAGGAGCCGGGTGGAAGAGAGCAGCAGATCAGCACAGGAGAAGAGAACAGGAAGTTAAAGAAGGAGGCGGGTGGAAGAGAACAGCAGATTAGCACAGGAGAAGAGAACAGGGAGTTAAAGAAGGAGGTGGGAGGAAGAGAACAGCAGATCAGCACAGGAGAAAAGAACAGAGTTAAAGAAGGAGGCGGGGTGGAAGAGAGCAGCAGATCAGCACAGGTGAAGAGAACATGGAGTTAAAGAAGGAGGTGGGGTGGAAGAGAACAGCAGATCAGCACAGGAGAAGAGAACAGGGAGTTAAGGAAGGAAGCAGGTGGAAGAGAACAACATATCAGCACAGGAGAAGAGAGCGGGGAGTTAAGGAATGAGGAGGGGTGGAAGATAGCAGCAGATCAGCACAGGAGAATGGAAGAGAACAGGGAGTTAGAAAAGGAGGCGGAGTGGAAGAGAGCAGCAGAGCAGCATGGGAGAAGAGAAGAGAACATGGAGTTAGAGAAGGAGGTGGGTGGAAGAGAGGAGCAGATCAGCACCGCAGAAGAGAACAGGGAGTTAAAGAAGGAGGTGAGGTGAAAGAGATAAGCAGATTCGCACGGGAGAAGAGAAAAGGGAGTTAGAGAAGGTGGCAAGGTGGAAGTGAACAGAAAATCGTCACAGGAGAAGAGAACCGGGAGTCACAGAAGGAGGCGGTGGAAAAGAACAGCAGATCAGCACAGGAGAAGAGAAGAGAACAAGAAGCTAGAGATGAGGCGGTGGAAGAGAGCAGCAGATCAGTACGGGAGAAGAGAAGAGAAAAGGGGGTTAAAGAAGGTGGTTGGGTGGAAGAGAGCAGCAAATCAGCACAGGAGAAGAGAAGAGAACAGGGAGTTAGAGAATAAGGCAGGGTGGAAGAGAGCATCAGATCAGCACGAGAGAAGAGAAGAGAACAGGGAGTTAGAGAAGGAGGTGAGTGGAAGAGAGGAACAGATCAGCACCGAAGAAGAGAACAGGGAGTTAAAGAAGGAGGTGGGGTGGAAGAGAGCAGCAGATCAGCAGAAGATAACTAGGAGTTAAAGAAGGAGGCGGGTGGTAGAGAGCAGCAGATCAGCACAGTAGAAGAGAAGAGAACAGTGAGTAATAGAAGGAGGTGAGGTGGAAGAGAGCAGCAGATTAGCAAAGCAGAAGAGAAAATGGAGTTAAAGAAGGAGGTGGGGTGGAAGAGAGCAGCAGAACAGCACGGGAGAAGAGAACAGGGAGGTAGAGAAGAAGGTGGGGTGGAAAAGAACAGCAGATCAGCACGAGAGAAAAGAATGGTAGTTAAAGAAGGAGATGGGTGGATGAGAGCAGCAGATCAGCACTTGAGAAGACAATAGGGAGTTAAGGAAGGAGGCAGGGTAGAAGAGAACAGCACATTGGCACAGGAGTAGAGAACCAGGAGTCACAGAAGGAGGCGGTGAAAAAGAACAGCAGATCTGTACAGGAGAAGAGAAGAGGGAGTTAGAGAAGGAGGCGGATGGAAGAGAGCAAAAAGATCATCACAGGAGAAGGCAACAAGGAGTTAGAGAATGAGGCCGGGTGAAAGATAAGAGCACATCAGCATATTAGAAGAGAACAGGGAGTTAGAGAAGGGGGCGGGTAGAAGAGAGCAGCAGATGAGCACAGGAGAAGAGAACGGAGTTAAAGAAAGAATAGGGGTGGAAGAGAGCAGCATATCAGCACAGGAGAAGAGAAGAGAACAGGAAGTTAAAGAAGGAGTCGGGTGGAAGAGAACAGCAGATTAGCACAGGAGAAGAGAACAGGCAGCTAAAGAAGAAGGTGGGTGGAAGAGAACAGCAGATCAGCACAGGAGAAAAGAACAGAGTTAAAGAAGGAGACGGGTGGTAGAGAGCAGCAGATCAGCACAGGAGAAGAGAACAGGGAGTTAAGGAAGGAAGCAGGAGGAAGAGAACAGCAGATCAACACAGGAGAAGAGAACGGGGAGTTAAAGAAGGAGGAGGGGTGGAAGAGAGCAGCAGATCAGCACAGGAAAAGGGAAGAGAACAGGGAGTTAGAGAAGGAGGCAGAATGGAAGAGGGCAGGAGATCAGCATGGGAGAAGAGAAGAGAACAGGGAGTTAGAGAATGAGTTGGGTTTAGGAGAGGAGCAGATCAGCACAGCAGAAGAGAACAGGGAGTTAAAGAAGGGGGTGGGGTAAAAGAGAGAAGCAGATTAGCACAGGAGAAGAGGACCGGGAGTCACAGAAGGAGGCGGTGGAAAAGAACAGCAGATAAGAACAGGAGAAGAGAAGAGAACAGGGAGGTAGAAAAGGAGGTGAGTGGAAGAGAGGAACAGATCAGCACAGAGAAGAGAACAGGGAGTTAGAGAAGGAGGCAGGGTGGAAGAGAGCATCATATCAGCACAAGAGAAGAGAACAGGGAGTTAGAGAAGGAGGTGAGTGGATGAGAGGAACAGATCAGCACAGCATAAGAGAACAGGGAGTTAAAGAAGGAGGTGGGGTGGAAGAGAGCAGCAGATCAGCAGAAGTTAACAAGTAGTTAAAGAAGGAGGCAGGTGGTAGAGAGCAGCAGATCAGCACAGGAGAAGAGAAGAGAACAGTGAGTTATAGAAGGAGGTGAGATGAAAAGAGCAGCAGATTAGCACAGCAGAAGACAAAAGGGTGTTAAAGAAGGAGGTGGGGTGGAAGAGAGCAGCAGAACAGCACGGGAGAAGAGAACAGGGAGGTAGAGAAGGAGGCGGGGTGGAAAAGAACAGCAGATCAGCACGAGAGAAAAGAACAGGTAGTTAAAGAAGGAGATGGGTGGATGAGAGCAGCAGATCAGCACATGAGAAGAGAACAGGGAGTTAAGGAAGGAGGCAGGGTAGAAGAGAACAGCACATTGGCACAGGAGTAGAGAACCAGGAGTCACAGAAGGAGGCGGTGGAAAAGAACAGCAGATCTGTACAGGAGAAGAGAAGAGGGAGTTAGAGAAGGAGGGGGGGTGAAAGAGAACAGCAGATAAGCACCAGAGAAGAGAAAAGGGAGTTAGAGAAGGAGGCGGATGGAAGAGAGCAAAAAGATCATCACAGGAGAAGGCAACAAGGAGTTAGAGAATGAGGCCGGGTGAAAGATAAGAGCAGATCAGCATATTAGAAGAGAACAGGAAGTTAGAGAAGGGGGCGGGTAGAGGAGAGCAGCAGATGAGCACAGGAGAAGAGAACTGGGAGTTAAAGAAAGAATAGGGGTGGAAGAGAGCAGCATATCAGCACAGGAGAAGAGAAGAGAACAGGAAGTTAAAGAAGGAGTCGGGTGGAAGAGAACAGCAGATTAGCACAGGGGAAGAGAACAGGGAGTTAAAGAAGGAGGTGGGTGGAAGAGAACAGCAGATCAGCACAGGAGAAAAGAACAGAGTTAAAGAAGGAGGCGGGTGGTAGGGAGCAGCAGATCAGCACAGGTGAAGAGAACATGTAGTTAAAGAAGGAGGTGGGGTGGAAGAGAGCAGCAGATCAGCACAGGAGAAGAGAACAGGGAGTTAAGGAAGGAAGCAGGTGGAAGAGAGCAGCAGATCAACATGGGAGAAGAGAAGAGAACAGGGAGTTAGAGAAGGAGTTGGGTGGAGGAGAGGAGCCGGACAGCACAGCAGAAGAGAACAGGGAGTTAAAAAAGGGGGTGTGGTAAAAGAGAGAAGCAGATTAGCACAGGAGAAGAGGACCAGGAGTCACAGAAGGAGGCGGTGGAAAAGAACAGCAGATCAGTACAGGAGAAGCGAACAGGGAGTTAGAGAAGGAGGCGGGTGAAAGAGAACAGCAGATTATACCAGCAAAAGAGAACAGGGAGTCAAAGAAGGAGCCGGGTGGAAGAGAGCAGCAGATCAGCACAGGAGAAGAGAACAGGGAGTTAAAGAAGGAGACGGGTGGAAAAGAACAGCAGATCGGCACAGGAGAAGAGAACAGGGAGTTTGAGAAAGTGGCGGGTGGAAGAGAACAGCAGATTAGCACAGGAGAAGAGAAAAGCGAGATAAAGAAGGAGGAGGGTGGAAGAGAGCCGCAGATCAGCACATCAAAATAGAACAGGGAGTTAAAGAAGGAGGTTGGGTGGAAGAGAGCAGCAGATCAGTACAGGAGAAGAGAAGAGAACAGGGAGTTAGAGATGAAGGAAGGGTGGAAGAGAGCATCAGATCAGCACGAGAGAAGAGAAGAGAACAGGGAGTTAGAGAAGGAGGTGAGTGGAAGAGAGGAACAGATCTGCACAGCAGAAGAGAACAGGGAGTTAAAGAAGGAGGTGGGGTGGAAGAGAGCTGCAGATCAGCAGAAGCTAACAAGGAGTTAAAGAAGGAGGCGGGTGGTAGAGGGCAGCAGATCAGCACAGGAGAAGAGAAGAGAACAGTGAGTTATAGAAGGAGGTGATGTGGAAGAGAGCAGCAGGTTAGCACCGCATAAGAGAAAAGGCAGTTAAAGAAGGAGGTGGGGTGGAAGAGAGCAGCAGAACAGCATGGGAGAAGAGAACAGGGAGGTAGATAAGGAGGTGGGTGGATGAGAGCAGCAGATCAGCACATGAGTTGAGAACAGGGAGTTAAAGAAGGAGGCGGGGTAGAAGAGAACAGCAGATCGGCACAGGAGTAGAGAACAAGGAGTCAAAGAAGGAGGCGGTGGAAAAGAACAGCAGATCAGTACAGGAGAAGAGAACAGGGAGTTAGAGAAGGAGGCGGGGTGAAAGAGAACAGCAGATCAGCACCAGAGAAGAGAAAAAGGAATTAGAGAAGAGAGCAAAAATATCATCACAGGAGAAGGCAACAAGGAGTTAGAGAATGAGGCGGGTGAAAGATAAGAGCAGATCAGCACAGGAGAAGAGAACAGGGAGTTAGAGAAAGGGGAGGGTAGAAGAGAGCAGCAGATCAGCACGGGAGGACAGAACAGGGAGATAAAAAAGGAGGCGGGTGGAAGAGAGTAGCAGTTCAGCACAGGAGAAGAGAAAAGAACAGGCAGTTAAAGTAGGAGGTGGGTGGAAGAGAGCAGCAGTTCAGCACAGGAGAAGAGAACAGGGAGTTAAAGAAGGAGGTGGGTGGAAGAGAACAGCAGATCAGCACAGGAGAAAAGAACAGAGTTTAAGAAGGTGGCGGGGTGGAAGAGAGCTTCAGATCAGCACTGGCGAAGAGAACATGGAGTTAAAGAAGGAGGTGAGGTGGAAGAGAGCAGCAGATCAGCACAGGAGAAGAGAAGAGAACCGGAAGTTAAAGAAGGAGGCAGGGTGGAAGAGAGCAGCAGATCAGCATGGGAGAAGAGAAGAGAACAGGGAGTTAGAGAAGGAGGTGGGTGGAAGAGAGGAGCAGACTAGCCCCGCAGAAGAGAACAGGGAGTTAAAGAAGGAGGTGGGGTGGAAGAGAGCAGCAGATTAGCACGGGAGAAGAGAACAGGGAGTTAGAGAAGGAGGCAAGGTGGAAGAGAACAGCAGATCGGCACAGAAGAAGAGAACCGGGAGTCACAGAAGGAGGCGGTGGAATAGAACAGCAGATCAGTACTGGAGAAGAGAACAGGGAGTTAGAGAAGGAGGCGGGTGAAAGAGAACAGAAGATCAGCACCGGAGAAGAGAAAAGGGAGTTGGAGAAGGGGGCATGTGGAAGAGAGCAGCAGATCAGCCCGGGAGAACAGAACAGGGAGATAAAGAAGGAGGCAGGCGAAAGAGAGTAGCAGATCAACACAGGAGAACAGAAGAGAACAGAGACTTAAAGTAGGAGGTAGGGTAGAAGAGAGCAAAAAAATCATCACAGGAGAAGGCAACACGGAGTTAGAGAATGAGGCGTGATGGAAGATAAGAGCAGATCAGTACAGGAGAAGAGAACAGGGAGTTAGAGAAGGGGTTGGATGGAAGAGAGCTTCAGATCAGCTCGGGAGAACAGAACATGGAGATAAAGAAGGAGGCTGGTGGAAGAGAGTAGCAGATCAGCACAGGAGAAGAGAACAGGGAGTTAAAGTAGGAGGTGGGATGGAAGAGAGCAGAAGATAAGCACAGGATAAGAGAACAGGGAGTTAAAGAAGGAGGTGGGTGGAAGAGAGCAGCAGATCAGCACAGGAGAAGAGAACAGGGAGTCACAGAAGGAGGCGGGTGAAAGAGAACAGCAGATCAGCACAGGAGAAGAGAACAGGGAGTTAGAGAAGGAGGCGGGACTAAAGAGAACAGCAGATCAGCACAGAAGAAGAGAACAGGGAGTTAGAGAAGGAGGTGGACGGAAGATAGCAGAAAGATCATCGCAGGAGAAGAGAACAGGGAGTTAGAGAATGAGGCGGGAGGAAGAGAACAGCAGATCAGCATGGGAGAAGAGAACAGGGAGTTAGAGAAGGAGGTGGTGGAAGAGAACAACATATTAGCACAGGAGAAGAGAAAAGGGAGTTAGAGAAGGAGGCGGGTGAAAGAGAATAGTAGATCAGCACAGGGGAAGAGAAGTGAACAGGGAGTTAAAGAAGGAGTTGGGGTGGATGAGAGCAGCAGTTCAGCATAGGAGAAGAGAAGAGTCCAGGGAGTTAAAGAAGGAGGTGGGGTGAATGAGAGCAGCAGATCAGCACAGGAGAAGAGACCAGGGAGTTAAAGAAGGAGGTGGGTGGAAGAGAGCAGCAGATTAGCACAGGAAAAGAGAACAGGGAGTTGAAGGAGGCGGGTGGAAGAGAGCAGTAGATCAGCACAGGAGAAGAAAAGAGAACAGTGAGCTAGAGAAGAAGGCGGTTGGAAGAGAGCAGCAGATCAGCTCGGGAGAAGAGAAGAGAACAGGGAGTTGGAGAAGGAGGTGGGTGGAAGAGAGCAGCATAACATCACAGCAGAAGAGAACATGGAGTTAAAGAAGGAGGCGGGTGGAAGAGAGCAGCAGATCAGCAAGGAGAAAAGAACAGGGAGTTAAAGAAGGAGGTGGGGTGGAATAGAGCAGCAGATCAGCACAGGAGAAGAGAAAAGGGAGTTAAAAAGGAGGCGGTGGAAGAGAACAGATGATCGGCACAGGAGAAGAGAACAGGGAGTTAGAGAAAGAGGCGGGTGGAAGAGAACAGCAGAATAGCACAGGAGAAGAAAACAGGGAGTTAAAGAAGGAGGAGGGATGGAAGAGAGCAGCAGATCAGCACAGGAGAAGAGAAGAGAACAGGGAGTTAGAGAAGGAGGCACAGTGGAAGAAAGCAGCAGATCAGCATGGGAGAAGAGAAGAGAACAGGGATTTAGAGACGGAGGTGGGGGGAGGAGAGGAGCAGATCAGCACAACAGAAGAGAACAGGGAGTAAAGAAGGAGGTGGGGTGGAAGATAGCAGCAGATTAGCACAGGAGAAGAGAATAGGGAGTTAGAGAAGGAGGCGAGGTGGAAGAGAGCAGCATATCTTTTTATTTTTTCAAACCTTTTTATTTGTGGGTATCACAGGCAGATTAAAACAGAATATTCAAAATGTAGTTGTACATATCTTACAGTATCTTCAGAAAAAAAAAATATTACAACAAGCAGTTTACCAAAACTTGTAAATAATAAATAATACTCAGACGGGCAAGTAACTACAATACAGGAAGGATTTACACATATAAATACAATCTTATCTACAATATTATCTAAATTAGAGTTTAAACACAGCTACAAATCAAGTTAGTTAGTTTCTGATGTATAAAACATACCTCCCCATATTCTATTTACATTAATCATTGCTTTCACTCCTTTTTTCCTAGCTAGAGATAACTCCATATGATGTATCTCTTTAACCAAACACCACCATTCATTCGCATTAGGTGCTTGATCAGCTATCCAAGCTCTAGCCAGGACTAGCCTTGCACATGCCAGCACTATAAAGATTAAATCTTGAAAGGGTGTAGGATTGGGCTGTATACCTAACAGAATCATTTCAGATGTTAAAGGTGCGTCAATAAACAATTTCAATCTCAGTATCTTTCCTATACTGTCCCAGAACGGAGCTAGCGCAGGGCAAAGGACCAACATGTGTTCTAGATCCGCAGCCTGTAGTTGGCATTTTGGGCATTTGGTTCGATCATTTAAGGCGTTATTCGGGGACCATTTGCTTATTTGTAGAGGGGTATGATAAAGTTGACATATTGTTTTATATGCTTGCAGTTTTAAACTTGAAGAGTGGACTAACGTATCAATTTTCTTTAAAGAAGATGATATTTCATTTGAGGTGATACCCATGGGAAAGCATAAGGCCCATTTCTCTGCTATTTTTGGACACTCATCTTGTTTATTTTCAGTAAGGCATTTATATCCCTCACTAATAGTTACTTTTTGGTTTTCCTCTCCCTTGTACAAGCATTGCCAGATATCCGAATCCATAATCTCTTTCAGTTTTAATTTTCTTACAAGAAAGTCACAAATTTGTACATATTTAAAATAAGTATGGTCTGGTAGTTTATATAATAACCTTAATATTTCAAACTCCAAAAAACCTGAGGGGCCGTAAAGATCCCCAAGTTTCAGTATACCTTGACTCGCCCATATTTTACACCCAGAATCGAGGAAAATGCTAGGTAAGCCTGGATTATTCCATAGACTTAAAAGAGGATGATAAAATGATAGGTTATTCTGATTCATAAGTATCCTCCAAATATTAATCATGTCCTTTGCGGTCTTGAACCTCACTCTTTTGAAGTAGTTTGGGTCATTACTTCTAGCCAAAAACTGCAAGCAATCTGGCCCCAACATAAATTGATGGAAAAAGTATGGGTTACTGGAATTAAACAAACTCTGTAGCCGCCCCAAAAATGATGCAAAATAATATAATCGGAAATCTGGGAAATTAAGCCCTCCTTTTATGAATGGGAGTTTTAGAGAGGAGAGTGCTCTTCGGTTTTTTTTATAACCCCAAATGAAGCTGCCCAATATGCCATATAATTTTCTGAAAAAGACTGTATTTATTTTCAACGGTATACATCTAAATAAGTATAAAAATGCTGGCAGAATGTTCATTTTAATAAGGTTGATTCTTCCGATAAGATTTAAAGGTACCTTATGCCATTTTTTAAGCAGGGCTCAGTTTCTTTTAATAAAGCATCATAGTTCAGTAAAATAATTTCCCTTAAGTTAGATGTTAGCTTAATGCCTAGGTAAGTAGCAGCATAGCATATTCCCATCACAGGTATTAGCGGTTTATAGTTAGCTATAATTTGGGTTTTGTCTAGGTTTAGCTTATACACCGATACTTTTCCAAAAATGTCTGCCTCTTTAACTATACCCAACATTGATTCAGTCAAATTGCTTGTATAGACTGCCAGATCATCGGCGTATGCTGTTATTTTAGGAGAGTTTGCACCAAATGTAAATGGTTTTATCATAACTTGAAGCTGTATGGCGTTAATAAATGGTTCCATAGAGATGGCAAATAAAAGGGGTGATAAAGGGCAGCCCTGCCGAGTTCCTCTTCTTATGGGGAATTTGGAAGAGAGTAGGCTATCGTATCCAATTAGTGCATTAGGTAAGTAGTAAAGTGCTTTTATCTTTGTAATAAACGTGCTTTTAAACCCCATTGCCTTCAAAACTGACCACAGGTAATCCCACCCCACTCAGTCAAAAGCTTTTTCAGCATCAAGTAGTATAATACCGAGTGGGGTGGAGTTAACTGCGGCCATGTCAAGCACTGTAATGGCCGTATTTACATGCTGCGTCGTATCTCTACCTGTAACAAAACCATGCTGATGTTTGCTAACCAATCTCTGCATAATAGGGGACAGTTTCAAGGCTAGTAATTTGGCAAACACCTTGGCATCAGCATTAATCAAGGAGATTGGGCGGTATGATCCGCATTCCGTAGGAGTTTTATTTTTTTTAAAGAAAAATATAATTTTGGCAGTATTCCAAGATGACGGAGCCCCATCTTCTGTAACAATCTGATTAATAACTAAACAAAGTACAGGTACGAGTTCTTCCCAGCATAATTTATAGATTTCAATAGGGAGGGAGTCATCTCCGGCAGCCTTTCCAGATGGGAGGGAAAAGATGGCTAATTTTAATTCTTCCTCAGTGTAGTCTTTTTCTAACTCTTCCATACATATTGAGTCATTCTCCAATTGCCAATGGTTTCTGATATAATTCTCCACCAGATCAGTTGAGGGCACACTCTCAGGGGTATACAGCTTAGTGTAGTAATCAGCGAATTGCTGCAATATTTTATCCGGTTGAGTATAAATAGTACCATCTGTTCCTTTTATACTCTTAATTAGAGAGGTGGCTCGTTCGTCGGCTATTTTATAGGCAAGTATCTTTCCCATTCTGTCACCGCTCTCATACAGTGTAATTTTATATTTGTGTAGTTTAGCAGTAACTTTACCTCTTAAGAATTTTTTAGTCTCGCAGCGCAGTGTAGTTATTTTAAGTTCAAGTCTGTCCTTGTTTAAATTTTTAGGGGCTCCTGCACTTTCTTTTCTAGCAATCTCGGCCAAGTGTTCTTCTAGCCCTCTAATTCCTGAGATTAAGCATTGAGACTCTGTTTTCTGATTAAAATTCTGCTGAATAATATATTGCTGTGCAAATCCTCTAATACTGGCCTTGCAACAGTCCCAAACTAAAGAGATTTTAGTCGAATCAGTATTAAACCCTAAAAATTCCTTTATATGAGCTTTCAGTAAAGGAATAAACGTGTTATCAGATAAGAGGTATCTGGGAAAAGAAAATAGCCTGGGTTCTTTCTTTGAAGAAAGTGCCTTAAAAATTACCATTATCGGGTTATGATCCGATGTTACCTTTGGGCAAATCTCCATTTTACAGCCATTAATGATTTGGCTCGTTGCCCAGGCCATATCTATACGGGAGTACATTTTATGAGGTATAGAATGGTAAGTGTATCCCCCCAATGTTGGGTGTAGCTGTCTCCAGACATCTTTTAATTTATGTATACGGGCCAGCTCTAAAATGGATGCCCTAGTCCTACACATTCGCTGTGAGGGGGTACTCTTGGTCGTGTCTATTGCGTAGTTTATAACACAATTGAAATCCCCCATGATTAATATCTCTCCCTCCCACCCTAGTAGTTCTATATTTAAACGATCAAAGACTGCAGCATCATCATGATTGGACCCATATACGGCACATATGGTGTATTTAAGAGCTGATAACGTGATTTGAGCGATGACCCATCTACCCGCTTTGTCAGATGCTACCCTATTAACCTCAACCTTAAATTTTTTTTTCCTTAGTATAGCTACCCCACGTATCGAGACATTCAGAGATGTACTAGTTATTAGCTCATACCCCCCTTGCATCAGCATTTTCCTATCTCGGTATCTTATATGTGTTTCATTTAGCAGTGCCAAGTGAGGGTTATACATCCGTAACTCTTCAAATACAAGCTGCCTTTTACTCCTATTATTAAGCCTGGATACGTTCCATGCAAGACAGTTAACTTGGCACATTTCTTAATTCAGGAATGTTTTGAATAACTGCTTCTAATGACATATATACCCATTCTGAAATTATAAATTTGTAACAAACATCGTAACTGCCTGTGATACTCTTTTTAGTTAACCCCCCTCCCCTCCCACAGCCTCCCCCAGGTCTAGACCTGGATCCCTCCCCCCACCCTGTACCTACCCGGAAGCCTAACCTTTTCTTCTACTGCCGCTGGTTGGGCAGTGAGACAGTGTGGACCCTCCAAGGATCCTCCCCCTCCGAATTCAGTCATACATACTTTAGTATCGTATTATCAGAGTAGAGAGCAAAAAAAAAAAAAAGTTGTATAATATTATCAACCCACAAAGAGAGAGAAGAAAGAAGAGAAGCAAAATAACCAATCAAGTCTCTTTAAATAATAAAGTGCAATACTTCTGGTATTTCTAGCGATCAGCTGGATTTCTAGCGATCCGCTGCTAATGATGCGAGAAATTGTTCGGCTTCCTTGAGATCATTAAATATGCGGGTGTGGCCTGACTTTATAATTTTGAGCCTAGCAGGTTCTTGTAAATAGACCACCACCCCCTTAGACTTTAAAGGGTCTATCAATTTTCTCAGTTCCCACTGCTTATCCATTGTGGCCTTGCTCAAGTCGGACTTCGTGAAAAACGTAACATTGTCTACCGTCACTGGAGTGTTAGGTCTAGCCTTGATGGAAATTGCTTGTCTCAGTAAAAAATTCCCCAGATAGATCAAGATGGGCCTTGGAAATCTGCTATCTTTGTTTTTAGCAAACATGGGCAATCTGTGAGCTCTCTGTACTTGGGAGTCCCAATCCCAGTCAGAGAGGTCTGGGAAAGCTCTGTGTAATAGCTTGACCATGTACGCCCGAGCGTCGGCCCCTTCTGATCCCTCGGGAATTCCAAAAAAGCGTAGATTCTGGCGCCTTTGGCGATTTTCCAAGTCTTTGACTTTATTTTAAAGCATTGCAATGTCTTTGTCCTGGCACTCTGAAGAGACAACTGTGGTGGCCAGAGTTTCTTCAACTGTAACAATCCTCTGTTGGATTTCAACTATCTCCTCTATGACATTATGTAATCTACCTGTAACCTCCTGCAGACAATTCTGCATTTTGCAATTATCTTCCCTTAACTGAGAGAAGTTGTGCAGCACCTCTTGACGATGCTCCAAAAGAGCAGCATATCAGCAGAAGAGAACAGGGAGTTAAAGAAGGAGGCGGGTGGAAGAGAGCCGCAGATCAGCAGAGGGAGAAAAGAAGAGAACAGGGAGTTAGAGAAGGAGGTGGGTGGAAGAGAGCAGCAGATTAGCACAGCAGAAGAGAATAGGTAGTTAAAGAAGGAGGTGGGGTGGAAGAGAGCAGCAGATTAGCACAGGAGAAGAGAACAGGGAGTTAAAGAAGGAGGTGGGGTGGAATAGAGCAGCAGAACAGCACGGGAGAAGAGTACAGGGAGGTAGAGAAGGAGGCGGGTTGAAGAGAGCAGCAGATCAGCTCTGGAGAAGAGAAGTCAACAGGGGGTTAAAGAAGGAAGTGGGTGGAAGAGAGCAGCATAACAGACAGCAGAAGAGAACATGGAGTTAAAGAAGGAGGCGGGTGGAAGAGAGCAGCAGATAAACACAGGAGAAGAGAACAGGGAGTTAGAGAAAGAGGCGGGTGAAAGAGAACAGCAGATTAGCACAGGAGAAGAAAACAGGGAGTTAAAGAAGGAGGCGAGGTGGAAGTGTGATAAAGAAAAAGGTAGACCTTTGTAGATAAAAATAGATGAAGTTTATTTCAGAAGAAACTCCACCCGTGGGTAAGTGGGAGAGGCAATATGGCGTCAGTGTGAGCAGGCTGCTCAGAGGACGCTCCGTGAGCCCGGACCCAGATGATTCTAAGTGGAGATCTCCCGATGCATCCCGATGGGGGAGTGTGGCTTCTATTGCTACTAAATATCTAAATATCTCATATTGCCGCTTTGTGACCAGCTTTCTGTGACTGGCTTTACTCGTTGCTCCATCTCATTTTCGCTTGAGTGCTCGAGTGCTTGTGAAGAGAGGAGAGAGGGGTGAGAGGAGACAAGATACCCCCGCAGTAAAGCTGCCGCAGCGGGGCCGGCACGGGGGGGGAGGGGGCAAGCAGAGCCAAGCAGAGGAGTTCGGCGGTTCACTTGGTGGCTCGTTTTGGTTTGGCTGCGAGGCTATCTACGGCGGCTTATTCTACCATTCTGGCAGAGAAAACTTCTTCCTTGAGACACTAACCTGGATTGCTACTTGTCTCTCTGCCTGTCTTTTGCCTGTCTTTTGCCATCCCGTCGGCTGAACCTGCTGGGAAGCGGTGCAGATACTGGCAGCGGCGAGCAGGATAGCAGGACAGCATACACGCACAATCTGGTTGTTCACGGTTCCACGGTTCCACGGCTCCTCGGCTTTCCCAGCTTTCCCGGCTTTCCGTTTCTGTCCTCCCGTGTCTCGAAACTACCTGGCCTCCGGTGATGACGGCATCTTTGGCAGGTGGCCAACTGATCACAGCACGCTTAGCCGCTGAGACGTTGGAGGTACGAGGAAGAACCCAGGTATTAACTCTCAAGGCCGCCTTTGTGAAAATAGTGCCAAATGTTAATGTTAAAAATATATTACGAAATATTACGAAATAAAGAGTTGGCGCAACTAGGACATTAAGGGCATTAAGAACACTAAGGCTGACATTGATTAACGATTGTCTGCCGGTTGACTGCTGGTTACCGAATGTGCCGAAAATATTGTTTGAGCCGCTCTGTTTCAGTTTGAGTTGAGCTATTTGAGCTAATTGACTGCTTTGGCCAGGAGGTCAGAAAGAAGGGCAAGAAGAGCAAGAAGCTCCGAGAATTGCAGGAATTACTTACGGAGTATTATAACTGCTACTAACTATCAACTAACTATCAACTGCTAAAACTACCGTTTAAGGAGCAGGAGAATGCTGGGCATAACATAGGCGCAACTTGATAGAAGCCAAAGGAGTGAAAGAGAGAAAGAGGGGAGGGAAAAATTATTATTATAATTTTTTTTTTTGTGGTTGTTTTGATTAAGCCATGCTGGAGGGGGGTGGATATACCCCAGCAATTTCTGTGCAAGAGATTCATGCAATAGAGACGAGCCCTCTCAGTCTGAATAGCGCTCACTCACAGAGAAATAGTAACAGAGGGGAAGAGAAGGGGCATTGGGGACAAAGCAGGCTGGCTAGTAACCCAGCAAGTGTAGAGTTTGGTGCGCTCCTGGACATTCTTAACAGCCCCAAAGTTTTCAAGAATCTCAAAAATCTCAAACCCACTAGAAACCTTGATCCTCGTATAGACTGTACTACCTACCAAGACGGTACTGGTTACAGTGATTTCACTGCTTACATCGCCCCTGCTCCTAAATTAAAATCGAGTGTTAAGAACGTGTTCCACGCAACCACGAAGGTGAAAAGGTGGGTCTTGAAAATACAAGTCAAAGCAAGTATACATCTACAGCTGGCCCATAATCGGCCCCTAGAGACCGAGCTACACAAAATGGCCACAGTAACGGGGGTAGAGGGGCCAACTGGAGGGCCGGTTATGATAGCTATGCCCTGCAAATTAACTGATCGACCTTACGATTCCACTGATTCCCCAGCAAATATGGAGCAAGAGAAAGATCAAGAGAAAGATCAAGATAATGATATAGATTTAGCTTTAGACCAGCTCCAAGAGAGGGATCAAAGGGATCAAAGTCTCTTAAATACTCAAGTTGAACAAGAAACTGTTGGGAATGCTACAGAGGAACAAACTACAAATAAACCCCCTAAGGCAGCGAAGGAAACTAACCGAAGGCCAGAAACTAGAGCAACTAAAGCTAAAGAGAGTAATTTGAGTGAAGGTAAAAATGACATAAGTTGCACTGAAAGGTGTTCGGCAAAGGAATCCAATAAATCTAAGCGTGGTAAGAAAACAGATAAAACCCAGGAACAGAATATGGAAAGAGAATCTGACAAGGCAAAGGAGAGAGCAAAAGGAAAAAATAAAAACCAGGAAAAAAATAAGGGGGGCGAAGATGAGATGGACAAAGATAGTGAGAACTTGCAAGAGAAAAAAGCAAGGAGACTACAGATGATAAAAAACTTGAAAGCAATTGCTAAGGGCACTGGGCAGCAATTAGAATCTCAGCCAAGGATATCAAATATATTTAGCCCTATTGCTAAAGATAATCAAGAGAAAATAAATCAGCAGTATCGCTCTCCGCCGATTCCAGAAGACAAAAGGAATCAGAATGATCAGCAAGATCTACAAAGACAAAACATGGGTTATACTTCCGACACAAACACTGTACAAAAAATTGCAGGAGTTGGCACTGATCTAGCGAAGGGAATAATGTTGAAAAAGTCCTGCGCACAATTAAATACCCTTACAGGGAGAGAATCTCCGCCCCTATCATTAATTAAAAATTCGAGGACCAATCATCTCTCACTTGAAACTCAGAGATCATCCCCAAAAAGGGAGCTGCCTTTGGAATCTGTAACATCAAGTGGAGAATCTGGCTCAGATATCTACGAGACAGGCGTTTCTATTTCTAGCATAACAAGCAGCTCAAATGAGGAGGATGAAAAAGAGGAGGAAGGAGATGATGTCGAAGTTGCTGAGAGGAGCACAGTATACAAATTATCAACAACAATTGTGGAGGCCTCGAACACTACAGTATTGGGAGTGCCTCGGGCATTCATCCAAGATGTCTGTCTCAAAGAGGAGGGGGGAGTGAAAAAAAAAGATGACTGGGGAAAAAGAAGAATAAGACACAGAAGGCACTGTCAATCAAATGGTGAAGAGACCACAGACCCAGGAGGCAACTTAGAGTATGGCAAACACAGGAATAGCCGATCAAGAGAATCAAGAGAAAGACAACGTCATCGTGAGCCGCAAAAAAGTAGTCCACCGCCAAAGGAAAAAGGTTTTGATATGATAAACACAAGGGAGCCCTCCTTAAGCGAAGTCTTAAATTCAATCAAGCATTTCCACAAAGACGTTAAGAAGGACAGCAACAGGAATCATGATGCTATACAGGAACTTCGAGGAGTGGTGGAAAAAGTTGACCAAACATGTTCGGAAATATCTAACAGAATGGCCTCTGTAGAGTCTCGCACTGAAAACTTAGAATCAGACTTTAGCAAACTTTAGAAACAAGGGGCAGAACATGATGGAGTAATCAAGGACCTGATGCAAAAAGTCAAAGACTTAGAGAACAGAGGCAGGAGGGATAATTTGCATTTCCTAGGCATTCCCGAAGGTGTTGAGGAGGATGACCCGAGGGGATATATGGTCAACTTGGTAAAGGCAGCCTTCCCTGAGATTGAAGGTTGGGATATGAACACAGAACTCCAACGAGCACATCGTTTCCCCTTGGCACTCACAAAACGCAGCCCGAAACCAGCACAATATCCTAGAGCAATGTTGGTTTATATAGGGAACTTCAGACTAAGAGAAGCCATCTATGACATTGCAAGGCCCTCAAGGAAGAAGGAATTCAAGGACTTTTCCTTTTTTGTGCGCCCAGACTTTGCTCATATGACTGTAGAACGTCGATGGAGGATGAGGCAGTTGATTACTCCTTTCGAGCAAAAGGGTGCAAAGATATTTCTCCAAAACCCAGCAAGACTAAAAATCATCTATAAAGGCACCACTAAAACCTTTACTAGTGAAGTACAGGCAGAAGCTTATCTGACTGAAATTGGGGGAAAATAATCATCGGGACGCCAGTAAACACCAAAAGTCCTGAAAACACTTTCCTAAAAATGAAATACACAGTAACAACTCAAAAAGCAGGACATAACTTTGCATGTCAGTAAAATAAGTACATATTGACTAGAAAATGTATTTGTAAGTCAGAGGCTCTATTTTCATTGTAAGGCAGAGAGTTTGTTCTCAAGCGATGCAGGGAATACATTGATATGATTCCGGGCCATGGGGCGTCTCTGACACGGACTGCCCTAACTGACAACCGCACCTGGGAACTTGTACCCAGGGTGTCTCTTTGGGGAGGGGGAGGTGGGAGGGGGGAGCACAGTGAGGGTAGGGCACGGGGTGTGGGTAAGGAGGGGACAGTAGGGGTGGGATGGGAAGGGAGGGGAGGGGGAAGAGCAGAAATGTTGCACAAGAATTCGATGTCTTGAAATCGGTACTACAAGCTTGGGTAGTGAAAAGAACACAGGATATATAGCAAAGAACAAATAAAATAGATGACTTTCAGCTTGGGGATGTAAGCAATAAAGCAATATGGCATGTAGGATAGCCTCGATAAATGTATGTGGGCTTAATGAACAAAAAAAGAGGTTTAAGGTAGCAGCACTACTCAGAACACTGCATGTTGATCTAGTTTGTTTGCAAGAGACCCATATAGAGGGCACCAACGCCCACCTATTGGGCCAATTAGGGTTCGAAATTATGGCAAAATCAAATCAAGGGACCAAAACTAGAGGGGTGGCTGTGCTGGGCAGGAGTAGGGATACAACTATAAAAAGGAAGAAAGAAGATCAATGGGGTAGGTGGGTGCTGACCGAGATAGCCTTTAAGGGGGAGATATTCACCTTAGTTACAATATACGGATCTACAGAAGACGACCCAGATGTATTCCAGTATCTGGATGGGGAATTAGCACAATGGCCGGAGCCAATTGTATGTTGTGGCGATTTCAATCTGCATGACCCAACCAGTTCATTCTTGCAGCTAGGCTCACTATATCGAGGCAGGAAGAGGAGGGTGTATAGGGCACTGGCTGATATGGCGACCCACAACTCACTGGAAGATCCCTGGATAAAATGGCACCCAAACTTAGATGGTAGCACCTTCTTCTCATCACCTCACCAGGTGCTGGTTAGACTTGATTATTTTTTAATTTCAAATAGATTAATCGGCGAATCAAAAATTTAAAAAGAACCCCGAATTATATCCGATCACAATCCATTAGTTTTGACAATAAAATTAGGGAACTTCAATAAAAAAGAGGTGGAATGGACTTTTGAAAGGTTGCTACTGCAAGACAACTTATATAGGGAGTATATGACAAAATGGATCAAGGATTTCTGGGATATAAATAGAGGGACAGCACCCCCAGGGATAGTTTGGGATGCTTTTAAGGCTGCTGTTAGAGGGGAGACGTTAAGCTTTGTATTGTCCGCACAAAAAAAAGAGAAACAAAAGACAGAAGAAATACGTCTTAAAATACTAAAGGCTGAAGAAGAACTAGTAGTAGCTGTTAAACAACATACCGTGATAGAACAAATTATACTTAAACTAATATCGCTGAGAGAAGATGCCCTGGAAGAGGTTACCCAAAAAATGGTTGAGAAATATATGGCGAATAGGGAAAACGCACATGAGCTCAGTGAATGGGTGGGACATATCTTAGCCGTATGGACCAGACAGATAGTAGCAACAGCAGACATTAAAGAAATAGCCGATACACAGGGGAACTTGCTAACAGAGTCAGGACAGGTAAGGGAGGTTTTTAAACAGTTTTACACAGATCTCTACTCCTCAGACACTACAGTAAGTACAGAAGTGGTAGAAACATATCTGAGCGAGGTACCTCCCTCTGGGCTCTCCACAATGGAAAAAGAGGAGTTAGATGCTGGATTTCCGGTAGAGGAATTAGTTACAGCGCTTGGCAGTTTGCCCTCTGGGGAGGCAGCAGGACCGGATCAGATCCCGGTGGAATTCTTCAAAATTTTTCAAACAGCAATCAAAGGGGACATGTTTAACATCATGGCAATGGCACAAAAGGGTGAATCCGTCCCTGAGTCCTGGGGCGCAGCGAATATAATCGTAATACTAAAAAAAGGTAAATCAATAACCAAACCAGGTTCATACCGCCCAATTACCCTGTTGAATGCTGACGTTAAGATTTACTCAAAGATGTTAGCTAAAAGATTAGCAGGGGTGATCGAGGGTTTAGTCAGTCCTTCCCAGCATGGGTTTATCCCAGGTAAAGGAACCACACAGCATGTTAGGCAGGTTATCACCATGTTTGATGCAGCAGGTACCCTAGGAGACCCTATGGCGTGCTCTTTCTAGATGCAGAGAAGGCATTTGATAGGGTCTCCTGGGGATACCTATGGTCAGCCATGAGGTGGAATGGATTTGGGGAGGGTTTTATTAAGGCCATACAGACCTTGTACATCAATCCAATGGCTAAGATTAGGGTCAATAGGGGATACTCTGCAGCAGTCAAGATAGGTAGAGGGACCAGACAAGGCTGTCATCATCCCCCCTGTTGTTTGCGGTATACCTGGATCCCTATCTGCGCAGGCTGGAACAGAATCCACTGATTGTCCTGATGAATATAAACGGCTGTCTAATAAAAACCCTCGCGTATGCGGATGACGTCGCTATTTTGACACCAAACCCCTCCACTGCCATTAGGGAAATCGAGGCAGAGGCGGAACGCTTCGGTCTAATCTCAGGATATAAATTGAACAAACCCAAGACACAGATCGTTGAAAATAATTATTCAGGGTGTAATGACGCTAGGGTAGTTGGTTCAGCCATGTACCTGGGGGTGGCTATATCAGCAAATCTGGATAGGGTGGTAGAGATAAATATGGCTCCTCTGATGTCAAGAGTACAGATAGATCTAATAAGGATAAATAATTTACACCTTTCACTGATGGGTTGCACTAACATTATTAAGATGTTGATTCTCCCCAAATTCCTTTACTTTTTCAGATCGATTCCTTTATTCATTGAGAATAGTTGGTTTGATACACTAGAGACATTATGCAACAGATTCATCTGGGCCCATGGAAAGACGCGTAGGGCATATAAATATATGACGCTCCCAAGAGAAAGGGGGGGGTGGGGTGCACCAGACTTCAGGTTATACTATATGGCAGCTGCTCTACAGTACATGCAGGGGTTAATAGGAGGAAATGGCCTGGATGAAAGAGTTAATAACCTGTCTATGAAAGTATATGCTACGGTCCTAGGGTCAGACGTGGGAAACTGCTTCCTAAATTGTATTGACTATGGCTACTTTAAAAGAACAAGGTTTAAGACGGTCTCAACTGCTGTTAAGATATGGACTGCCGTCTTGAAAAGAAGTAAAATTGGGAAGTATAACAGATACACTAGACTCTTTAGAAACAGGTCGTTTCCTCAAGCAATCTTTGCAGATGAAGCAATGTTTGAATGGGCAAACAGTGGAATCATCCAGATTGGGGACTTATTTGATATGGAGGGGATCGTACAGTTCGCAGACTTAAGAACTAAATATGGTATTAACAATAGAGATTTCTTCAAGTATCTACAGGTCAGGAGTTTTTTTTATGATAAAGTAGGGGGGTCTGTGGGAGTAGGCAGGAATGAGATACTGGAAAAAATTAGACTTTTGGGGGATCGCAACATTAGGTCTTTCTATGCCTGTTTGATGAATGGGAAAACTGATGACTTAGGAAAGCTGGGCAATAAATGGGCAGAAAAACTCAGCGTAGACGCTGGGTGGTTTAAAAAATCATTGGACCTGGGCCGTACTATACTGTGCTCATCCCCCATGCAGTCACAACACTATAAAACTATTTATTCATTGTATCATACTCCTGCCAAGATAGCCAAATGGGGTGGGAGCACGGGTATAAATTGTCCCCGATGTAACGCTAGTGAAGCAGATAGTATCCACATCTTCGCTACATGCCCACAATTACACACGCTAATAAGGCACATCGAGGGTTTTCTAGATAGATCCCTGGGGATTCAAATTAATCTTAGCCCAGCTAGAATAATCTTAGGTTTGGGATTGGAAGGGGCTGACATACATCAGGAATTTCTATTTGTGGCAATGTCAGTGTATAGATTGACCCTAGCAAGGGCTTGGCTTGACAAAAACCCACCGACATTACAAATCTGGCTGGCTAATCTCTTGAATGCGTATAATATGGAGAAGAATATCTATGCACGAAAAGGGAAAAGGGGAAGGACAATAGGCCTAAGAATATGGCAACCCATAAGTATTTGGAAGGAAGGAAGGAATTGGGTCTCAGGTAGACCCAAGAAGGGCTTAAGCTTTAACTGTGTTTAACTAAGAAATTCATAAACATTGTTTGTGGAATGTGAAATGAAAAGCTTGTATATCTTGTATAAATAGTTGATTTAGTTATGAAGCATGAAGTATTAATGCTTAAAAATTTTATAATGTATAAAGTGTGTGCAACATGGAAAAAATAAATATAATAAAAAAAATTTAAAAAAAAGAAGAAACTCCACCCGTTCACGGAGCGTCTGACCAGCGGCAAGCCAACGGTGACAATGACCAACCGCGGATCAGGCGTCCATGCACGAGTAACAATACATTTGAACCATAACAAGTTTATACACGAGCAGCAGCACGAGTATCAGCCCGGTCCTACACCGCCTGAAACAACACGCGGTGTATGACACACATTATACGTAACACTACACCACCTTCCCCCTTACAACAGCGAACAATAAATAAATTTAAAAAAAAATCAAAATCTAATAAATTCATTATACCTAATTTTTATACGTCTGCCAAATGAAGAAAAAGTTTGATTATCAGCAGCATTACATGAACATGCAACATCCCTGATAGTAAGCTGGTTACCAGCTTGGCTAGAAGAAATATCGGGGGATTCATTTGAAATATTAGGATCACTTAGCCAAAAACTCCAATCCAAATTATCTGAATTATTCTCTCTAAGTTTATCCTTGATGATCTCAGCCTGCTGATCTGTCACCTTAATTAACTGGCGTTTATTCCACCAACCATTTTTACCAAGGAATGCAGCTCCCTTGCTAACATTCACCACTTGAACCGGTGCAAAAAACTTCGAACGACCTTTGATTACTCTCCCAGGATTCTTAATCATCACCCAGTCACCTGCCAGAATATCTACAAGTTTACCATCCGAACCACCATCAAAATGCAACTTCATCTGATTTTGCTTGTCTCGTACTGCCTTCCTGACCGCATCTAAGTCAGTAGTATTCCCAACAGCACTTTGACCCAACCATGAAGGAAACAAAACAGAGCGATTTTCTCTCCCACTTAGAAGAGAAAAAGGAGACACTTCCGTAACACAATGAGGGGATGTATTATAATGCCAGACCTTTCGTTTGACAAACTCCTCTACTTTGTAGCCACATGACACAGCAGTCTGTATACCCTCTTTAACTACCTTGTTCCCCCTCTCAACTAGGCCGTTGGAGGCTGGAGAATATAATGCCACCTTCAGTTGTTTGATATCCAACTCCTTCAAAAATGTACACATTTTATCTGAAACAAAATGTGTTCCATTGTCCGTGACAATTGACTTAGGGGACCCTTCCAAATCAAAAACTTTTTTGAGAAAAGCTATGGTAGAATCCGAATCTGGAGATTTTACAAAATCAAAATACATCCATTTTGAAAAATAATCGACTAATAAAATCACATACTTATTTTCTTGTTGCAGGATGGAATACGGTCCTGAAAAATCGATACCAATTTTTTCCCAGGGTAACTCAGGAAACTCAGTAGGATGCAAAGGTACCTTTAAAGCGCGCCAATGCTTATCAGACAACAAACACTCAGGACAAGAGTCAATCAAATTCTTGACTTTAACATCCATTGAAGGCCACCAATAATGTTGCTTAATACGCATAGAGGTTTTAGTCACCCCTAAATGACCTTGGTGTGCTTTATTGATGATGGACTCACGAAGCCTGAAAGGAGGAACACATTTCTCCCCTCTCCGAACAATACCATTCTCAACAGAGAGTTCCTCTGCAACTTGAGCAAAACTACGTAGATCACGGCTCAAACTCCTAGGCTCAGGCCAACAATGGGTAGCAAAGTCCATAACTTTCAACAAAACATTATCAACTGTGGCAGCTTCCTTCCAATCACTCTCAGAAATAACATCACTAATTTCATTTACAGCGTCCACTAGAGTAACACACTCTACATCATCCACCAAAAAGTCTTCTTCATCATCTCTGACCATCGCCATCCTGGATAAACAGTCAGCACAAAAATTCTTGCCTCCCACAATATGTTTAACTGTAAAATTACACTCTTGTAACTTCGAAACTAATCTAATGAGTCTCGCTGGCATGGAATTAGAGTTAGATTTATTGAAAATATAAATTAGAGGTTTGTGGTCAGTAACTAACTCGAATTTCCTCCCCCAAATCTACATCTTAAATTTGTGGACCGCCCAGGCACAAGCTAGAGCCTCTCTCTCTATAGTACTGTATCTTTGTTCAAAATCTTTAAGAGCTCTGGAAGCAAATGCGACAGTCTGCTTCTGACTGTTAACTTTCTGAGTGAGGATCGCACCTAGACCAGAAATACTTGCATCCACTGTAATAACAGAAACAGCATCCTCTCTAAAAGCGTGTATGGTTTTTGCTGAAACAATCATTTTTTTAACTTCACAGAAAATTCTGTTTAAGTCATCAGTCCATATAAAACTAGAGCCTTTCCGTAAAAGATGTCTTAAAGGCTCAACCAATTGAGAATATGATTGCACAAACCTAGCATAATACTCCGCTAAGCCGAGAAAAGATCGCAAGACATCTTTATCTGAAGGGGGGTTTGCATCCTCAATGGCCCTGATAACTGAGAATTTAGGAGTAATTCCTTGATCGGAGACAGTATGACCCAAGTAATCAATTTTGTTCACAGCAAATTTACACTTATCGTTGCGAACTGTCATATTTCTGGACATCAGAATTGAAAGTACATGTCTAAGAATTTTATTATGCTCATCTAAAGTTTTGGCAACAATTAAAATATCATCAAGATATGCCTGTACATCTGTTACCCCTTGAAATAACAAATCCATGAGCTTCTGAAAAACACTACCGGCAGACACTAACCCAAAGGGAAGCCGTAAAAATGTAAAAGCCCCAAAGGGAGTGATAAAGGATGTAAGTTCTTGAGACTCCTTAGACAATGACACTTGATGGTACGCTGATCTAAGATCGATCAGCGAAAACCATCTGGCCTCCCCAATGTTCGCCAGAAGTTCATGAATTCTAGGGAGTGGGGGACAGTCCACGATAATATTCTTATTCAAGGAGCGCAAATCCGCACATAGCCTAATTTCTCCTGTCTTTTTGCGGGCAACTACGATCGGGCCACCCATTGTGAAGAATTAATAGGGGTAATAATGCCTTGGTCACATAAATCATTCAACATTTTTTTTAATTCTGATCTCACACTTAATGGAACTGCTCTAACTTTATGTGCCACAGGCTGAGCCCCAGGTATTAACCTTATCTTGTGTTCAAATCCTTTCACGCTCCCAACCACTTCTTCAAAAACAGGTTTAAATTCAGAAAAATTATCTTGAACATTTGAGTTAGAACATTCCACAGTGGAAACAGGAAAATCATTTAAAATAGATTTAGGTTTTGGTAATTCTCCCACCTTGATAGGGTTATCATCTCCAGGGACAAGATGCCCTTTTCGGCAACATACATCTTAGTTACTGTTTCCCTCCCAAGACACTGGACCAACCCTTCAAAATAACCCATCATGTTGATATCCTTCTCGCCGAATGCCTTGGGATTAACATCAGACTCAATTAACTCAACTCTTCTGTGCCATTTTTCATAAAAAGTTGAATCTCTGAGAATTGTAAATGGCGAACCCGAATCCGCCATGACCTGTAAAGGAACATTATCTATGATAGCGGAACATAAAGGACCTTTGATAGAATCCACATCGCCCTTATAATCTAACGTTACAACAATGTTCTTTTTTTTAATTTCAAAAGATTTTATTGTTATAAACAAGCAAATGAAGATACAGAATACACATAAAGTGATACAGTTGAGAGCAAATAAAAAGACAGTCAGAAGATGAAATCCAGAAATGATTCATATGAAATGCATCCATAAATAATAGTAGTCTGTTAAAAATAGAAACATGCATTAATGAAGGCCAAGCAGTTAGCTTAGGCATAATCGAAACTCAAAAGTATCACTATCAGCTGGTAAAATTAGGAGAAGAGAGAAGAAGAAAGAAGAAGGAAAAAAAAGAGGAAAAGAGGGAACAGGTAGAAAAAAGAGAGGATACTGAGAAGAAGGAGGAGAGACAGGAAAGAAGGATTCCCAATGAATAAACCCGACAGACAAGACGCCATTCAATCAGAAACAACAAAAGGATATTGGGCAACCAACCCCTTTGATGACAAGTCCATGTAATTATCTAGAGCGGACCAAACCCCACTAACAATCGACGGAGAGAGATGAGCATGATCGACCGAGGTATGAGCACTTCGTAAGAAGGAAACCCAAGCCCACCAAGTATGATACGAAACAGAGGAGAAGGATTTCCAATCTACAACAATGTTCTTTAGAAAATTAGAACAAGAATCCACATCAATGAAATTCACATTAGGAGGTTTCTTAGCAAATCTACAAACTCCTTGGAAATGCCCAATTTTCTTACAGATAGAGCAACGTTTCATAAGTGCAGGACAGTTTGGGGCATTTCCTATGTGGTCTTTTGAACCACATCTATAACAGAAAAAAGTATTTTTCTTTTGAAAAGGTTTATAGTTAAGTTGAGTTTTGTTTTTAGGATTGATTGCACAAACAGCTCCTTCCTGATCAGAATCAGAATATTCCAGTGCATTAATTCCTTGCTTGGTCGGCTCCATAACTACCTTACTAGGCAAAGTAGAGCGTTCAATACTTAGATCAAGGTCAATGACCTCACTTAACGATGGGTTTTTACATCCAAGGATCCTTTGTTTAATTTTCCTAGAAGCGCAATTGAACACAAACTGATCTCTTATAAAATTATCTGGTGAAGGATCAAAGTTAGATGTGATAGCGAGAACTCTAAGCGCAGAAATGTATTCCTCTACTTTCTCTTCCTCTTTTTGTTTCCTGGAATAAAAATTGTGGTGCTCGAGCATGATATTAGGTTCATCACAAAATTGTTTTTTAAGTCTAGCGATGGCTTCGATATAAATATTCCAAGGATTATCTCCACTTTCATCTTGAGAAATGGGAGGAGCTATAGGTGTAATACTTTAAAAAATCCGTTGACCTGATTGACCTAAACATCCAAACAAAATTGCAAATTTACGTTGGAAAGAATACTCAGAAGCATCTATAGCAATCAAATGATTTTCGAATAAACGAAACCATTCTGTCCATATAATGTCAGGTGCGCCTGGTTTACTCAAAAATGGTGGTGGTTGTGTAACTTGATGCCATTGATTGTTAGGCATATTCACAAAATGGAACAAAATCAGAAAATAATAAATAAAGTTTAGAAATAACGCTAGTAGGGTAAAAGATCATTAAAATGTGCACAAGAACATAATGAAAAACATTATATTATGAATTGCAGTAATGAAATCACTTTAAAGGTAAGTGAATGTAACTTTAAATCAAAACATTTTTAAATTGTTTGAAGTATAACAATATATATCACAAGAAGTGACTGTATCGCTGAACTAATACGTTTTCTTTTTATAATCATAATGATCTGAACAAGCGTCGTATCGTTGGTGATCGTAATTGCACAGTTCTGAACAAGCGTGCGTAACGCAGGAGCAGTACGCGATTATAATAGCAGAGTTCTAAACAAGCGTGCGTATCGCTGGTGATTGTAATTGCACAGTTCTGAACAAGCGTGCGTATCGCAGGAGCAATACGCGATTATAATAGCAAAGTAGAAGCGTCTGCATCGATGGGGTGATGCGCTTTTTAAACAATGCAGACAAACGTGTGCAGAGATGAAACGCTTAGGATAAAAAACATTTTTTTAAAACAACGTAGTCAGACAAACGTGCGTATCGTTGAGGATACGCCTTCTAAAATGTAAACACATCCAAAACGATACCTTGAATTTCACTAATGAAACGTCCGTCACCTCAAAGTTTCCTTCACCTTCACGCAGAGTACATCGTTGAAATGCGTGTGATGAGGAAGGGAAAACCAATGAGATTTAGTATTTCACACAGATGATTGACACCGACCAATTGGCGAGGCTCATTCAACGATGGACGAAGAATCATCCAGTAAATAGGTAGATACGCCTCTAAAATGTCCGATAGCCAATTGTATTTCGTGTCTTACCAAGAAGGTCTTGCTCCGCGACAAACAGGAAACACTTTCCAAAAATGAGAATACCAGATTGAGAGGCAGCGTCAAATCCGGATTTTCCAAAGTAAGTAGAATAAAGAAAAAAATTCCTGCGTGGGTATGGGGTGGAGTTTTGTTCCCCAATCATCGCCAAAATATGATAAAGAAAAAGGTAGACCTTTGTAGATAAAAATAGATGAAGTTTATTTCAGAAGAAACTCCACCCGTTCACGGAGCATCTGACCAGCGGCAAGCCAACGGTGACAATGACCAACTGCGGATCAGCGTCCATGCACGAGTAACAATACATTTGAACCATAACAAGTTTATACACGAGCAGCAGCACGTGTATCAGCACGGTCCTACACCGCGTGAAACAACACGCGGAGTATGACACACATTATACGTAACACTACAGGAAGAGAGCAGCAGATCAGCACAGGAGAAGAGAAGAGATCGGAGTTAGAGAAGGAGGCAATGTGGAATAGAGGGAGGGCGATAGATAGATAGAGGGAGGGCGATAGATATATAGAGGGAGGGCAATAGAAAGATAGAGGGAGGGGGATAGATAGAGGGGGCGTGATAGAGGGAGGACGATAGATAGAGTGAGGAAGGGAGATAGATAGATAGAGTGAGGGAGGGCGATAGATCGATAGAGTGAGTGAGGGCGATAGAGTGAGTGAGGGCAATAGAGTGAGTGAGGGCAATAGAGTGAGTGAGGGCGGTAGAGTGATAGAGTGAGGGTGGCAGAGTGGTAGAGTGAGGCCGGTAGAGTGAGGCCAGTTGAGTGAGGGCGGTAGAGTGAGGGTGGTAGAGCAAGGGTGGTTGAGTGAGGGCGTGAGTGTGTGTTGGGGTCTGCAGGTGTGTGGGGGTGTGAGGGGGTGAGGGTGAGGGGGTGTGAGGGTGAGGGTGTGTGTGAAGGTGAGAGTGGGTGTGAGGGTGAGGGGTTGTGAGTGTGTGAGGGGGTGAGGGTGAGTGAGGGTGAGAAGGTTGTGAGGGTGAGGGGGGTGAGGGTGTGTGAGGGTGTGGGGGTGTGAGAGGGTTGTGAGGGTGAAGGGGTGAGGGTGTGAGTGTGAGGGTGTGTGATAGTGAGGTTGTGTGTGAGGGTGAGGGGGTGTGAGGGTTTGGGGGTGTGAGGGTGAGGGGGTGAGGGTATGAGTGTGAGGGGGTGTGTGAGGGTGAGGGTGGGTGTGAGGGTGAGGGGATGTGAGGGTGAGGGGGTGGGGGTGTGAAGGGGTTAGGGTGAGTGAGGGTGAGAGGGTTGTGAGGGTGAGGGGGGGTGAGGGTGTGAGTGTGAGGGGGTGAGGGTGGGAGGGTTATGGGGTGAGGGGGGTGAGGGGGTGTGGGTGTGGGGGGTATGAGGGGGTGTGACGGGGTGTGTGAGGGTGTGTGTGAGGGGGTGTGAGGGTGAAGGGGTGTGAGGGTGTGGGGGGTGAGGGTGAGGGTGTGTGTGAGGTTGAGGGGGTGTGAGGGTGAGGCAGTGTGTGAGGGTGAGGGTCTGTGAGAGGGTGAGGGGGTGTGAGGGTGTAGGGGTGTGAGGGGATGAGGGTGTGTTTGAGGATGAGGGGGTGTGAGAGTGAGGGCGTGTGTGAGGGTGAGGGTGTGTGTGAGGGTGAGGGTGTGTGAGGGTGAGGGGGTGTGAGGGTGTGGGGGTGAGGGTATGTGTGAGGGGGTATGAGGGTGAGGGGGTGTGAGGGGGTGTGAGAGTGAGGATGTGTGAGGGTGTGTGTGAGGGTGTGGGGCTGTGGGGGTCTCTGAGTGTGTGGGGTGTGATGGGGTGAGGGTGAGGGGGTTTGAAGGTGAGGGGGTGTGTGAGGGTGAGGGTGTGTGAGGGTGAGGGGTTGTGAAGGTGAGTGAGGGTGAGAGGATTGTGAGGGGTGTGAGTGTGAGGGTGTGTGAGGGTGTGGGGTGTGAGGGTGAATGAGGGTGAGGTTGTGAGGGTGAGGGGTTGTGAGTGTGTGAGGGGGTGAGGGTGAGTGAGGGTGAGAAGGTTGTGAGGGTGAGGGGGGTGAGGGTGAGGGTATGTGAGGATGTGGGGTGTGAAAGGGTTGTGAGGGTGAAGGGGCTGAGGGTGTGAGTGTGAGGGTGTGTGAGAGTGAGGTTGTGTGTGAGGGTGAGGGGGTGTGAGGGTTTGGGGTTGGGGGTGTGAGGGTGAGGGGGTGAGGGTATGAGTGTGAGGGGGTGTGTGAGGGTGAGGGTGGGTGTGAGGGTGAGGGGGTGGGGTGTGAAGGGGTTAGGGTGAGTGAGGGTGAGAGGGTCGTGAGAGTGAGGAGGGTGAGGGTGTGAGGGGGTGAGGGTGGGAGGGTTATGGGGTGAGGGGGGTGAGGGGGTGTGGGTGGTATGAGGGGGTGTGAGGGTGAGGGGGTGTGTGAGGGTGTGTGTGAGGGGGTGTGATGGTGAGGGGTTGTGAGGGTGAGGGGGTGTGAGGGTGTGGGGGTGAGGGTGTGTGTGAGGTTGAGGGGGTGTGAGGGTGAGGCAGAGTGTGAGGGTGAGGGTGAGGGTGTGTGTGAGGGTGAGGGGATGTGAGGGTGTGAGGGGGTGAGGGTGTGTGTGAGGGTGAGGGGGTGTGAGGGTGTAGGGGTGTGAGGGGATGAGGGTGTGTTTGAGGATGAGGGGGTGTGAGAGTGAGGGTGTGTGTGAGGGTGATGGTGTGTGTGAGGGTGAGGGTGTGTGAGGGTGAGGGGGTGTGAGGGTGTGGGGGTGAGGGTATGTGTGAGGGGGTATGAGGGTGAGGGGGTGCGAGAGTGAGGGGGTGTGAGGATGTGTGTGAGGGTGAGGGGCTGTGGTGGTCTCTGGGTGTGTGGGGTGTGATGGGGTGAGGGTGAGGGGGTTTGAAGGTGAGGGTGTGTGTGTGAGGGTGAGGGTGTGTGAGGGTGAGGGGTTGTGAAGGTGAGTGAGGGTGAGAGGATTGTGAGGGGTGTGAGTGTGAGGGTGTGTGAGGGTGTGGGGTGTGAGGGTGAATGAGGGTGAGGTTGTGAGGGTGAGGGGTTGTGAGTGTGTGAGGGGGTGAGGGTGAGTGAGGGTGAGAAGGTTGTGAGGGTGAGGGGGGTGAGGGTGAGGGTATGTGAGGGTGTGGGGTGTGAAAGGGTTGTGAGGGTGAAGGGGGTGAGGGTGTGAGTGTGAGGGTGTGTGAGAGTGAGGTTGTGTGTGAGGGTGAGGGGGTGTGAGGGTTTGGGGGTGGGGGGTGTGAGGGTGTGGGGGTGTGAGGGTGAGGGGGTGAGGGTATGAGTGTGAGGGGGTGAGTGAGGGTGAGGGTGGGTGTGAGGGTGAGGGGGTGGGGGTGTGAAGGGGTTAGGGTGAGTGAGGGTGAGAGGGTCGTGAGGGTGAGGGGGGTGAGGGTGTGAGTGTGAGGGGGTGAAGGTGGGAGGGTTATGGGGTGAGGGGGGTGAGGGGGTGTGGGTGGTATGAGGGGGTGTGAGGGTGAGGGGGTGTTTGAGGGTGTGTGTGAGGGGGTGTGAGGGTGAGGGGTTGTGAGGGTGAGGGGGTGTTAGGGTGTGGGGGTGAGGGTGTGTGTGAGGTTGAGGGGGTGTGAGGGTGAGGCAGTGTGTGAGGGTGAGGGGGTGTGAGGGTGTGGGGGTGTGAGGGGATGAGGGTGTGTTAGAAGATGAGGGGGTGTGAGGGTGAGGGTGTGTGTGAGGGTGAGGGGGTGTGTGAGGGTGAGGGGGTGTGAAGGCAAGGAGGTGTGAGGGTGAGGGGGTGTGAGGGTGTGGGGGTGAGGGTATGTGTGAGGGGGTATGAGGGTGAGGGGGTGTGAGGGTGTGTGACAGTGAGGGGTGTGAGGGTGTGTGTGAGGGTGAGGGGCTGTGGGGGTCTCTGGGTGTGTGGGGGTGTGATGGGGTGAGGGTGAGGGGGTGTGAGGAGGTGTGTGAGGGTGAGGGTGTGTGAGGGTGAGGGTGAGGGGTTGTGAAGGTGAGTGAGGGTGAGAGGATTGTGAGGGGTGTGAGTGTGAGGGGGTGTGAGGGTGTGGGGTTGTGAGGGTGAGTGAGGGTGAGGGTTGTGAGGGTGAGGGGTTGTGAGTGTGTGAGGGAGTGAGGGTGAGTGAGGGTGAGAAGTTTGTGAGGGTGAGGGGGTGAGGGTGAGGATATGTGAGGGTGTGGGGGTGTGAAAGGGTTGTGAGGGTGAAGGGGGTGAGGGTGTGAGTGTGAGGGTGTGTGAGAGTGAGGTTGTGTTTGAGGGTGAGGGGGTGTGAGGGTTTGGGGTGGGGGGTGTGAGAGAGTGGGGGTGTGAGGGTGAGGGGGAGAGGATATGAGTGTGAGGGGGGCGTGAGGGTGAGGGTGGGTGTGAGGATGAGGGGGTGTGAGGGTGAGGGGGTGGGGGTGTGAAGGGGTTAGGGTGAGTGAGGGTGAGAGGGTCGTGAGGGTGAGGGGGGGTGAGGGTGGGAGGGGGTGAGGGTGGGAGGGTTATGGGGTGAGGGGGGTGAGGGTGTGTGGGTGTGGGGGGTATGAGTGTGAGGGTGTGTGTGAGGGTGTGTGAGGGTGAGGGGTTGTGAGGGTGAGGGGGTGTGAGGGTGTGAGGGGTGAGGGTGTGTGTGAGGTTGAGGGGTGTGAGGGTGAGGCAGTTTGTGAGGGTGAGGGTGTGTGTGAGGGGGTGTGAGGGTGTGGGGGTGTGAGGGTATGAGGGTGTGTTAGAGGATGAGGGGGTGTGAGGGTGAGGGTGTGTGTGAGAGTGAGGGTATGTGTGAGGGTGAGGGTGTGTGAGGGTGTGGGGTGAGGGTATGTGTGAGGGGGTATGAGGGTGAGGGGGTGTGAGGGTGTGTGAGAGTGAGGGGGTGTGAGGGTGTGTGTGAGGGTGAGGGGCTGTGGGGGTCTCTGGGTGTGTGGGGGTGTGAAGGGGTGAGGGTGAGGGGGTTTGAGGGTGAGGGTGTGTGTGAGGGTGAGGGTGTGTGAGGGTTAGGGGTTGTGAAGGTGAGTGAGGGTGAGAGGATTGTGAGGGGTGTGAGTGTGAGGGTGTGGGGGTGTGAGGGTGAGTGAGGGTGAGGGCTGTGAGGATGAGGGTGTGAGGGTGAGGGTGTGTGAGGGTGTGGGGTGTGTGAGGGTGTGGGGGTGTGTGAGGGTGAGGGGGTGTTTGAGGGTGTGTGTGAGGGGGTGTGAGGGTGAGGGGTTGTGAGGGTGAGGGGGTGTTAGGGTGTGGGGGTGAGGGTGTGTGTGAGGTTGAGGGGGTGTGAGGGTGAGGCAGTGTGTGAGGGTGAGGGTGAGGGGGTGTGAGGGGGTGGGGGTGTGAGGGGATGAGGGTGTGTTAGAAGATGAGGGGGTGTGAGGGTGAGGGTGTGTGTGAGGGTGAGGGTGTGTGTGAGGGTGAGGGGGTGTGAAAGCAAGGGGGTGTGAGGGTGAGGGGGTGTGAGGGTGTGGGGGTGAGGGTATGTGTGAGGGGGTATGAGGGTGAGGGGGTGTGAGGGTGTGTGACAGTGAGGGGTGTGAGGGTGTGTGTGGGGATGAGGGGCTGTGGGGGTCTCTGGGTGTGTGGGGGTGTGATGGGGTGAGGGTGAGGGGGTGTGAGGAGGTGTGTGAGGGTGTGTGAGGGTGAGGGTGAGGGGTTGTGAAGGTGAGTGAGGGTGAGAGGATTGTGAGGGGTGTGAGTGTGAGGGGGTGTGAGGGTGTGGGGTTGTGAGGGTGAGTGAGGGTGAGGGTTGTGAGGGTGAGGGGTTGTGAGTGTGTGAGGGGGTGAGGGTGAGTGAGGGTGAGAAGGTTGTGAGGGTGAGGGGGTGAGGGTGAGGATATGTGAGGGTGTGGGGGTGTGAAAGGGTTGTGAGGGTGAAGGGGGTGAGGGTGTGAGTGTGAGGGTGTGTGAGAGTGAGGTTGTGTTTGAGGGTGAGGGGGTGTGAGGGTTTGGGGTGGGGGGTGTGAGAGAGTGGGGTGTGAGGGTGAGGGGGAGAGGGTATGAGTGTGAGGGGGGTGTGAGGGTGAGGGTGGGTGTGAGGATGAGGGGGTGTGAGGGTGAGGGGGTGGGGGTGTGAAGGGGTTAGGGTGAGTGAGGGTGAGAGGGTCGTGAGGGTGAGGGGGGGTGAGGGTGTGAGGGGGTGAGGGTGGGAGGGTTATGGGGTGAGGGGGTGAGGGGGTGTGGGTGTGGGGGGTATGAGGGGGTGTGAGTGTGAGGGTGTGTGTGAGGGGGTGTGAGGGTGTGGGGGGTGAGGGCGTGTGTGAGGTTGAGGGGTGTGAGGGTGAGGCAGTTTGTGAGGGTGAGGGTGTGTGTGAGGGGGTGTGAGGTTGTGGGGGTGTGAGGGTATGAGGGTGTGTTAGAGGATGAGGGGGTGTGAGGGTGAGGGTGTGTGTGAGAGTGAGGGTGTGTGTGTGTGTGAGGGTGAGGGTGTGTGAGGGTGTGGGGTGAGGGTATGTGTGAGGGGGTATGAGGGTGAGGGGGTGTGAGGGTGTGTGAGAGTGAGGGGGTGTGAGGGTGAGGGGCTGTGGGGGTCTCTGGGTGTGTGGGTGTGTGAAGGGGTGAGGGTGAGGGGGTTTGAGGGTGAGGGTGTGTGTGAGGGTGAGGGTGTGTGAGGGTTAGGGGTTGTGAAGGTGAGTGAGGGTGAGAGGATTGTGAGGGGTGTGAGTGTGAGGGTGTGGGGGTGTGAGGGTGAGTGAGGGTGAGGGCTGTGAGGATGAGGGTGTGAGGGTGAGGGTGTGTGAGGGTGTGGGGTGTGTGGGGGTGTGGGGGTGTGTGAGGGTGGGGGTCTGTGTGAGGATTAGGGGGTGTGTGAGGGTGGGTGTGAGGGTAAGGTGGTGTGAGGGGGTGAGGGTATGTTTGGGTGAGAGGGTTGTGAGGGGTGTGAGGGTGAGGGTGAGGGTGTGTGAGGATGTGAGGGAGTGAGGGTGAGAGGGTTGTGAGGGTGAGGGTGGGTGTGAGTGTGAGGGTGTGTGAGGGTGAGGGGGTATGAGGGTGTGGGGGTGAGTGAGGGTGAGAGGGTTGTGAGGGTGAGGGGGTGAGTGTGAGGGTATGGGGGTGTGAGGGGATGAGGGTGAGAGGGTTGTGGGAGTGAGGAGGGTGAGGGAATGAGTGTGAGTCTGAGGGTGTGTGTGAGGGTGAGGGGTGTGAGGGTGAGGGGATGTAAGGGTGTGGGGGTGTGAGGGGTGAGGGTGAGTTAGAGTGAGAGGGTTGTTAGGGCAAGGGGGGTGAGGGTGTGAGTGTGAGGCTGAGGGGAGGTGTGAGTGTGAGGGGGTGTGAGGGTGAGGGGGTATGAGGGTGTGGGGGTGAGTGAGGGTGAGAGGGTTGTGAGGGTGAGGGGTGAGTGTGAGGGTATGGGGGTGTGAGGGGATGAGGGTGAGAGGGTTGTGGGAGTGAGGAGGGTGAGGGAATGAGTGTGAGGGTGTGGGGGTGTGTGAGGGTGAGGGTGTGTGAGGGTGAGTGGGTGTGTGAGTGTGTGTGAGGGTCCTTTAGATTCCTTGCCCCTCAGCTTTGGAACTCTCTACCGGTGTCCTTGCAGACTACCTCGAACTTGCTTGTCTTCAAGAAGGACTTAAAAACTTGGCTGTTCTCCGGATAGTCCGCTTCCTATTTTAGGCTCCTGTTTTTTACTGTTATGTTTTCCAGCTCTTTCTTTAGGTCTGGAGCATAAAGCGCCGGGACACTCCTTTGAAATAGCCGATGCGCTATAAAAGTCCCATTTTAACATAACATAACATAACGGGGTGTGAGGGTGAGAGGGTGTGGGGGGTGAGGGTGTGTGAGGGTGAGGGGGTGTGAGGGTGAGGGGGGTGTGAGGGTGTGTGAGGGTGAGGGTGTGTGAGGGGGTGGGAGTGTGAGGGGGTGAGGTTGTGTGTGAGGGTGAGGGGGTGTGAGGGTAAGTGGGTGTGTGAGGGTGAGGGTGGGTGTGAGGGTGAGGGTGAGGGGGTGTGAGGGGATGTGAGTGGATGTGAGGGTGTGGGGTGTGAGGGTGTGAGGGTGTGTGTGAGGGTGAGGGAGTGTGAGGGTGTGTGTGAGGGTGAGGGGGTGTGAGGGTGAGTGAGGGAGAGAGGGTTGTGAGGGTGAGGGGGTGAGGGTGTGAGTGTGAGAGTGAGTGAATAGTGAAGAGAACACAAAGCTAAAGAAGCACCAGGACGACAAGAAAGAATAGCCTGCAGGGTAAAACTAATACCAAGATCAGGCAAAACCAGTGATGGCAAGTTGGACATTTTTTGTCAAAAGTAAACAATTATCAGCTATATAAAAAGTGTCATCAATAACTAGAAGATGAATATGGAGGGGCAACGATTTTGTCTGGCATAAATTGCATGTATTTGGCTAAATTAGTAAATTGCCTTAAAGAGGTGCATTAAGTGAATGTAAAGTTTGTAAATGTTTGGTCTGGTTTAAGTCGTAAGAAAACGTGTTCTCATTGTCTCCTGCATGTGGGGAAAGCCTTCAAGGCAGCACTGGGAGGGGGGCTGAGTAACCATGCCAGCATCCGATTCACGAGCAGATGGTCCTGTTTATGACCTGCCGAGCGCGTGAAGTGGCTGCTAGCAAATGGCTTTGATGTTCTTGTCTTGCTTTATTGGAGGGGTAGGGGGAGCAAATTGCTGTGCACGCGCCTGGCTCTCATATGAACTGTATGAGTTTTAAAATCAGCTTAATATATTCGCGCCGAAAAAAAAAATGCCTACGCATTGCTTCAGTGAGACCTAAAAACAGAAAGAGGGAGATAAAATAAGAAAGAAAGAAATCTATAAACAAACTAACAAAGAACGAAATTGAACAAAAAATTGGGGAAAAAGAAAGAACAAAGGAATATTCGAAAGAAAACTAAATGAAGAAAAACACAAATGAAAAAAGCATAATATTAGAGTATCGGCAACAGAAATAGTAACTCACTGAGCTATCTACAAAAAAAATCAAATCTGTGAACCAGTAGGTTACTGCTGTGCAAGCTCTACGTTATTCAATGGTGGGAAAACGTGTGATTAGACTGGACACAGAGCACGCCAGCATGTGCATAATCAACAAGATTTATGTTGCTACTATGATATACTGGATTTCGCTGGGTACACAATGATGTCTGAAGGAAGACCCTGAGCCCCGTATGATATTTCAAGCTCTGAGGTGTTCGTGATCAACATAGTAAGCCAGAACATATATACTATTATACTTTTCCTTGTTTACAATTTCTCTGGGTCAGATTTAACATATAAAAGTACCAATGGACTTGCAGACTCCGCTCCTCGTCACTCCCTTGCCTCCCTATTTATGGCATCCACAAGAATTTTCCATTTCTTGGACTGCCCCTTCTGATATAATATATGTAATTCGTCATGTGAATTTCATACATGCCGAACAGCTAACCACATGGCACTCTGACAACCCAGACCGTTTTTAACATTGTGCACAATGATTTCTCTAGCAGGTGTATAATAGCCTCCCCAGATAGCACAGACGACTGTGCGGAGACACCGACGGACAGAGCGGTGCTCCTCTAAACCTGAGCTGCTGCCAGGTGGGGTGAAGTGCCTTCACCACTACAAATGGTAGTGGTGGATTTTGAAATCTGAATATTGCAGGTGATATTGATTTTAACTTTCAACTTTATAAGCAGTAGTTACAAACAGGTCCTGAAGAAGGCATATGAACTATTTCATTCTAAATGCTGAAACATGTTGACCAATATTGCTGACAGATATTTTGTTAAATCTGTACTTTCATTCTGTTTTTAGACTTGGACAATTGAGAAATACTAATAAAATCAACATTTACTCAATGTATCCAATTTTAAATTGTATTCACATCTTTCACTTATATTCACACTGCTTACTCAGCAACCTCACTTTTATCCCCTATATATACCACCCTTATTGATAACACATCTTTCTAATAACTACACATAGTCTTGACACCATTAGACTGTGTTGTGTCGTCTTGTCTCCTGGGCAAGGAGAACCCAAATGATGCTAAAAAGGGCGGTATAGGACGGTTACTGATGGGAACATTTGCCCATTTGGTTGCATTGCCACTTGGTAATCACATATCACATTTGTTGCACTTTTGGGTATCCACTATTTCTTTTGTGATGTGTTAGTGTTCGTGTCCATAGTTGAGTCACATGGTCATCTGACCCCTAGATACTATTTGTGTGATGTATAATGCTGTTACCATAAAAATGAGAATGGGCACATAATTACATTTGCTCCCACCAGCAGTTCTAGAAACATCACAACAGTAAGCTGAACAGATGGCACTGGCAGATATGCGCTATACGAACGCTGCTTGCAAAACATAACTGTACACATTTTAGTACGAAATAGTCAGCCCTTTTATCTAAAATGACTGGCACTCATCTCCTGAAAGTAGTGAATGAGCAGACTCACAGCTGGTGCGAAGTCCTCAAACAGCGGTTTGCATGAAAGAAGAGTAATGACATTCTACTATACAAACAACTGTACCAGTGAACCGAATTATACCACACTGCGACCCCCACAACCCGCCAATTACGGTCTCAATGCAATTGGTTAACGCTAAGGTATCAACTGCGTGATCTAAACTCAGAGTCCGAGGCCGGAACTTCGGCAGAGTCTTTCAAGGGTGGGTTAATATACAAAAGAACATCAATGAGAGAAAAAAAAAGAAAAAAAATCAAGAGAAAAATAAATAAGATGAGCAGATATGGAGAACACAGACAAAATATGTTGCGGCAAATGGAATAAAACATTCAATGCCACTGAGTTACGTACAGTAAATTGAAAGAACGAATACATTTAAAAAAAATGTTGTATGGGGAAAATCACAATGGGAGAAGGATAAAACATGACATGCGGATGTTGTGTTGGGGGAAAAAAACATTAGCTTAAAAGCTCTCGGCATTGCGTGGGGGGAGCAGGGGAGCGGCGATGCGCGGATTTAAAAACAAACATTAGCTTAACAAGCTCTTGCATTGCGTGGCGGGGGAGCAGGGGAGTGGCGTTCCTTTGAAGTCGGAAGGGTTGGAGGGAACGAGCCTATGGGGTGTGAGCAAGAAGTGAGGCCAAGCGCATGCTGGCGAAGCTTCGCGCTTGAATGCCTCACATGCATTGGGGAGAATCCGTACTCCAAAACCCTCTTGGTAGGATTGCTGGGGGTCCTATATATGTCTCACCAACAATGCGCATGCGCATTGGCAGTCGAGACCTAAAAAGTGAGAAGCACCTTATTCTAAATGTACGCAAAAGCAGACTTCTTCTCCTCGTGTGAGGACATCTCGGGGTTAGTCCAATGCTTTCTTGAGGTGACGACAGAACCTCCATAGGTCTAACCTTGTTTATTTTGTGTGGTTGTACCAGGGGGCGAGATGGTAAGATAGCCCATGTGCTTCCCGCATCCATTTTTGAGATCTTTGTGTCATATGAAGGTCAAGGGTTCAAATCCAGGTGGGTCACTCAGCCTTGCATTTTTCTCGGGGTTAGTAAACAAGTACCTTTGTGTTGTCTAATTAATAAATAGCCTTTATTGGCGACTAAAGATGAGATAGACTCCAATGTTCTGAACAGTTGTACTGTGGGCTGTTGACTAACCTAGGTGGGGAATATTTAGAGCATGGAGCATAAACTTTGCTCGTCATTTTCTTAAGGGCACTGCATGTATTGGTAACACATTTAACAAGCATTGGCATAGCCAATAGGCCTCACCTTTGGGACCTTATCAGTGTTTAGCCATGCAACAGTTGTTGTTGCACCAAGGATATTGTGCTACATAACTAAATTCTTATAAGGTCCCAAAAGCAAAACCTGTTCACTATGCCAATGCTTGTTAAATGTGTTACCAATACATGCGGCGCCCTTAAGAAAATGACGAGCAAAGTTTATACTCCATGCTCTAAATATTCCCCACCTAGGTTAGTCAACAGCTCACAATACAACTGTTCAGAACATTGCAGTCTATCTCATCTTTAGTCGCCAATAAAGGCTCTTTATTAAGTAGACTATAGCAGAGTCATTTGTTAATCTAGGGGTAATACTGTGCAGAGCTAATAACATGACTGGGTGACGTAATACCCGAGTTTAGAGTCTGAGCGCATTGCCTTACATGCTTCTACCATCAACTTCATGATAAGGTGAGTAATTTCCAGGTTTCTTAAAATCTTGTAGATAGAGGAGATATAAATACTACCAAGCTCTAAATGAGCACCCTGCTATAACTAAGATACCCTACAGAACAGAGTACAGGGATTTGATACCTGAAGTTACCATGTGGGAGTAACCTCGTAACTTCATTTTCTGTATTTCAACACACCACAGCCTTACCTAACTAACTTTGACCTACAAATTCTTCGACCGCACTGTAATATAAAAATATTTCATGTATTTAAAATTATCTGAATTGTACTTAAAGAACTTTATTAATTTAAAAAGCGAAAGAAAGGGACGTAGAATTTTGACTAATGAGGATGTTAATTGTTTGAAAATCAAGGAAAGAGAGGGTTAAATTTCTTTACATCTAGGAAATATGCAATCAGCAGTTAACTGGTCGCAAAATTTACCAGTTTTAAATCAAACAGATATTCCCCCCCCAAAAAAATGTGTATTAGAATTTACTCTCATGTAGTTCAGCAGGTCAAAAAAACATATAACATCTACAAACAGGAATGAAAACACGACTGTATTACATTACCTAACTACTACTTTCAAAAACTACATTTTGAAATAAATGTATTCCTTAATTTTGGGAAAGAGGAAAGCAATTAAAGGCCACAATGAGAAGATGGTGCCCTATGGTATACATTTTAGTACTAGTAAGCTCAAGTTTGAGATAGATTGAGGTTCTACTTATTTCTGATAAATGGAGTGGTAGGAGTGATAGGTTCAATGTGGTGGCGAGAAAGATTTTGTGGCAGGCCTCGGATTTGGAGATCCGATTTCTCACATATATCTCCTTGCACAAACATATAGCTGAAATGCAAGTTACTGGAAAGCAGTAAAACGACTGTGTGATTGTCCTCTTCACAAAGATCAGCTATTGTTTGCGTTCATATAGTGCCTCGGGATGGAGGACACACCTTGGCTGCACACCTAATACAACTTAATTAAAGGATTTAATAAAGGAGTGCAATAAAGGGCTGGTACATTGATGGGCTGTCAGTGTAACTCAGATGGGTATACTTAGAAATAGATCTAGTCCCTGCATGCAGCAGTAGTATTTCCACAATTACCCCCAGGGTTTGGGTCGCTGCCACTACTGTGCTTTTCAAGAAGACGTCTTCCATCATAGCAGTAGAAGCCTCCTCAGAGGAAACAATGTAAAACCATTGTGATCACCTCTAAAACAACTATCGCGCAAGAAATCATTGTCCACACCTCTTTTAGGAGCAAGAAAGGCCACTTTATTTTAGGACAGGTGCATCATAAATTTCATGAACACATTCATTATTTATTTATTTACATAATTCAACTCTACAGTGAGCCTACGAAACCTAAATCCCAAAACCCCGAACAAACTCCTGCCTACTACCCCTAGCCTACCCAACGAGCTACCCTTCAGGATGGCCAACCCGCTCCAGGCTGCCCACCCCCACTAGCAAAAACCCGCCTCTAAAAAGAACCAAGGCACCCATCCTAACAGTGGCAAACCTACAAAAAGAGCAGCACCTAGCGCACCGCAAAAGAAAAAACCCACCCAAAACTAAAAGAAAAAAGAGGGAGGGTGGGTGGGGCAAAACAAACCTCCCTACTAGCCTCCCGCTACGCAGTTCCCAACCGCCAGCCTGTCTCCCTTATATCTGCTCGCTAATCAGTCCCCCACCTGATTCCCTGATTCTCGCGCGAACCTACCCAGGAAGAGACCGGCTCGCGCCTGGCTCTCCCTGGGTCCCCCCTTGGCAAAGGCTATGCAAAATCTATTGGATTGGTCAGTTTTGTGTCCATGTTGTACTGCAGCCCACCTGCTGTCGAGCATGACTGAAAGTTTTAAAAAAAGGTGCCAAAGGAAATAATGATGATGCCAGCTCCATATCAAAGACTGTTGTGTGCAGCTATTTGGAGCAAGGAAGGTGGCAAGTGAACAACAGAGCGCTCCCTGCCGTTTGCATGCCACCTAGGTGGGTGCGGGAGCATTGGAAAGCGGTAAAGAAGCCAAATGAAGGAGTGGGTTGGAGGGGAAATAGTCTCTGGTCAGCTCATCAACTGTTAACTTTGGTGATGTAAGTGGAGCTCCTCAGCAAATCACATAAAATTAATGTATTTAATGTCAGCTTGTGTAAGGTAACTGGTGCTTATTGGGAGTAAGAAGGTGAGCGAGTGAACAGCAGAGCCCACTGTAGTAAAAAGAAGTAGACTGGTCCATGTAGTATCTTCATGTATCTTTATTCAAGTAGGATGTTACAAGATTAGAGCCCCACCAGGAGCAGCCTCACTGCTGCTCAGCCCATCACCAACTGACACTGGCACACATG
The DNA here is from genome assembly GCF_964263255.1 of Lissotriton vulgaris. NCBI lineage: Eukaryota > Metazoa > Chordata > Amphibia > Caudata > Salamandridae > Lissotriton > Lissotriton vulgaris. Next base: position 403,638 of record NW_028252494.1, read on the forward strand.
AACATTCCATTCACCAACATTTTCTCACACAGACACCCAGGCTGAGCAGCAGTATAACACATCCCCTTCCGTTAAGGGAATACAAAAAACTTTCAGATAATCATCAGAATCAATGCGAGAAATAAATAACATGACATAGTTCTGAAAAGTAGCATGAAAAATTAAAGGTGACAAATTCATCTGGAAACAATAAAGAAGATAGGGAGAGACACGGGAATACACCATCTCCCTTCTTATCACAACACAACCCACACATAACTACCAATAAACCAAAGTACAAGAATCATGTAAGCTGGCTAGAATATAATGGCCCAGAGTCAATCTCCCTGCCACAGGACAATCCAACTCGGTGGCGCTACAACCACAATCCAGGTAGACGCCACAAGCTGTGATAACAAGCGACAGGGCGCAATTCCAGCAAGTGTTTAGGGAGTCGAGGGACTGGAAAAAAACGAAAGGCCTGACAGGGTGCTGAATGAGGGCCACTCCACGGGCCCTACTACAAAAGCAGTTCACATGTCTAGTGCGGAAAAAATAGAGGTAACTCCAAGGCTGTCCAGCACATCACTGAGTGGGGATGCTGTCTTCACCCTCTTCTACCCGGAATATAAGTCAAAAGGCAGTCACAACGTCCTAAACCAGGGAAACATTATTAAACTGATACAAGCAACAGGACTGTCAAACGAAATAATCTCACAAGACATTACATCGATTGAATTTATTGGACGTGCCAAGGCCAAACTAATGAAACCACCAAGGTCACCTGGAGCTCCTTAGAAGCAATGAAAAAAATCTTAGGGCAAACCAACACCTTTAAGCAATGGGGGATACTGATACAACCGGGCAGGGAAGTGGGTTATCCCCATGTCCTGCAGGCAAGTCAAGCCAAAGAACATAGACGAGCAGAGAGGGGATCAGTGTTCTCAGTTCTCAGGGGAGCATGCAATAAATCCCCCAGCCTTGAGTACAAACAGAGGAATCCAAGAGAAGACGGGCATACACCTACTAGGGATCAGGAAGAGGTTGGCAAATGGTCATGGTGGCTGGCACTCTAAACACTACCCGACTCTTACGATGACAGTCGAACAGGGAACATCGAAATGAAAAGCCTCCTCTAAAGATCTGTTCATGGAACATCAACGTCCTAACAAGAAAACTCAAGGACAACGCCATAATATCTTATTTCCAGGAGTTCGAGATACTTCTACTACAAGAAACATGGCTTTTTGAACCGCAGCATATAGAAGGCTTCAAAACTCACCACATTCCAGCTCATAAACAGAAATGCTTAGGAAGAGGGAGTGGTGGCTTAGCAATCTATATGTCAACGAAAAATGTAGTTTCCTCCTGGGACATGTTGGGTTCATCACATTGTGTTCAGTGCGTGGGAATCTCCTATACTTCTAATAAAGGCCAATGCGGAACCTTGAACTTAATAAACGCCTATGTCCTCCCAAACACAGCTGCAAAGCAATCCTTTGTAGAAGAAGTTATAGCAACAGTAGTGAGAGTGAAATTGGGACCTCTTGATCTAGATATTTTACGAACAGGTGACTTTAACATGTAGTTAATGTCAGACCTACAAAAAAATGAGGTCACCAAATCACATGATAGTATTTGGGAGATACCTCCGCAGGACCAGCCAGGATGGCACAAGGATGACCCAAAGGGACGTTCCCTACAAGGTAACCTTGAAAACTCTAAATGGGCGTTTTCCCCTAGATAAGCCTCCTCGCATCTCCTACTTATCGAAAAAGGGTACTTCACTAATCGACTATACCTTTGTCAGCCTTTCATTACTCCACCAAATAACATGCTACCGCCTTGGGAGCAGCACAGAAAGCGACCACTGTCCCCAAGAGATATCACTGATGACCAGTCTCGTGCAACTTGAAGAAGAAAGGGCATTGGCATCTGAGAGTTTTACAATCAATCTAAAACTAATAAAATGGTCCTTCAGTAAATTTCAACAGATAGCAACAGAGGCAAAACAATCTATTGAGCGTCACAGTAGGTGCCCGGAAGACACAATCGCCAACTGGTCAGTATTTGCAACCAAACTAATTTACAAACATGGGAAACCGATAAAGCACACAGCCCAGACTAGGCAAATGTACATGTCTTGTTCGAATCCTGTGGTACAATCCGCAACTAGAACCATGAACCGATCATGGCGGGTGTTAAAAACTGATCCAACGGACCCCACAAAAATATCAAAACTGAGAGAGGCCCGTAACTTCCTTAAGAAAGTCAAAACTGAGCTGCGCAGAAACCAATGGAACTTGTTTTGGGCCAAATTACAGAATGACATCAAAACAAACAACTCCGTCAGATTTTGGCGCACAATTAACAGTGCATCCGGTCGCGCATCTAAAGTCGCTTCTTCATGTATACTGGAGTCAGAGTGGGATGATTTACTCTATCTTCACTTCAATGAACAACAGAGCTCCCCTTCCGATGATAATGCGGGCCAAAAAGATGCTGATCGGGTTACAGTCCAGAACACAACAAACCCCCTAATGAAGGAGCGCCTTAAGGGAGATAAAAAAATGGAACTATTAAACGTGTGCTCTTTGATTCATAATAGCAAGGATCCAACAACTATCGACAAGGCAGAAATTGAGAAACTGATAAAAAAGGGTCGGAGCGACGGGGCACCAGGCCCAGGAGGAATCCCCCCAGGCCTTGTACAAGGAAGATGTTACCTTCTGGGCTGAGAAGTAAAGGGCCATATGTATCAAGCAAATTGCAAATTTCGGCCTTTGCGAATGCTAATTTGCTAAATGGTAATTATGAAACATTTTGGCAGCAAAATAAGGAATCGCAAAATTTGCTATTCCTTATTTTGCGATTGCACTTAAGGAATCGCAAATTGTGTGATTCCTTAAATGCAATGTATCAAAGGAAAATTAATGCAAAAATGCCCATAAGGATTCGCAAATTACCACCAACTTCTAGTTGGTGGTAAGTTGCGAATTCTTTTAATAAAACAATTTATTAAAAATCCAAAGGTGCCATATGACGCTCATACATGCCCTTAGGGCATGTATGTGCGCCATATGCCCACACATGTCATTTTCAGGGGTGCAGCAGGGTGTTCTTGTGACACCCCTGCACCCTTGAAAATATTCCTAAATTGCGATTAGCAAATTGCTAATCACAAATTTCCCCTTCATTCCTACGGGCCTCCTGGCCCATAGAAATGAACGGGAAATTTGCGATTAGCAATTTGCTAATCGTAATTTAGGAATGTTAAGGAATCGCTAAAAAGAAGCGATTTCCTACATACACACCATTTTGCGATTTCTAAATAGCGATTCCTTAAAAATTGCTATTTAGAAATCGCAAATGGTCATGATGATACATATGGCCCAAAGCATCCTATTTAACTCAATCCTGTACAATAACATCATACCACCTGCTTGGCAGGGATCGATCCTGGCACCAATTTTTAAAGGCGGAGAAAAAAATTCCCCTGGGAACTATCGCCTCATTGCCCTTATCGACAATGAGGCTAAGTACTTCGCGGGTCTGCTGCTCAAATCACTCAGGGCATGGGTGGACAAAAACTCCATCATTCCTCCAAACCAGACTGGTTTTACAATCAACACTGGTACTTCAGTCAATCTCATGACCCTCTCCTGCCTTATTGACCGAGCAAAATTTAGCTCCCGCCCCCTCTACATGGGGTTCATCGACTTTCAAGCGGCCTTTGACAACGTGAACAGAGCAAAGTTATGGCAGAAGCTGTCCAGACTCAATATTCCACCTGACCTCTTAAAAGCCATACAATTTCTACATCAAGATACATGGGTCAGGATTAAGATCGGGGACGGCTCGAGATTATCACGCCCAATTCCGACAACAAAAGGCTTAAAGCAGGGTTGTGCTCTGGCCCCGATACTTTTTAACCTATTTTTATCTGACCTTCCTGACGCCCTAAATAAGGTTAATTCTCACGCCCCTAAAGTAGCTGATCTGCTGCTGTCAAACCTTTTGTATGCTGATGACGTGGTCCTCCTCAACAAAACAAAGATTGGAATACAAAGGCTCCTGGATGCGACCTCTGAATACGCAATTAAGAACGAGCTCCAAATCAACAATAAGAAGACGAAATGTTGGCAGTCCGTCCGGGGAAAGCAAAAAAACTGTCTTGGAATTTGAACAAGGAAAGTGTTGTAGAATCACACAGCCATAAGTATCTGGGAGTTATTTTCAATATAAATCCCACTTAGAAGGACAAAAAAGGAAGGGTGCTGCACTTGCTTTTGCAATTGGTTCAATTCAGAAGAAACTACAAGGTCCAACTTTCTCACCAACTATACAGGTTGCACAGGCAAAAAGCATCCCTACTCTAATCTACGGTAGCGAAGTCCTAAAAGGTCTGGACAGCGGCCAACTGGACAAAATTATTACAAAAGTATATAGATCAGTATTTAAGCTACCACCCCAAACATCACCGGCACAAATAAGGTTGGAACTGGGAATTTGCCATCAACCACTTGCCAGGGCTATGACTTTTCTTATGTGTTGTCACAAACTGAGGACGTCAAAGGAAGGCAGCCTAGGACATTACTTGTGGTCTACCCTCCAATCGAATTCATGGAGAGCCGGCCATAATTACTGGTTAAAAGGGCTAACAACCCTATGCCTAAAGGATCTTTGGAGCATGTATGTAACTCAGAAGGAATTCAAAAGGCTGGCAAAAATAAGCACCAAACAGCTTTCAATAGTCGGAAACAAGGCCCGCGCCTAGCTAAAAGAAGTCACGGGTGGCTGGCTCTGCAATCGTATTCCTTGTTGATCCCACAGCAGTATCTAACCGTTTCCTTCACTGCACGAACGAAATTAAGGGCCAGATGTCGGTGGCCCAATACCGGTTGGTAACGGCCGAAAATACCGATTCTCGGCCGTTGCCGACCGGTATTGAGCCATCAGGATGTAGGAGTCCGAAATCCGTCCGAATCAGTAAATTTACCAAATCGGTAAAGTTACCGATTCGTTAAAATACAGAATCGGAAAAAACACAGAATCGGTAAATTTACCGAATCGGTAAAATACCAAATCGGTAAATATACCGAATCAGTATGTTTACCGAATCGGAAGAGTTACCGAATCGGTAAAATACCGAATCGGAAAATAAGAAGTGGTAAAAACGTTGATTGAGATGTAGGGAAGCACAGAAATACCGAATTAGCCTCAAAATCGGTATTTAAGAGTCGGTATGTACCATGGATTTGAGGTTCCGTGAAGATTTGAACCCGTGTTTTCAACATTGTCGTAAACACATAATTTTGGTATCAGTGAACCGCAAATGATCCATTTAGCATATCCTGGTGTTTTCGCTATGCTACGAGCAAGAGCACTCCTGTTATGAACACATTTCTGATCTACCCATGGCATCCATCTTAGATTACGGCAGCCATTTTGTGTTTCTTGCCCTCACATAGACAATGGACACGCAGTGACCTCTTTCACTTAAGGACACGTAAGCTTTAGCCGGCGATTCACCTTGCTAGTGACACGTGCACCTTAGAACAGAACACGCCATGGCCGCATGACTCGACAGAAGCTGCCTCCTCTGCCTGAGGCCAGTCCTGCTGTACTGGTTCTCGTGTTCGTTGGCCTGATCATGATTAGGCGGCCGAAGCTGGTAGCCTTGCCCATTTACGACCCACAAACATCTCTTATCCTGCTTTTCTATCTTCTGCACCTGGCTCTGCTCCTTTCCTTCTGGGCCTTTATTAGGGGGAGGTAACGAAATTTACGATGAGGCGGTCCAGCTCTTGAATGAAAAGTTGACATGGGATTATGATGGAACAGTGGGAACCCCTCGTTCATAATGTTTTGACATCAGATATTGTTGACGATTCCTGTGTAACGCCAAATATTTATTGTTTAGGACACAAAGGTTTAGAAATGTACTAGCATGTAAAGAATTTGCCCCAAGCTTAAAATTTAGTATTTAAGGAGCAACCCACTTTGTACAAATCGAACAGGCTCCTAGATACTGCCCGTGTGTAGTTTCTGTGACTTCTGTGTCCCTGCAGTAATAAACCTTTGGTCTTTGACGCCACCATCGAGAAGCCCGTGTTTCTGTTTATTTGTGCACCGAGACAGGTAGAACTCCGGGGTCTTCGGGTGTTATCCCTGACACCTCTGGACGGAACCAAAAAGTCCAGAACTCCAATTGGCGCCCAACGTAGGGCGACGTCATTCGGTACCGGTCCAAAAGCCTGAAGAGTTCGAGAAGCTTCGTGTGAAGATTCCTGAGGGAGGCGCCCCACTTCATCGATCCCGGCATATCGCAAAAGTGGCCCGACGTTCTCTTCCACGAGGGTTCCCGTTCAGACGGCTGCAGTGGTCCGTTGCCTTGACCGTCGCCCTGTCTTGGACCCGAGGTGCAGACCTTAGTACGGCGAGACGTGACGGGTTTCTCCTTGGTGACGTCTTCAGTGCCTCAGTTAAGTATTAAGTGGTTGCTAGTTGGTTACTTCGTAAGGGTTGCTCCTGTTTGGATAATCCTTTTAGTTCTTGGTTTGGTTTGGTTTCGTAAGATTATCACTGGTTGTTCTAGTTACGATAATCATTTGGTTTAGTTTGGGTATCGATACATTTGTTCGCTTTGGTAGGCCTAAGTTCTTGGTTCGAGTGCGCACCTTTTTGTGTTTGTGTTTGTTCTGTGTTCCGGATTATAAAATGGTAAGTCGGAAAAATTGTATGTTGTCGTGTTTTGGTTGCAACAGTGATTCCCGGTTGGAGGACTCATGTCTGGTTCCTCCGATTGGAACTCCTCTTTATGATCTGTACTGTAAGTTTGGTGTGGGTCCTATATCTTATAATGAGGTATGGATCCGATATACAGAGAAAGACGGTGTCCTTAGTTGGCCACTGCATGGTAGTTTTGAACCCGAAATTCTTGACAATTTTGAAAGAAAATTGTTTAAGAAGAAAGTTTGCCGGCAATGTTTGATTCTTTCCGTTATTGGCGAAAAGAATCCAAACAGAGAGAAACTAAAAAGTTAAAGAAAGAACAGAAAGAGCAAGAGTTGACTTTAGAACAGTCTGCTAAGCAGCTGCAACTCAACGAGTCTGAGAAAGCGATGGAGGTGGCCAATAGAGAGCGTAATCTAGCGATAGACAAGTGCTATCACGCCTTGCCATCGAGTACAGCTAAGATAGTAGAGGACCCTGAAAAGGATCCTCTGTTGTCTTACTTGTTGAGGTCACCCCCACCGTATGCACAGGGTGCTACGGCTCCACCTTTACCGAATGTTCAATTACCGGTTGTTGGACAACCTGGTATTCCTGCTCCTGCTCCCCCGAATCAAGTTCCTGTACCTCCTGTGGTCAATGTTAATGTTCCTCCGGCACCCCCTCTTCCAGGGTTGCCGGCTTCTTTGCCTATGACTGTACCGCTCATGCCTGTTGTTTCACAAGCTACTTTGCCTGCTACTCCTACTGTTCCTGTTTTATCTGTTCAGACTGCTACTCTACTTACGGCTTCTGCTGGCATTATGACTCCGCTTTCTGTTCGTCGGAGAATCACTGACTCTGTCTCTAATATTCGATCTCCCTTCTATAAAACTTTAATTAAGACTCCTGCCTCTGACTCCGTTCAGAGACGCAGTCAGCTTCCCAGTACTGAAGAACGGGGAATATTAGATTCCACAGCTCTTAGATGGATTTCGAAAAGTGGAAGATATAGTGTAAGAGATGTATTAGATACATTTATGCAATGGAATGAACCGACACAGCGATATGTGTTTGATGAAATGTGCTCCCTTTTGCGTGAGGAATTGGAAGAGGATGACTCTGAATCAATTCTAGACGAATTAATTCGTATTCAGAAAGAATTTGCTACAGGTATGATAGTTGGTCAGAGTATAAAGGAAGCGATGGAATTGATTTTGAGTTATAGGAACGATCCATCCCTTCGTTCACCAAGAGAGTTAGAGAAACGTAGCACGAAGCAGAATCGCCAATATCCTATGAGGGAGGTTCCTCCAATTTGGCACGAAGCTGTACAAGCTGATGCGCATCGTGGTATTGCTGCCGCTCCGGTCCAATTCCAGAGAGTGTGGATACACATTCCATGGAAGCGAGCCAAAGTGTTAGCAGTGAAACAGGCCTTGCCAGATCCGCGTAAAAATCCAGCCGGCTACTACAAAGAGTTAGCGCAGACAGTTGAAGCTTGCGTAATGAACTTAGCGGACATTGACATGTTATTTGGCAATGTAGTACCTCAACCAATTTGGGCTAAAATTCGTAAAGAAAATCATCCAGTTGCCCTAGGTGGTGATTGGGCAGCTATAATAGCGGCAGATGGTCAACAAATAGTTGGTTCTAAACCCAAACCTCTAATTGCTGATTTGCCCGGTAGAATAATCGATTTAATGAAAACTCTGATGCCAGCATTGCGCGTTAACTGGGTCAAGTTGTCCGCATGCAGGCAGAAGGACGAAAGTGTCTCCGACTTTTTCACAAGGTTTGAAGAAACTTTCGTAGATCATAGTGGTCAGGATATGAGCAGGGAAGGAGGACAGAGACTATTTGTTGATAAATTTGTGCACAATCTATTACCAGAGCTCAGTAATAAATTGAAAGATTCTGAAAGTGCGTGGGCTGTCTCTACGACTGCGCAAATACTTGCAACTGCCCAGTACTATGAAAATAGGGATAAAGAGGAGAAGGAAAAATCAGATAAGAAAACGAAAGATTTAAAAACTAAAGTTCTTTTGCAGCAAGCATATCCGCCTCGCACGAATCAGACTAATACACAGCAAGGGTCATATCAAAGGACAGATTATGGTTCTCAGAGACCGCAATACCAATGGAATCAGTGTGCTTACTGCAAGAAGGATGGTCATTATAAGAATGAGTGTCCAGTATTAGCACAAAATAATGCTGCAGCAGCTCAGAGAGGTCGTGGTGGTTCTATGCAAAATTCTAGAGGTCGAGGACGAGGTGCTATGCCTCCACAAACGAATGATCGCCCCTCTAATTATTTTGATCAGCGAAATGGACAGTCTGCCCAACAAAATAGATCTCAACAGTATCACGTTGAGGACTACTGTGAAGTGAGTGAGGAATTTCAGCAAAGTGAGTACTAGGACAGCCATGGACAAAGAGAGGAAGTAGTATCAGTTCCAGTAGATCAGAGTGGGCCTTATGTCGCAGTAGCAACATCAGGTGTAGTCGAACCGTTTCTGTTGGATACTGGTGCAGCAAAAAGTTCTATCATTCATGCGAAACTCCCTGGCGCACCTTTGTCTGGCTTAACAAATGTTTCTGTAGGTTTTTCAGGCGCCCCTGTTTACAACCCTGTATCTGGTCCTTTGTCTATTTCTGTTGGACCGCGTCAATTGAAAGCACCCTTGATTTTGACGACTGGTTGTAATGAAAATCTGCTTGGTTTAGCCTTGTTAAAACGCCTGTACGCGACATTGTACTGTTCTCCGGCAGGAGTACAGCTTACATTGGGTAAGAGAATCATCTCTCCAATGTACTTGTCAATGGATGCGCTCCCACCAGAGCTGCGTTCTCTCCCTGATACTCTTTGGGCGACTGGTCCTAACGATGTAGGTCTTTTGGAAATTCCACCATATGTAGTCACTTTGAAAGCGAATGTCAAATTTCCACGAATCCCACAATACAAGATCTCTAGTGAAGGTGAACGTGCGCTTTTATTGATTGTGCAAGATTTGATCAAGAAAGATGTAGTAGAAGAAACTAGAGGAAATGTCTGTAACAGTCCTGTATTGCCAATTCTGAAACGCACTGATCCTTCAAAGCCTCCAGTCTATAGATTTGTAATTGATCTTAGAGAGGTTAACAAAATTGTGATCCCACAGTTTCCTGTGGTTCCAGACATTACTGCATTGTTAACGTTGATTCCTGCTACAGCCACATGGTTTTCAGTTATCGACTTAAAGAATGCCTTTTTCAGCATTCCGATAGCCGAGGAAAGCAGAGATATTTTCGGCTTCTCTCTAGGAGGTCGAAGCTTCAGGTTTAAACGTGCTCCACAAGGCTATTGTGAGAGCCCGTCCATCTACAGCCAGGCATTAAAAAGTCAGTTAGACTCCTTCGTACTTCCTCCTGGTTCTGCTTTAGTGCAATATGTCGATGATCTTCTAGTGGCTGCCAATGACAAGGAAACTTGCAAAGCAGCTACAATTTCCTTATTGCATCATTTGTCTAGTTTAAATCACAAGGTGTCACCTTCGAAAATGCAATATTGTTGTCAAGAAGTGACCTACCTAGGTCATCTCTTGTCAAAGGAGGGAAGAAAGTTGACCCCAGAGAGAATAAAAGCAATTACGCAGATGAATGTTCCTAGCACACAGAGAGAAGTTCGTGCCTTTTTAGGTATTACCTCATACTGTAGGCAATGGATCCCAAATTTTTCTCTTTTGGCAAAACCATTGGTGGCCTTGACTGGGAAAGGTGGTCCGAGTCCGGTGCCATGGTCTGCCGAATGTCAGCAACGTTTTTCTGAGTTATGAAATGCACTGTGTTCAGCTCCTGTATTGGGTACACCTGACTACAGTAAACCATTTACGCTCTATGTTCACGAGAGAGAAGGTTGCACGTTGAGTGTTCTGACACAAAGATTTGGTGACAAACAACGCCCTTGTGCGTATTTTTCATCAACATTAGATCCGGTAGCCAGAGCGTTGCCTAGTTGTTTGAGAGCTACAGCAGCAGCTGCAGCTTCCATTCGACAATCTGCTGGGTTGGTGATGAACAACATGCTAGTGGTCATGGTTCCTCATGCTGTGGATACACTCATGAACCGAACCAAGACACAACACCTTACCAGTGCTAGATTATCAGGCTACGAGCTGACACTGCTAGCGAGTCATATTCAGATCAAAAGATGCAATGTATTGAATCCAGCAACATTGTTGCCGACTAGTCAGGAGTCGAGTGATTCGGAACCACATGACTGTTGTTTCAGAACCGAGGAAGAGACAAAAGGACGAATTGATCTTAAAGACACTCCATTGTCAGATCCAGATGGCACGTTGTATGTTGATGGGTCATGTTTTAAATTGGAGAATGGTGATGTGACAGCCGCTTACGCAGTAACGACTTTGAGTACGATTGTGGAGACTGCAAGAGTGAGTCAGAATTCTGCCCAAGCTGCAGAATTGATCGCGTTAACGAGAGCGTGTGTTTTAGCTAAGGGAAAGAGAGTGAATGTGTTCACAGATAGTCAGTACGCGTTCGGCGTGGCCCATAGTTTTGGCCGTTTGTGGAAAGAGAGAGGTTTCATTACGTCCCATGGGACTAAGATTCAACATGGTCAGCTAGTTAATTACTTGTTGGAATCTCTAACCTTGCCGACTGAAGTTGCGATTGTGAAGTGCAGTGCTCATCGAGCAATCACGGATGATGTTGGTCGTGGAAATGCTTTTGCTGATGAGACCGCTAAACAGACAGCTAGGAATATGATGAGTAGAATGTATGTTGCAACGTCTGCAAGATGGATTTCTGAGTCTGGAATGTGTGAGGATACAGTGGAAAGTGTGAAAGAAATTCAGAAAGAGGCGACTGAAGAGGAAAAACTTGCATGGAAAGAGAATACGGGTAAATTGGACTCGAGTGGGTGTTGGATTGATTTGTCAGAACAGCAGCGTTGGATGTTGCCTGATGCGTATGTGCTTGCAGTGGTAACGATGGCGCATGGAGCAGCGCACATTAGTTCTAAAGGGATTTGTAAGATGTTGGCTCCAACCTGGAAGAATGATGGAATTAGTAAGTGTGCAGAGAGAGTGGTGAGAAATTGTATGATATGCCTGATGCATAATCCTGGCAAGGGAAACCCCACACCCGCTGGTCACTTTGCTCCTCCTTCCTGCCCCTTCGAAGTGATCCAGTTAGACTTCATTCACATGGATCGTTGCAATAATCTAAAGTACGTCCTAGTGGTAGTCTGTGCTTTTTCCAGATGGATCGAAGCATATCCGCTAAAGGACAATACTGCCTTGTCCACTGCCAAAATCCTTCTCAAAGAATACTTCCCCAGATTTGGAATGCCACGGATTGCATGGTCAGATAACGGAAGTGAATTCGTAGGGAAAGTTATGCAGAGTGTGTGTGCCGGCTTAGGGATAAAACAGAAGTTCCACAGTGCGAATCACCCCCAGTCTGCTGGTTTAGTTGAGGGTTACAATGGCACCCTCAAACTGAAACTTGCTAAAATACAAGCCTCCACGGGTTTGTCCTGGCCAGATGCACTACCTTTGGCTCTGTTATCCACAAGAGCGACAGTACATTCTAGAGTAGGGCTTAGTCCTTATGAGATTGTATTCGGTCGACCTGCGAATATTTGGGGGGTACCTAGACCGAAGGAGTTTAAGCAGCTGGAATATCCAATGTTAATTGATTACCTTTTCGACTTGACTGCTAAATTGAGTCTTATTCACCAACAGGTTTTCGATGCATTGCCAAAGCCACCGGAGAGTCCAGGTCATCAGCTGAAACTCGGTGACCAGGTGGTCATAAGAAACTTTGGACGGACGAGAAATCTCCAACCCAAATTCGTCGGACCATTCCAGGTCTTGTTGGCGACGAGGACTGCTATACGTGTGGCTGGCCGAAAGAACTGGATCCATGCAACGCACGCCAAGCGTGTGCCCCTGCCGCTTCCTTATGACAACTGGGTGAAGAAAGGAATCAGTGCCTCTGAAACTGAACAAGTCCCCAGGTTCATCCCTTTCAGCGATGCAGAACTGATCACTGATTCACCGAACTCAGACTCCCCTTCTGAAACTGCTCCTTTGAACTCCGAACATTTGTCCTCTGCATCAAAAGAACATTTGCCATCTGCGAACTTGAAAATTGCAACCCCTGCTGAAAATACACTGTTTCCAGATCAAACAGCTCCAGGAAAATTGAGATACAACTTACGATCTCACATAAAGGACAAATAAAGCAGGAAACTGCCTATTTTACACATTTGAATTTTGATACATTGCCTCCAGCCAGGAAGTTTGCTAATATTCTGTATTGTTATGTTGTTTTAAATTGCCTTGCCGTCTGGGTAGCCGTAGGGTCGTGGCTGTGTGCCTAGTTGAATCTGTGGGGGTCAGACACAAGGTCGATCTTTCTGTTAGTTCTGGGAACTCCCAGGGCTGATAGAGGCATTTTCATCTACGTACACATCATCAGTGGTCGCGAGCAGTCATAGAAGATGGAGCTTCCTGAGCTGCACCGAGAGAATGTAATTTATGTCCGCAGAAATAGACTTTACAAAATTCTTCATAGCAAATGCTTTCTGATGCAATGTGCAATTACGTTTTTGATTGTTTTAATAACGTTGGTGGGTGGAATCGTCTTTTGTATGCATTTAATTTTTACACCGGTAACAACTACAGTACCTCCCCTTGATCCTGTTTCTTCCACTGTTGCTTCTTATCATTCTTTTCACTCGTTTCCTGAACACGAACAAGCTCGACGCTCAGAATTCATTAATAACACTTTTGTACAGCTCTTGCATCAACACCAACTGGTAGTTAACACAACAGACTGCTGGGTGTGTGGTTTGATACCCCACACTATGGATAAAGGCATTCCTTATCTAGTCTTGCCTTTTAGCTATAATGGATCATTTCAGGCCTTTCAGACTATTTTTGTCTATGCCCTTGAGACCTATCCTCCGCGTCCACCACGTTCCACTAAATATAACTCTGCCAATAAAGCTTTAGTCAAGGGAATCATTGACATGATTAAAGACGTCAATAACACCCCATCTTACCCTAGAGATGAATTACGGGTATATTTAAGTTGGAATTCTACAGAGTATCGCATTAGTTTGGGAGAAAGCAAGCGTAAGAGCTCCGCTCCAATTTGGGTCGTACCTCACCGAGGTCAAGTCTGTTTGCAAGGTAATGGGAGAAATCCAAGAGCTCAGCTAGGGAAGAGTGAGTGCGTTGAGACATACGTGTATCCGTCTAACTCTTCCCCTGCTTTTCTGACTGCTAGGGGTACCTACTTCATCTGCCAAGATAGAGCATATACATGGCTGCCTGCTGACTTTTCAGGTTCATGTTATATTGCTCGACTGCTGCCTCCAACATACACTGCTTCTTCAGATTATCACAAGACCAGAGTAGCAAGAGGTGTTTTCAGCAAGGAAGATACCGCTTGTCAGGAAGCTGGAGACTTCTTCAAAGGTTTCCTTCCGTTCTGGGGGCCTATGGCCAATAGTAGAAATCTACGTCAGCTAACACGGGTAGTTGAATCTACTATTACAGAAACTGCTGGTGCCCTTAGTAACTTAACAGCTGAGCTCCAGGCGAATCGTCTCATGACGTTGCAGAACCGTATGGTTCTAGACGTAATACTTGCAGATCGAGGTGGGGTATGCAGAATGATCCAATCGAGCTGCTGTGTTTTTATTCCCAATAATGCTCCGACTGTCTATGAAGCGATCTCTAAGCTACACAAGATTTCCGACTCTATTCACGTAGACAAGGGAAACTGGTCCTTAATGGAGTGGCTTTGGACTCTACTATCAGCGTGGGGATGGAAGGTTCTGATGGTCATTGGTATCATCCTAGTATTCCTGTTCTTGTGCTGCCTTATTATCCAATGTGGTCCCGCTTTGTGTAGCCTCTGTGCTGCAACCTGTTTCAGAAAACCACCTGCGTTTGGAGACAAGGTACGAGAAAGGATGATGATGCAACAACATGTCACTGACCTGATGAACATCGAGATAGACTCTGACATAAACTGAGTAATTGCCTATGTAAGGGCAAAAGGAGGGTCTGAGGTTCCGTGATGATTTGAACCCGTGTTTTCAACATTGTCGTAAACACATAATTTTGGTATCAGTGAACCGCAAATGATCCATTTAGCATATCCTGGTGTTTTCGCTATGCTACGAGCAAGAGCACTCCTGTTATGAACACATTTCTGATCTACCCATGGCATCCATCTTAGATTACGGCAGCCATTTTGTGTTTCTTGCCCTCACATAGTCAATGGACACGCAGTGACCTCTTTCACTTAAGGACACGTAAGCTTTAGCCGGCGATTCACCTTGCTAGTGACACGTGCACTTTAGAACAGAACACGCCATGGCCGCATGACTCGACAGAAGCTGCCTCCTCTGCCTGAGGCCAGTCCTGCTGTACTGGTTCTCGTGTTCGTTGGCCTGATCATGATTAGGCGGCCGAAGCTGGTAGCCTTGCCCATTTACGACCCACAAACATCTCTTATCCTGCTTTTCTATCTTCTGCACCTGGCTCTGCTCCTTTCCTTCTGGGCCTTTATTAGGGGGAGGTAACGAAATTTACGATGAGGCGGTCCGGCTTTTGAATGAAAAGTTGACATGGGATCATGATGGAACAGTAGGAACCCCTCGTTTATAATGTTTTGACATCAGATATTGTTGACGATTCCTGTGTAACGCCAAATATTTATTGTTTAGGACACAAAGGTTTAGAAATGTACTAGCATGTAAAGAATTTGCCCCAAGCTTAAAATTTAGTATTTAAGGAGCAACGTACTTTGTACAAATCGAACAGGCTCCTAGATACTGCCCGTGTGTAGTTTCTGTGACTTCTGTGTCCCTGCAGTAATAAACCTTTGGTCTTTGACGCCACCATCGAGAAGCCCGTGTTTCTGTTTATTTGTGCACCGAGACAGGTAGAACTCCGGGGTCTTCGGGTGTTATCCCTGACACCTCTGGACGGAACCAAAAAGTCCAGAACTCCAGATTGGAATCAGGTGGTAACCAACTGCAACCCATAAAAAAGGACCCAAAATGCTATTCAACTTGCAGTATGGTGGCATTTTAATGCATTGAAAGACGGCTACGGCTACAGCAGGAAGAAGAGAGGGAATGGCAGAGAGAGGAGCAGGTCTACAGACAGAGGATCACCCTGTTCATGCTCACAGAGGCAGAGATCCTCCAGAGGTACAGGCTGGACTCAGACACCATTTTGGACCTCATCAGGGACCTCCAACCACTGTTGGAGCACACCACCCCAAGGGCACACGCTATCCCACCGCACGTGCAGGTGCTATGCAGCCTAAACCTGCTTGCGTCTGGCAGCTATCAGAGTGTGGTTGCTGCGGTAGGTGGGGTGACCCAGAGCAGCCTGTCAAGGTTTTTCCACAAATTCCTTGACGCCATGTTACAGAGGATGGACAAATACATTTCTTTTCCTGCAACCCATGCGGAACTGGTACAAACAAAAGCAGACTTCTACCAGATGGCACGATTCCCCCATATAATTGGCTGCATTGATGGCACGCACATTCCCATTTGCCCCCCTGCTGACACAGAATACATATACCGGAATCAGAAGTCAACGCACACCATCAATGTGCAGGTGATTTGCAATGCAAAGTGCTCCATCACTGACCTGGTGGCAAAATTCCCTGGGAGTACCCACCACTCTTGCATATTTCAAAACAGTGGCCTCTCTGCACGGCTGACGGCAGGGGAATTTGGTGAAGGATACCTCCTAGGTGAGACACATTGTCAGACCCCCATAATAACAATAGCAGTGTGAAGTAATGCATGCGAGTAATGTTACCCCTTATCCTTCTAGGAGACAGTGCATATGCCCTCCGCTCATTCATACTGACCCCCTACCTCAACCCCTCAACAACCAGCCAGAGGAGGTATAACCGAGCCCACAGAAACACAAGGAATGTAGTAGAACGGACCTTTGGCATATGGAAAAGCAGATTCAGATGCTTGCACAAGAGTGGAGGTGCAAGGCAGTATACCCCCATCACCTGCTGTAAGATCATTGCTGCCTGTGCCATGTTGCACAACCTTGCGGTGAAGAAGGGCACTGAGGTGGAGTTGTCAGACTACGAGGATCATGACGACGACATTGCTGTGCCAGAAACCCAACCTGCTGGAGTGTCGACACCAAGTGATGGCAGATACAGACGTGAGGAGATTACAGACACCTATTTCTGAGTGAGTAAAGATACACAGACAGGTTGTGAATGTGAACAACTAAATTTAATGTTGCCACAACCTTCATGCACTGATGTGCAACAAAAAAAAGAAATAATTTAAAGGTGGGGACTGGTAATGCCCCGGGTTGCCTCACCCACACTGTCAATGTCATTTTCGGCTGCGCTTCCCAGTGCCACTGGGATGTTGCTCACTCCCTTCAGCATGGCCTGCAGGCTCTGCTGAGCGCCTGGTGCTCCTGCGTGGCTCTACAACAGCGCTAGCCAGGCTGCTGTGGCTACTGCTGTCGTCTGCCTCAGCCACGTCCAGGGCAGGATTGACAGCATTATGAGAGATGATCATGGCCTCCAGGGCACTGGTGATCCAGGCCATGCCCTTGGTTAACTCCGCGGTGTTTTGCGTGAGGCTCTCCTGCATGTTCACGCCTCTGCGGCAAAGCTGGGAAGTTGCCGTGGCCAGCCGGTTCATAGCCCTGTTGTGCACACGCGCATCCCTGCGCCTTGTGTGCTTGATAGTTTCCATTTTTGCACACAGCTGGTTGATGGCGGTGGTCATGTGTAGCATTCCAGATGCAATGTCACTGTTGGTCTTTGCAACCTCCCTGTTGCTTTCCACTAACTCACTGATGCTCTTGCCCATGTCTCCCATTTGCAGATTTAGGGTCCGTAATTGGCGGTGGCAGGCTTGAATAGATTTACCCTGCATGCGCTGGATACGCACCATGCTCCCCTCAAGGCCACGGAACACAGTGCCCTCTCCAGGTGGACCTGCACTGCTGGGAGAGCGTTGGCGGCGGCGAGTGGTGCTGGGCTGATGGGTGGACTGCTGTGCAGCAGGAGTGACTTGTGTGGGTGCTGGAGCCTCACCCTCAGCTCCCGCCATGACTCTCAGTGGGGTCACAATTCTCCTCCTGGCTGGTGAGGTAGCAGGTGCTGGCAGGGACCGTGATGGGGAGTTCTCAGGTGAGAACTCTAATGGGGGGGATTGAGATAGTTGTGGGGAGTGGGGAAACACGAGGGGATGAACAGGATCGTCCTCATGGAAGATGGCAGTGGTGTCTTCCTCCTCCTGCGAGGCATCTATGGTGCTCGGCCCTGCCTCCACACTCTCCTCCCTCGCTGGTGCAGTCCCTTGTGAAGCAGATGCTCCACTGCCTGATGTTGCCCCTAGGTATAAAGAAGTGTATGTAAACTGAGTGCAAATGTGTTACAGTCACTTCAAGTAAAAGCATTGCACATTTCACTTTCATTACTCTCATTTGCTTTCAGTGCCTTGCTGATTTCTGTGCACTGACATATAGTCCTACATTAGCTGACTACATTTCCCTTAATGCATTGCTCATGTATAGTGCTAGCAGTACTGGACTGGGGTTGGCCTGTACACAAAGGCTAAAGGGGAGCTGTTTGCCTGGGGGTGTCATGCTGCGCAAGCCTCTTACCTTTTGTAGTAGCTCCGGCTGAGCTGTCCACATCTCCGACTCCCACAACACTGTCCGGCTCGATGATTGAGGCCACCAGTTCCTCCAGGTCAGTCAGGGGGGGCGCTGGGTTCCTGCCTCCACCGGTGACACCAGCCTGCTTGTGGATCTCTGCCTTTTTTTTTTTGGTGAGGCTCCTGATGTCGTAGAACCTTTTCTTGAGGTCCTTTATGCTCCTGTGGGTCACACCCACAGCATTCACCTTCTCTCTTATGGCAGTCCACAGTTTTCTTTTGGCTGACTCTGATACAGTGAGGGACTGCCTGCCAAATAGCTGTTTGTGGACCCTCACCACTTCCTCCACCAGTACCTGCAGCTCCATGCTGCTGAACTTTATTTTTCGTTGTCTTTCAACCTTCTGGCTCTCAGTGCTGCTTGCCATTATCACAGTCTTTCAATTCAAACAAAACTCTCCCTGCTGCTCTGTCTCTCTGCTCAGCTCTGACTGCCTCTCCAGAACCTTCTAATGAGTTGCAGCTGCTGGGTAGCCACTCCCTGGTAGGGTGGGGGAGGGTGGTGCCACCTGATTGGCTGTTTTCATTAGTTTCACTTTTACTTGCTTGCCGATTCGGTATTTACCGATTCGGTATTTACCGAATCGGTATTTACCGATTCGGTATTTCCAATGCATTCCTATGGGCCTTTTGGCCCATAGGGTTGTATGGCCATTACCGATTCGGTAATTACCGATTCGGTAAATACCGATTCGGTAACTACCGAAAGTCCGATACCGAATTTTTCCGATTCTGTATTTTTTACCGAATTTTTTCCTACATCTCATTTACCGATTCTTGAATACCGAATCGGAAAAATTCGGTATTTAAGAATCGGTAAATGACTTTTACCTACATCTGGCCCTAAGCTTTTTAAAATTGAGACTGGGAGTTCTTAACTTGTTGGCTCATTTGCCAAAATGGAAAAGAGAGCAAGGACGAGACTCATGCCGACTTTGCTGGGAGTATAAGGAAGACATAATACATATCAGTTGTCTTTGCCCCAAGCTGCTGACTGAAGGACAGGCCTTCTTCAAGCACCTATGGAATACAAAAATGATTAGAACATGTAGGGCAGCAGTCCTAGCTTGCTTCAATCTGAGGAACACTAAATTAAACTGTGCCCTTGTCAGGATTATGGATCACGCAGCAAAAAACTTTGTGAGGGGCCCACAGTCTGTGGTCACTCGTTGGCACAATGACTTGGCAGGCTTCACCAGTCATTTTTACCCATATCTGAAATTACTTACCCATATTGAATATTACTTATTCACTCTTTTCAATGAACTTTTAAACATATTTTAAATGACACTTTTTGATACCTTCTAAATCCTGTACTTGCAATGGTTTTTTAAATCACGCAATAAAGTTATTTGCTGTTATGTAAGCTGGCAAAGACAAGAAAAGTGCAAGGGTGCCAACAACACAGGTGAGAGGAGAATCATCCTGTAAAGAAAAATAATATGTACGCATGGAGAATATCCACACGGAACTAATAGCATTGCAATATCAAAGTAATTGCAAAACTTCCCCCAACGACAAATTGAGGTGTGATGTGTGAAAGGGATTCCACACGGAACTGAAAACACTCCCCAAGCAAACCTTGACGTGCGAGGGATATATGATAAACAGACCAAAGTGAAGAAATGCACTTCCCCTAACAGCAAATTGAGGTGTGATGCGTAGCAGACATTCTACATGGAATCTAAGCACAACACTTCACTTAACATGAAATTACACCCCAAAGCAAAATGGGGTGTGATGTGTAGAAAACGCTCCACACGGAACATAAGCTTATGCACTACACTTAACTCAACACGTACAAAACTTCCCCAACACAAAGTGGAATGTGATGTATGGAAGGGACTCCACACGGAACTATGGTAAATGCATATAAAGTAAGTAAGTGCACAATTGAATATCCAGCACAACATCAAAGAAAAGGAACCGTACTATAGCACAAACCCATAACCACGTAAAAGTGTGAAAACAGCAACACCATCAAAAACTACAGTTCACTCAAATCCATACACATAACAATTTTACGTCCCATAACCCCAACGTTAAAAGAAAATACCAGTAATCATGAAGGCCCTTTAAACTCAAGAAAAATTAAATACAGCATAAATAATGAGATGCTGACTATCATTTTGCGACCTCTCACATGAAGTATGACACTGTCCAAAAAAACAATAAAATAAAATAAATAAAGTAGTCACAGTGGTCTGCATCAAAGGAAAAGATGCTCAGGCTTGAAGAACATGAAGAACTTATACAAAGTTAATAAGCAGAAACAAACTCCATTACACATAGGTAATAGCTGCACGCGATGAATAAGTCACACGTTGGTACAATGTAAAATGCCAGCTCAACGAAGATAACCAACTAAATGCTACATGAAAGAATACTCAAACAGTTTCCGCCTCCAGTGTACACATGTCCCGGAAAAGTACCCTGCATAAGAGAAGATGACGGCATGCAGGAAAAACAGCACAGAAGCTGATGAAGGCACGACAGGAAACCAGGTGGGAGACTTCTTCAGCAACTTTTATTGACAAGATCGTCGTGGTTGGCAGAACGTGTAGCATGCTGGGAGCTGCATATGAACTGCATAGAACATTCCAAACACAAGACGGCAGTGCGCACTGGTGACGGCGCGTCAAATGGCTCCCAGCATCACTGTGCACCAAAAATGAAAAACAACATGCGCAGCATCCAGAAGACATCACACACTGAAGCACCTTCAGAACATTGAAAGGAACCGCACATCCAGCTTTCCATGGCGCAAGGAGAAGAGCAAGGTAAGATTGCGCGAGCAGTCTTTGTCACGCGGCTGATTCAAAATCAGCATGACAGCAATGGCCAAACAGCTCAGTGCGAAGAAGAATGCCGAAACAGGATAGTGGCCTGAAGTAGAGTAAAGTCTTTTGGCCTTTACCAGTTGGTGAAGCAGAAGTCTGGAACTCTCCATTTTTAAAGGAAAACGATGAGACAAAATTGTAGAAATAAGTGCATCACCGCTGCTAGAAGTGCCAGTGCTTATCCTCATTGGTAAATTACAAGTACACAATGTTTCTTAAAATAAGAGCTGCCGCCCTGAAGAAATCAAGAAACCTTCTTAGGGGTCCCACTAATACTTGGTCCTTTTAAACCAACAAAGAAGAAATTGTCACAGAAGTTGAGATATAAAAGAACATCTTTATTAACCTCAAATGAGTCAGACTACGTCACACAGAAGCCTTAGCAACTGAATGAGGCAGTCTGAAGAGTGCAGAAAACAGAGGCCTTATATATGCTTAGAGTTACATAGTCATCATAAGACCATGGGGCAGTCCTGGCACATGTAAACATGCGAAAATGACTAATTTTATTCATTTATTTATTTGTTTCATTTTTATCGCGCAAGCAGCTACCCAACAAAGGGTTTCCCGGCACTTCTGATTCAATGGTTTGCATATGGGCATACAAGATCTGATTGCTCAACAAAGTGGGAGGAGAGTTACTTCTCCATTCAGCAGCAAAAATAGCCTGACAGTTATACTAGAGAAGCAGGTGCATTCTACTAGCTAGGCCCTTCTGCGCATGTGCGAAGGTGGAAGATGCTAAATATAGTTCGTTTCTAAGCAGATTACAAGAGCAGTCAACACTGAGAGAGGACAGAGACATGGCGAGCATGTGGCAGCACATGGCAAACAAGATGGCTGCCAGAAATACAAAATGACTTTCACAAAACGGATAAGATAACTTCTAAATACAGGATGACTTCTGCTAATGCTAACCCATTGCTGTCAATTTACAACAGACAATCGTTTTAGCATTAGCTGAAGACATTCCTATGATCCAGTAGGAACATAGAAAATATGTGCACATTTTCCATTCTAAACATTTCACTAAGCGGGCAAATGTAAGGTATAAGCAGGAATACAAAGGGAACAAGGCATCGGGCTATAATTAACATACAGATAGCAGGAGAGAGTAATGACCACTATTACAAACAGAATTATCATCTTTCTAGTCCTAAGCAAAAGCAAATCCTAAAATCGTCTAGTAAACATTTTCAGGGCTCATATGCATTTCAGTGACTATTCATTTTAATTTCAGAATAGCCAACAACACATATCTAATAAAAACATTTTCCAATTAACTGTTACATTTTCCTTTTATGAGGGCTAGAACATCAATTTAATACATTCAAGGAAAGGGCAAAGTCAAATTTTTCAATTGTTCAGAAAAATGTTTTTCGTGCATAATAAATATAACTAATGCAAATATTAAAGCTACTAAACAGATTATTACAAAAACAATCCTGGCTCCAAGGGACCAGGAGGACCACACAGGGCCATGGGAATTAGAACGAAGAGCTGCAAAGGGCTGCTCCTCCTTAAAAACTGAACATCCAAAGGGGTACATTATTGACAAGAAAAAGAAGAAGTCCTTGGGAAATTGAAGCCTCTGTACAACCAACCAGAGGGGAGTCTTCTCCCTGTGTCCATTTGAGCCTCACAGGCAGGCTCTTGTTGTTTTCACGGTGGAGCTGCACAACTCGCTATTCAAGAATCACAGCCCAGTTTCAAGGGAAAAGTCTCTTCTTTCAGGATAGGGCAGTCACCCAACAGGCAAATGCTCTTAGCGATCCTGTCCAGTGTCTCAGGCAGTGCAACAGTTTTCTTCACTTCAATCTAAGAGGCACCAGCGACACAGCACCTGTACCCTAATCTCAAGTCCTTCCATAACTCCTGTATTGCTCTGCTGGCACACTGCTCATTCGTTGGGGTCACACATTACATCCAGTGTACCCAGGTATCCCCTGACCAACAAACAAAGGTGCAAACTTGCATTCACTTCGGGACCAGAATTCAGAGGCCTGATGCTAGGATCTCTGAAGCAACCCTTGTTTCAAAAGGGGTCATTTCAAGCAAAGCCTCCTAGCCAGTCTGGTCGGTCTGTGACTCTCAGCTGGGCATCAACTGCAATTTCTCCTTTCTAATTTGTGAGCCCGTCTTTCGCCCAAGACAGTGGCAAGGGTACACACTTGATCACAGGGCTACTGCCTTCACTGAGGTACTAGTTGCCAGCAATGCCTGTGCTGGTTACCTTCTGATGGGATATAAATACGATGAATACATGTTATTGGCCTAATATATACAATATAACCTTATAACCACACGTTAGCATTGCAAAATTCACGTTGTATTATTAAAGTTAGGAACAATTCACTTCAATGTTGCCTAAACCTATTGGTGTGACCTCAGCCCTCTTGTTTCGTTTCTCCGTCTCTAGTACTGTTTCCCTGAAATCACATGATTAAGCTTTCTGCATGAAACTACGATGGTAGACTTAGCTGTCTACTCCACTCCTTAGTTTGTAGCTCAGGGAAACCCAAGGTCACACCTGCCCTTCTTGTGGGACGCACACATTCTAGCAGATCCCGTTCCTGTACTCCCCGAACTACAGATAGAAAGGGAGGCACCTTACTGACCGGCCCCCGGAATAGCTTAGGCCTGGCTACTAGCAATCAATTGTGCCTTATATGGGTCTTCCTGCTGGCTCACTGACAAGTTGTATCTTTCCTAGTAAGGTGACATTGTGCTATGTGTGAAACGTATATATGCTTTGTACCACTTGTATGTAGTCAGTCTCCTCTGCGCACCTCCGAGGGTCGTGTAGACTGAGGCTCCCCTGTCAGGGCTTGTATCTGCAGAATAAACAATTGAACCTTCTCCATTGCCGACTGACTTATTATTTATGAATAAGGTATATGGGCTATTGGTGAGTATAGTCCATTAGTATAATATTTTGGTTACCTCAGTTGGTGACTCCCCCGGGACTCCGCGATAGGGTCGTCCCCTCCTGTAAACAGGAGTAGAAGGGACTGGGAGGAGTTCTGACCGAGTTGGTGGACGTAAAGAGAATCCTGATTTGAAACACCCGTTTGTGGTACAAAAACAAGAAATTCCACTCTCGAGCCCATTATTCCTCCCAGCTGCTGAAGACCCTACGCCGGAGTCCTACGGGCTTAACCCGAAAGAAAAATAGACTGTGCTGGTCTGTCTAGGAGTCGGCAGTGGAGAATTAGCAAACGACCTGAGTGTACCAGGTGAGTGAATTTTTGATTGTATTGGATGAGAAACACTTGGCAGAAGTGTCTCCTTGGTAGCGGTTAACTGCTTTCTGAAGGTGGCTCGGGAAGCCGGACCACAAGGGAATCTGGAGGTCTGACGTTGCGGCGAAGTGGCTGCAAGGGTAGATACCTTACGGACTTGTTTGGTGAAAACTTGAGACAATACCTGGTGCCTTAGCGGTGTACTGAGTTTCTCGCTCGGCCGAATCCTCTTCGGGAAAGCCCTGGGAGCAACTGGGTAAGCTAGGGTTCTGGAGCTACGCGCCCAGACGCCCGGCCCAACCAGAACAGGACCATGGGATGGCCTGTAAGAGGGTTTGTGGTTCGCGTACAAGGTGATCTCAGAACAGTCTAGCGACTGTTCCTTTTGTTGTTGAATTTTGTTGGTCCGGAATTCTTTTGAATCGGTTCCCTGAACAGGAGTCGACAGGCTCTGTTCGTTCTGAAGACATGTCATTTGCATAGAACAAGTAACCAGTACTGAAAAAGTTATTGCCTTGCGACGCTTACAGCACTTTATTGCGAGAAAATACAAGAATATGAGAATGTGAGTGGTGAGGAGCAAGCGTCCAAATGTGAATGGTTTTCGGAATATATGAGTAGACTTGTGTTAATATTATAATAATGTCTTGTTTTAGTAAAGTATGTTTTGGGTGCTGCTGTCGGCAAAATAAACGGCTGGAAGAAAGACAGCCTGCCCCTCCCGAGGGCAGCCCCAGTTTTGATATGTATGTGAAACACGGTCTTACACCGATTTTGTTTAATACAATATGGAATAAGTACACCAAAGATAATTCCGATTTGCAATGGCCTCTAACGGGGTCATTTGACGAGAAAAAGATTAATTATATCTAGAACAAACTGTTTACGAATAAAAGCCGCCGGTCGATGTTTGACTCCTTGAACCTATGGTTGAATTAGGCAAAACCACGACGGATAAGAGAAGAGAAATTGGGAAAGCTTAAATCAGGACAGACAGTCACCCAGAAAGCTATAGCTTATGATAAAGGGAAGGTGGAAGAAAATAACGCACAAATGGATAGGCAGTTCCGTTTAGAGACGGGCAAAAGTTATATGACTCGACCGGACACTGGAGATGAAACAGAGAATTTATTAGAAGCCCGACCACCCCCTCCTTATGCCCCACAGGGATTGTACCCAGCCGTGCCCTTGTTATGGGCGGGCCAAATTGGAGCAGCATCGGCCGCGGGAGCACCAGTAACGGCTGCCACAGCCCCTGCTGATGGATCAGTATGAAGTGCGTTACTTCCCCCTCCCACTCTCCGACCAACTACCTCACCTTCTATATCCCTACAGCCGGATGTGGCTGTCCCCTCCCCATTGCACCCTGTATTTCTCTCCCCTCTGACTCAGGCCGCTATAGATCCCCAAAACACGGCTTGGCTAGATACCACGCCCAAACGCCTTAGACCGGACTTGAGTGATCAGCGAGTCTATACTAGGTCGTCATTGGGTACGGAAGAAAGGAAGGCCATAGTGATTCAGGCATCCCAGTGGATGCGGAACGCCATTTACACCATGGAGGACATTTGGAGCACAATGAAAGATTTTGAACCAGTTGCGCAGCAACTGGCTTTAGAGAACATGGCAATCCGATTAATTTCAGTGTTTCGAGGAAGGAATACCTCCTCAAAAACTGCGTGATATAAGAGATCGAGCTTTTAAATTCCAATTACAGGCTGATGAAGTATATCAGAACATAGCAACTCTTGTGCATTATCGCGAACGAATGCACGGAAAATGCGCCGATTGGGGAGCGCAGCACCTCATGAGAGACGTGCATCCCCTCTTTTATCCTGACCTACCTGAATTAAAGGATGGCGCTGGCCAAGTAACTAGGGCTCGTGTGGACGCTAGGCTTCAGGAACAATGGGTTTATTCCCCTTGGAAACGAAGGGAGGTCCTTACTCTAAAAGCTCAGCTCCCCGACCCCCATAAAAATCCCACTGCTTACTATAAGGAATTGACTGAGGCTGCCAATTCTGCTATCATGACAATACCCGATATCAAGCTGTTCTTCGGCCTTTTGATCCTGGTAGATATTTGGAGACAAATACATGACACGGACCATGCCCCCGAGTTGGGAGGGACATGGGACCAATTAAAAACTTGGGACAAGGAACGAAAGCCTG
Organism: Lissotriton vulgaris; assembly: GCF_964263255.1. Taxonomy (NCBI): domain Eukaryota; kingdom Metazoa; phylum Chordata; class Amphibia; order Caudata; family Salamandridae; genus Lissotriton; species Lissotriton vulgaris. The sequence goes on from NW_028252494.1 coordinate 430,333, forward strand.
GAGAAAAACCTAGAGACGAGATACTAGCAGTACCAGCTAAGATTATTACATATATGCAAACTCTCCTCCCTCCTAGAAAAGTTGATTGGGACAAATTGACAGCCTGTAGACAGAAGAAGGATGAAAGTGTGTCAGATTTCTTTACCAGGTATGAGAAAGTCTTTATAGATTTTAGTGGGCAAGACCTATCCACGGAAAGTGGGATACGGTTGTTTGTGAATAGGTTTGTTACAAATTTGCTTCCCGAAGTTATGTCTCGTCTCCAAGCAGCCGAGAGCACGTGGACTACGGCTGCTCTGTCAGTTATTCTCAGTATGGCCCAATATTATGAACATCGAGAGAATGAAAGTTAGGAGGAGTCAGAAAAGAAGACTAAAGACTTGAAGCCTAGGGTTCTGTTGCAGCAAGTTAGCAGAGGACAGAGCGTAGGATGGGGAGGGCGTGGCTCATTCCAGAGGGGTGCAATGGCAGGAAGAGGTACAGGAGGTCCCCCGAACATTGGTATAAATCAATGTTCCTATTGAAACAGGAAGGGCACTGGAGGGCAGATTGCCCTCTGTGGCTGGCAAAGAATGGAGTTAATAGAGGACGAGGAAGGGGTCGAGGGAATATAGACCAAAATAGTATGAGACGAGAAGAGATGCACCATGAGGATTCTCTGAAAAATTATTTTGACAATCCCCAAACCTGACAGTACTACAACGAGAATTATGGGGATGATGGGTATGACAGACAGGATTATGAATGAGACAGCCAAGGACAGAGCGGGGGCCACTTTACAGTACCAGTTGACCAGGAGGGACCTTATGTACAAGGGGAACTGTTGGGAACATCGGAAAGATTTCTAGTGGATACTGGGGCAATGAATAGTTCAGTTGCCCAGACACTGGTCCCAGCGGCTGCTCTGTCTGGCCAAAATAATGTATCAGCAGGATTCTCTGGAATACCTGTGTTTAGCCCCATTTCTAAACCTTTGCCTTTCACTGTAGGCCCCATTTCTATACATTCACCTTTTCTTTTAACTTCAAATTGTGGAGAAAACCTTTTGGGTCTGGACATTCTGAAAAAGTTACATGCACAAATTTATTGTTCCCCCGATGGTGTCTATTTGACAATGCAGAAACCACCCCTGAATGCAGCCCTATATTTTACCAAAAATGAAAACCTTCCTCCTGAATTCTCTACAATTCCTCAGACACTGTGGGCTACAGGAGATGCCGATGTTGGTCTATTAAGAATAGCCCCTGTGTCAATAACCTTGAAACCTAATGTCCAGCTGCCCCGCATTCCGTAGTATAAAATTTCACCAGAAGGTGAACAGGCCTTGTTGCACATTATTCGTGACCTCATCCAGAAGGGGGTGGTGAAAGAGACAACTACTAATGTTTGTAACAGTCCAATTTTACCGATTTTGAAGAAAAGACCAATTGATGGTGCCCCCGATTATAAAAATACATATCGTTTTGTAATTGACCTCCGAGAGGTCAACAAAATTGTGGTCCCGCAATATCCTGTGGTACCTGATATAACTGGTATTCTGACAATGATTCCCCCAACAGCTCAGTAGTTTTCAGTAATCGATTTAAAGAATGCTTTCTTTAGCATTCCAATTCACCCTGATAGCAGGCATATCTTTGGATTCTCATTAGCTGGCCGAAACTTTAGATTTACTCGCGCCCCTCAAGGCTATACGGAGAGTCCTAGCATTTACAGCCAAGCCTTGAAAGCAGTCCTCGATGAATTAATTTTGCCAGCTGGGAACACGATCATCCAGTAGGTGGATGATATTTTGGTGGCCTCCGATACAAAGGAGGGCTGCAAAGAGGCCACGGTTAAATTGTTAAAACATTTGGCTGAAAAGAGTAATAAAGTGTCCCTTTCTAAATTCCAGTATTGTCGACAGGAAGTGACCTACCTCGGCCACTTACTGTCGAAAGCGAGGAGACGATTGACTCCAGAGCAAATATCTGTAATAACTAACATGTCTGTCCCTCGTACTCAACGTGATGTTCGTGCTTTTCTCAGCCAGTTCGCAGGAATTGCAGCGAACTGGCTGAGTATAAAAAACAGGCACAAGACCTCACCATCAAACTAAGAGATCGTGGTTATCCAGAGAAAATACTGAATAAAAGCCAAAAACGCGCCCGCAATCAGCCAAGAACTGTCCTCCTGGAGGATCAAACCAGAGAAACAGAAGAGCCACCTCTGACCTGTGTTACGACATATAACACAATCTCCAACACACTCACCAAAATAATAGGGAAACATTGGAGTATACTGAACACAGGAAACCTAAGGTGGGAAAAACTGCTGTTTTCATATAAACGAGCGTGCAGTATCAAGGATGCAGTAGTGAATACCCGATCTAAACAAGAAATACAAGAGCAAGCAACAGTGATCAATACATGGGGTTTGCCAAAAGTGACAGACCACTACAAGTGTGGGAACTGCAGCGTGTGCCCTTTCACTCACAACACCAAGACCTTGCAACTAGAACCCAACACAACTTGGATAATCAGAGGGCAAACCAACTGTAATAGTGAAAACGTAGTGTACAGAATAACCTGTCCCTGTGACTTACACTACATAGGAATGACAAGCAGAAAGGTCAAGTTACGCATCGGTGAGCATAGGAGCAACATCCGCTGCAAGAAAGCCAACACTAACTAACTAGCTACACGTCGCACCACTGTAGCCTCGTGATCGGAACGGAAGATAGGCACGCCCTAATACCACGTTACGGTTGGCTACTGAGGCTGTGACACATCACGCCACGCCCAAACCAGGAAGTGGCGAGTAAGTTACTTTACCGGCATAGTCGAGGCAACGATCATTCAGCAGGGCTTTGAGTGCAGTTACCAAGTAGGTTAACCGCCTGATGATCGCATACCGAAAAGTGAGTACATGTTTGCCGCAATTGTAATGGTGCCCCCTCATTTTTTACGTTATACCTGCATCGTCTTTACGAGTTAGAGGACAACTACAACCAATGTGCTTTTCCTCTTGTGCATATCTTTTCTTCACAACTCTGCAGCTGACGGACAATAGCCATCTTGGTAGATCCGAAGCCCGTGAAGTGACAACGATCTCTTCAAGTGTGAGCATCGCATGAATAGTCTCTGTTTCTGCCAATACAGTGTTATTAAACCAGTACGCACAATATAGTCATGTTGGCGTAATGTAAAGCTGACGGGTAATAATCACATCCCAACCGTTTCCCGTCACTTCTGATAAACTCACTCAGATACTGCCCGTAAATACGTAAAAACGATCACTTATCACTCCGACCAATAACTTAACCTAGCCCAGTACCTCACAGAACTCACTTCTCACTAAGGTACCCACTGAAGCGCTACTCAATAATTGCTACTGAGATCCACTCAGAATCAGCATAACCTATATGAATAATAATATAGGTAACCACCCTACGAGGGTGTTCACATTTGGTACACTTTTATGTTATATGTACACCCTTGTATATGTGTTTCCCTTGTACGCTATCCCAACACCCGTTTTTTCTTTCCTTCTCACAGGTTTTTCCTGAAACAAGGACAAAACACACCCTTTTATAATAGACCACAATTTTTGTGATCTTTAAATTGCACGTGGACTGGGCGCACCTTAGCGTGTGCGTACCACCCCGTGTAATACTCACGGTCCTGACGAAAACCATAGAATCTTTTTAAATGGTTGAAACATGTAGACCTATTTTATTTTATAATTTTTCACATAGCACACCTCGCTATTTTTAATACATTACACTTCTTAATGCACCAAAGCCTTCCTAAATAGGCGCAGGTGCCACATTTGTTTCTATTGGGGTTCAGACGCTCAAGAATAAAGTCTTGAAGTGAGTAGTACTGGCCCCTTTTAATATACCCTTTCACTGTAGTTTTAAGCACATATAAGCATACAATATCCCGCTCCACTGTAGTCAGGTGTCGTAGCACACCCTATGGGCACTCGGCCAAACTCATACCAAAATGTGTAAACACTATGTGGAATCCAATCACAATGCAGACTCATTGAAATGGGTAGTGCTAGAATCCAGTCCAAACTGCCCCAAAAATGCCTTGTTCCGGAAAGAACAAAGGTGGGTCCACCGCCTTTCTTCCGATAGCCGAGGCCTTAATGAGGACATCCCTTGGCACTCTCTATAGACCAGCCACCCACTACTCTGATAATGGAACTCTAGATCATTTACTAATCTTGCTCTCTGTTTTTGCCAACTCTTGCCTAAATTCTGTAAGCTCCAGTGATGCTAGTTGTAATTCACCACCACTAGCATGGCACACTGTGTTCATGCCCTGGCTCTGACCATGTATGCTTTCTGGAGAAATGTAATGCTATTAATTTTGTATTCCTTTTCTTCCCCATTTAGGCATAGGATTGAACCACAGAGGTAAACTACACCCACACTACACACATGACACCAGCATGTTGTTGATTATATGTAGTTTTCACCATTAATAGGTCCTGATGAATCGCGGGCGATCAGCCATACGCGAGAAACATGTCGACCAATCTTTCTTCTCGTTTCATCTAGGGTCACTATACCTAACTTGTTGACACCTAGCGAGCTAGATTCACGTTTTTAATTGCAGTAGGGGGACCCCCAGAATAAAGTGGTTTCCGGCACCCCCTGCTACATTTTAAATCACTCTTCTAGGCAACTTGCTACCCCACCCACACACCCGCACTTCATCATAAGGCAGTTGGATACAAAAGATCTCCGCCAAAGAGCCCCTCTTAGAGGTGAGCAGCAACGCCTATGATGAAGCATGACACCCTTATGGGTGTTTGAGGCAAATACATCCAACAAAATGGATGCCCAAAGGTGTTACATCTACACCTCCGGTCACGCCAGTTACACCTAATTCCTCTTTTTCCAAAGGAACAGTTCAGCAACCCCCCTTTTTACTTTACCCCAATGATGAAGCATGTCACCAACCAGGTTAGTGAGTGAGGGGTCTTCTCAAAGGACAAGCTTTGTCCGGTAAATGGGTTGGGGCCTTTTATGGCTAACCTAGATTTCCTGTAGGATATGGCTAATAGCTATCTTCCTCTCATATAGGGGGTACTCCTTCTTTGTTGTTATTATTGTTTTAAGTTACCAGATGGCACTGCAACAGCTGCTTATGCTGTCACGACATTAAAAACGGTGGTGGAGACCGCAAGGATTTCCCATTACTCAGCCCAGGCAGCTGAACTATTAGCCTTGTTAAGAGCATGTGAATTGAGTGAAGGGCTGAGGGTGAACATTTTTACGGACAGCCAGTACGCCTTTGGCGTGGCCCATAGTTTTGGGAGGATGTGGAGGGAGAGGGGTTTCTTTACCACACATGGCCAGAAAATTCAACATGGCCCCTTAATTGACCGATTGTTATTTTCTTTGACATTACCAGAGAAAGTGGCCATCATTAAGTGCAGCGCCCATAAAAAAGTTGTTGATTTCACTGGAAAGAGAAACGCCTTTGCTGATTCAGTAGCGAAAGAAACAGCCCAGACTAAAATGAACCACATGTTCCCTAGCACATCGGCCCGGTGGGTAGCGGAAACATCCCTGTTTGACAATACTATTGAAAGTGTGAGAGAACTATAGAAGAAAGCAGCAATAGATAAAGTACAGAGATGGGAACAGGAAGTAGGAAAACTAGATAAAAATGATTGTTGAATAGATCTATCTGAAAAGCAGCTATGGTTACTACCCAATGCATTAGTATATGCTGTAGTGACAATGGCCCATGGTCCAGCCCACATAGGCGAGAAAGGTATTTGTGCCGCGTTAGATCCAGTATGGAACAACCTAAACATTTCCAAAACTGCAGCACATATAGTGAAATATTGCCCGGTGTGTTTACGCCACAATCCTGGAGGTAGAGAATCTGTTTTGAGTGGAAACTTTGCCCCACCGTCCTTGCCCTTTGAGGTAATACAAATTGATTACATCCAGATGGAAAGAGTGAACAATCTAAAGTATGTATTAGTGGTAGTATGTGCTTTTAGCAAATGGGTTGAAGCCTACCCTACTAAAGAAGCCACTGCAGTTGCAACCGCCTAAGCCCTGGTTAACGAATACCTTCCCCGATATTGTTTGCACCGTGTCATCTGGTCCAACAACGGGCCTCATTTTAATGCTCAGTTAGTACAGAGCGTTTGTAAGGGATTGCAGATAAAACAGAAGTTCCATGCCGCCAGACATCCCCAGTCGGCTGGACTAGTTGAAAAATATAATGGCACCCTGAAATTAAAAATGGCTAAAATCTGTGAGAGTACTGGATTAAATTGGCCTGATGCACTCCCATTGGCACTGCTGTCTCTAAGAACAACCCCTCACACTAGAACGGGATTGTCTCCTTAAGAGGTGATCTTTGGCAGACCTGCCAATGTGTGGGGAGTCCCAGAACCCGATCCTTTAGGGATATTTATTACCTTTTGATGACAGACTACCTGTACGCCTTGTCGCCTTGTCTAAAGATTTGCGTTCTATTCATCAACAGGTATCGGACACATTGCAGCCACTACCAGAGGGTCCTGGACATCGATTCGAACCTGGCCAGTGGGTACTGGCGAAGAACTACCAACGGAAATCGAGTTTGAAGCCCAGGTGGTCAGAGCCCTATCAGATCCCCCTGGTAACGAGAACGGCGGTGAAAGTGCATGGAAGAAAGCAGTAGATCCACGTCACTCATCTAAAACGCCTGCCGCTGCCTTTGCCGTTTGATCTACAAAACCGAGAAGGAATTCCGAGCCAGGAAGGAGAGCTGATTCAAAGTTTCGTGATTTTTTCAGACGCCCAAGAAGTAGGGCAACCGAGTGAGATGTTGCCCACCATTGAAAGTGAGACAGCTCAATCAGTGGAGACTGTCATTTCTAAGGCACCATAAGTTTTGAACGCATCAGATGCCCTTGCAGCAGAATTGTTTTCTGACCAGGAACAACCTGGCCGTTGTAAATACGAGATGCGGCCCCGAAAACAGCGCGGTACCCCAGTTTCCAATGGTAGGAGCTAGACAGAGACTTGAGTTGAGGAACGTCGGATAGAATTACTGGGGTACTGAGCGTGACACTGGACTGAACCCGTTGAGAGCTTGGAACATTGTGTTAAATAGCTCTGTTCAGAAAGAAAGACTGAGTTAAGGGCCGCGGTCGTACTACTGGAATATAAAGCTTGTTCTTTTTGATGAATGATAGGAGTCTGTCTGTGAAGCTCTAACGGACACAGGGAGAAGATCCCTCAGTGGATAGAAGAACCCTCTGGTGGTGTGCGTGCTTTGTGGATACAAAGATTCGTTTTTGGACTTTTAGAGAGGATCCGAGATAGATTTTGGACATATAGAGAGCATGTTTTCTTTCGCCCGATTTGTCATGGAGGATGAACGACCAATTGCCCCTCGACGGTATATTGATAATACGCAATCGTTGTCCGGATGGACCACCAGAGTGAAGGTGGCATTTGTTGCTTTTATTGTTGTAATTACGGTAATTTTAATGTGTGTATTTGTGTATTTAGAATTTCAGCACCCTGTACAGAAACTGCTAGGAACTACCCCTGCCCCAGAGGAACATCTCTTTTATTCCTTACACCCACATAAGGCTAGACACAGAGAAACTTATGCGAAAAATGTTTTTATTGAAATGTTACATCAGACCCATAGCACTACCAACAAGACAAATTGTTGGGTCTGTGGGTTACTTCCGTCAGTAATGCATCAACATGAATTGTTCATTTCCCTGCCCTTATCCCACTTAGCTAGCTGTGAAGCCTGGTTCCAATTATTGGCATTAACACCTTGGGTGCTAAGGGATTTCCCGCAGGGTGCTGTTACTCCAGCATTCCCATTGTTCATTACAAGGTCAGCTCGTCATAAGCACAGCTCCAGTGTACTGCATGACGAGCTGACCTTGTCATGAGCATGGAAGGGGTTAATGTATTCTCACTATGTAGCTGAACCTAAGATATATACTGAAAAGGATTATGAGGCCATTCTGAAATATATAGAGCGACACCAAGGATTTGATGCTGAACGGAATGGAGTAGAGGGATCCTTGGACCCAAATGCTTGTATGAATGTATACACTGAAAATGAGAATGCTACCTGGCTATAAGAGGAAATGCAGGATTTTGAACTTTTCAACTCCACCGTGTATTTTCAGCATTTCAAAGAACAAAATGTCACTAATGACAAAGCTTTGCCAATTCCCATTATAAATAGCACTTCCCCCTTTTGCATACATTGATGAGGTCATATTAAGGTAGGACGCAGTAGATGTAATTACACTTACACCTTGCAGACATTCAGTACTCCTCCTGTGCTTACTCCCCCTAACATATATTTTGTGTGAGGTAAAAACGCATATACTTGGCTTCCCCGGGGATGGGCAGGGCGGTGTCACCTCTCATTCCTCTACCCCCAGTTTATATTGCCCCGTCTGACTATCATAAGACACATCAGCTAGTTAGACGGGAGAATGAATCTAACCGGAGCATTAAGAGTTTTGATACTGATAGTACTGATCAGACTGACACCTCCTTGCAACAGTTTGAAGATATTTCCAAAGGTCTCACTCCTTTTTGGGGACCAATTTTCAATAGCCGTAGTATAAGACGCCTGTCAAGAACAGTGGAAAACGTGGTCCAGACCACAACTGGGATTCTGACCAATATTACTGTTGAGCTTCAGGCTACGAGGCTTGTTTCGTTCCAGAACCGAATGGTTCTTGACGTCATCTTAGCAGACAGGGGTGGCGCCTGTCGCGCGATCGGCAGCTCTTGTTGTGTTTTCATTCCTGATTCGGCCCCTACCATACGCCTTGCAATCCAGAAACTTCACCGGTTGGCTAGTGAAGCACATGTCGACAATGGTACATGGTCTCTTAGTGGATGGTTCTGGGGTCTTTTGTCTGCCCGGGGTTGGAAGATATTCATGATACTTGCTGGAGCCTTTGGAGTCATATTTACTTGCTGCCTATGTCTCCATTGTGGCCCGGCCTGTTGTTCCTTCTGTGCGGCTAAGATAATGTCTGCCTTGACCGTCTCCTGACAGACCAAAGTCGACAAGCAAATGATTCAAAAGGAGGTCTCAGACCTTATGCAGATCGATGAGGATGTGTTTGTAGAATAGAACTAGTTATATTGGCTATAGTAGGCAAAAAGGGCCGTCTGATGGGATATAAATACGAAGAATACATGTTAATGGCCTAATATATACAATATAAACTAATAACCACATGTTAGCTTTGCATTATTTGCGTTGTATTATTAAAGTTAGGAAAGATTCACTTCAGTGTTGCCTAAACATATTGGTGTGACCGGAGCCCTCTTGTTTCGTTTCTCTGTCTCTAGTACTGTTTCCCTGAAATCACGTGATTAAGCTTTCTGCATGAAACTACGATGGTAGACTTAGCTGTCTACTCCACTCGTTAGTTTGTAGCTCAGGGAAACCCAAGGTCACACCTGCCCTTCTTGTGGGATGGGCACATTCTAGCAGATCCCGTTCCTGTACTCCCCAAGCTACAGATAGAAAGGGAGGCACCTTACTGACCTGCCCCCGGAATAGCTTAGGCCTGGCTACTAGCAATCAATTGTGCCTTATATGGGTCTTCCTGCTGGCTCACTGACAAGTTGTATCTTTCCTAGTAAGGTGACAATGTGCTATGTGTGAAACGTATATATGCTTTGTACCACTTGTATGTAGTCAGTCTCCTCTGCGCACCTCCGAGGGTTGTGTAGACTGAGGCTCCCCTGTCAGGGCTTGTATCTGTAGAATAAACGATTGAACCTTCTCCATTGCCACCTGACTTATTATTTATGAATAAGGTATATGGGCTATTGGTGAGTATAGTCCATTAGTATAATATTTTTGTTCCTTCACTTCACTTTGGCTTCAAGCTGGACTGGTGCTGACGCTGACTCTCCAGGCTGAATCTGATGTCTAGGACCCTCTGGCAATGGTTGTAAGGCAGCAAATATCTATTGGTGAACAGAACAAAAGGTCTTTAGACAAGGCACAGAAACAGTCTATCAACAGAGAGGATAGTGTCAGAATAATTCCTAGTCTTGGGACTCCCCATATATTAGCAAGGCACCCAATAACCACTTTTATCTATCTATGAGATAGTAAAAAAAACCTGGGCCTATTGACAAGTATAAAAGGAACTCTTTGGTGAACAAGAGTAATACATCACCCAATCCCAAGCAGCCAAGGAAGTCTGTATTAATTTATTAAACTCAGAGGAAAAGAGAAAAAAAACACAGACATACTCTAAATCCTCAAATTGGTGCATTCCTGTGTACTAATCAGGTAACCCTAAAAAAAAATGAAATGTTCTACACTTTTGCTCATAAATTTTACATTACTCGTACAGGACTGCAGACACTTCTAAAATGATTCTTCTTAACAAGCATTTACAATGCAATGGTTTTGCCTTTGTTAAAGTTAGAGCTATTGGCATTGCTCTTGACATTATTTTTATTTATGTTTTTTTTAACATAAATAAATGGCATTGTCATTTACAATGCCAATAGCTTAATCTCTCGCAAATGCCACACACAAACACCCACAGAGAGCCCCCCCACACACACACACAGCGCCCCCCCACACATGCGTGCGTCAGGCCCGGCGGCGCACACGGGGGTGCATCGATCCGCTCCCAGTTCAAATTTAGCTCATAATCATGTTCCGCCGCAGCGCCCGGAGATAAGAGGGCGCGGGGAGAATGGATTCGCGTCCGCCGGGCCCGCGCTGTCGTCATCGGCCGTGTGAGGCGGGAGAGGACCGTGTGAGGCTGCAGGGCGGGCGGAGGGGGCACTGCAGCTCGCCGGGGCTGCGTGTGAGGTGCGTCTGAAGTTACCGCACGCAGCTCTACCTAACAGGCCCGGTTCCAGGAATTTTGATCTGGATGGGCCAATGGTTTGTTTGGGTGGGCCAATGTACGTCCAATTTTTGTCAATTGTAATCCCAAGTTTTACATCATATCTTCTTCCAAACCGGCATAAAGAGCATCTAGAGTGTTATTTTAGAGTAGCAGCTGAGGTCTATGCCCAACAGCTCAACTTGTATAATTTCCAGCAGGCTAGGCTTTTGCACCAGCACCAAGATTCCATGAAGATTGTAATAGCAGTTTCAGGTTAAGGAGGTAGCTGTTACCACACCTGCGCCTTGACATTTCGCACTAGGAAGACAGGCACTGAAAGCTTCATCCAGGCTTGATCCTGAAGCCTGCTTCCTGTTGGAAATTCGAGCCCATAATGAACTGAGCTATTATGTACCTTTTGCATGCTACCCTCAATCTCATCAGGGGGTGGCGTTACAGCAAGAGCTTCCAACTTTGGAACTGAACAAGCTAGGTTTGAGTCATGGTGTTGGCTCAAAATCCTGTGCAAATCTCAAATGCCTAAAATAAATGAATGTGACCTTGTATAATATAAATGGTGTTCATGTGAACGCTTCAATATCTCACACTATATAAAAATCTCAGAAAAACTGGGTGGTAAAAACTAATCAATAACATATGAAGGAGAGACAAATAGCCATTAAGCGGCTGATTTGTACAAAGTGAAAACATAAAACCTGGATAAATTGCAGCACCTCCACTTAAATTGTGTGAGCTTGGGCAAAAATTTTATTTCACCAAAACTCAATTTTTTTCACATTTGCACATAAAAGCACATTCAAATTCATGAATTAGAAAACTAACTATACAAAAGCTATTGCGTTTCATTTAATAGACTAATGTTGGTATATAATAATCAAGGCCACATACAGGGTCCACGTGAGAACTGTCTTGCCTGTTAGTTCACTAATAGCACTGTCACCAGTGTGAGGATGGGGCAGGAATGACTGACTCTAAGCTCATGTTTAAAAAACATCACTTTTAAAAAATGTGTCTTAGTGCAGCGCTATATTGTGACATACTTAAGTCAAAGAAATACAGTCTCATAACATTTTTAAAAAGTGTATCAGATTTTACGTGATGTTTGTTATATATTTTACAAAGCAAACATTTTCAGGGCTCGGATTGTGCATGGCTCTGAGAGCCAAGCCAGAGCCTGATCTCGGCTCTCCCTGTTCATTTGTTTCCTCGCACACCTCCAACCCCAACCCAATTTCAGTTTTAAAGACCATGGGCCCGATTCACAGAATAAACTTAAGACCCAATCCTAAACTTACTACTATTTTGGCATTCACAGAATGAACTTACTACTTTTGGTATTCACAGAAGTTAGGATTTTGTCTTAAGTTTGTCTTAAGACAAACTTAAGACAGACTTAAGACAGACTAAAGACAAAATCCTAACTTTTGTGAATTCCACAAGTAGTAAGTTCATTCTGTGAATGCCAAAAGTAGTAAGTGCATTCTGTGAATACCAAAATAGTAGTAAGTTTAGGATTGAGTCTTAAGGTCATTCTGTGAATCGGGCCCCATGAAACAACATTTCGACATTCTGACATCGAGATTGATGAAGCACTTACCAGGTGCCTTCTCCATGGCCTCTTCTTCCATGATTGGGTGGGCCAAAGGTCATGGTTGGGTGGGCCTGGCCCACCCGGCCCCCCTGCTAGAACCGGGCCTGCTACCTAAGCACACCGACCTCCCCGCACCGTATGATACCGCACACCGACCTCCACGCAGCGGTCTGAAGTTACAGCTCACCTCTCCGCACACCGCACCGGTCTGATGTTACCGCTCACCGACTTCCACGCACCGCAGGGGGGCTATGTGTGAACGTGCTACGCCTGAAGTTACCGCACACCGACGTCAACTCACGGAAGGGGGACTGTGCAGCCGGCCAAGGAGGTGCGTGCACAGACTGCGAGTGACGTTACCGCATACCGACCGCATCACACAGATCTGAAGTTACCGCACAGCGATCTGCATACTCCAGAGAGTGGCTGTGCTCCCTGCCAGAGCTGTGCTGTGTGTATGCAGCTGCAACTGATGTTACCGCACACCGACCACCACGCACCGGTCTGAAGTTGCCGCACCGTGCAAGGGAAGGGGACTGTGCATCTGGCCGGTGTTGACATCACCGCACACTGTCCTCTGCACACCGGTCAGAAGTACCGCACACCGATCTCCATCCTCCAAGGGGCGCTGTGCACCATGCTAGGGCTGTGTGCATTCGGCTGCATCTGAAGTTCATGCACACCGGTCTCCATCCTCCAGGGGCGCTGTGAAGTGTGCACCCTGCCAGGGTTGTGTGCATACGGCTGCATCTGAAGTTATCGCACACCGGCCTCAAGGCTGAGGTCTGTAATTACCGCACCCCTCTCCAGACACCCGTCTGAAGATACCTCTCACAGACCTTGGCGTAGGGCAGGGCTGTGCCGCCGGCCAGGCCTGGGAGTGAGCGGCCTGCGTCCGAGGTTACCGCACGCTCCAACCCCCGCACCGGAGTGGCTGTGTCTGGACAGGTCTCCTCCAGCGGTTACTTTCACCTCGACCCCTGCAGAGGGCAGGAGGGATGCCCGCCCGCACCATGGACGTCGACGCCCGCACCCTGGTGGCCTGCGCCACGGACGCCGAAGTCTTCACTGTGCCCGAAGTTCAGGTAGGCTGGCGGGGCTGGGGCCTGGCACAGCCACTCACTGGCTGCACCTCACTCGGGGAGTGGCTGTAGTGACTTTATGCAGGGATCGGTGGCTGTCCTCTGGTCAGTGTGTCTCCCATGGTCTGTGCTGCAGGGGGTCCCAGGCTGTCTCGCGCCACGTGTGTGTGTGTCATTGAAGCTATGCTGGGCTCTGGCTCTTCTCCTGTCGGTGTGTCTACCATGTTCGAATCAGAGATACAGAGTGTCCCATGTCCAGGGCAAGTGTCTCACCAGGGCTCTTCGGCCATCCGTGGGTGACAACAGGAAAGCACGGTCACCAGCGGGAGGGGGGCGGGAACGGGGACGGGAGACGCTGCGAGCAGGAGAGGGGGTGGGAACAACGGAGACCAGGGGGAGGGGAGTCTGCGGGGAGCGGGCCTGGCTGAGACAACAGGAAAGCACGGTCACCAGCGGGAGGGGGGCGGGAACGGGGACGGGAGCACAAATCGACTCACCTGCACCTTGCGACGGCGGCACTTCTCCGGTCTCCCTCTTCGGCATGGGAGACCGGCAACGTCCTCCGCATCTCCCGGGGTTCCCTCCAGGCCACGGGAGCCCCGCGGGCGCCGCCATACTGCTTGCCGTCTTCCTTCTTCCCCTGGGCTGCGGGGGGCGGGCACTTCCGGCCGGCCGCGCTAGGATTGGCCGGCCGGCCAGTCACGGGGCAGGAGAGACGCAGAAGTGCCGGCAATGCCGGACCAGACTCGGGGGCGTTCCCGGCGTCGCATGACGTCGGCAAAAGCCAAAGAATGTCGGGAACGCCCCCGTGTCTGGTCCGGCATTGACGGACAGGCCCCTCGTCCAATGGCAAGGCTCCATTTACGGAGCCAGCCAATGAATGAGGAGGGCCGAGCCAAAGCACACTACAGTTCTCATCAGGTTTTCGCCTGCGCCGAAAAAGATGCGCAGAGCGCATCTTTTTGGCGAGGCAAAACCTAATAAAAAGCACCTACATTGTACGTTTTAGGACCATGCTCTCATGTTATAGGAGCAGCAGGAAAATCTAAAACTGCTAATTTAACAGGAATTTCTTATCTATAAAGCACCATTTCCTTCAAAACATTTTTTGCTAAGGATCACATTGGGATCTTCCCTCCGTTCTACTTTTTATGATCAAGACTATGCAACATCAGCTCTAATAAGGACTGTCAGTTTATTGACACAGACTAGCTAATACAAAACTAGCAATGCCCTTGCAAAACTATATAGCATGGAATAACATACAATAATAGTGTTATCACCTTAGAATTTTAGAACAAAAACTACCTACATCTAGCTCCCCTTAAAGGTCAAATAGGGGAACAACAATCTAGACTACTGAACCTGTCATAAATTCATCAAACAGAATAGGCAGTGATAAAACATATATGTATTCCTTTTATTAATGCTAGCAATGTTTAAAACAGTATTACTGAATAGCCAATTAAATGTATCTTTGCTATTTCACAGACAGTTTAGACAGGCTAAAAAAAAATGAGAAAAGGAGAGAGCAACATACATATTACCTAGACTTAATTTGTAGAAGAGCTAGCCTGTGTCCCCCATTTTGACAGTAGGAAACCTGAAACAGGTTTCACTTCTTTCAACACTATCAACCCCTATTTGTAGCAACTGGGCATAAACAAGTGGGGCTCAGTGGTTAGAGGCGGCAGGCCCGGAAGCTGAGATCGGCCGTGGACCAGGGTTCGATTCCCCGCCTCGGCGGGTCTCGGGCTCAAAAATTCCACGGAGTCGACAATTCTCGCTCTGGTGCCTACTCGACTCACGGGATCACACTCTGCGACTCTGGGCAATAGCTTGCTTAATCTCCACTACGGCCCCTCACGGTGGGATGCCTGGCTTTCACCTTGTGGATACCCGGCCGGGCTATCTCACAGGGGAATACCAGGACGGGTTCCCTAAGCAAGCGCCTAGAGACCCCTGGGTTATAGTGCGCTATATAAATCGAAACACATTTACATTTACAAAGTTATAGGAGGTACATAGCACTTTTGAGGAGGTAAAGAATATGAATACCCAAACCCCAATCCTTTTAGCAAATGCACAAATGTAACATGAGGACACATGAAGTCAAACTAAATTTCATTGCCTCTGTTTTAAGCATTATGCTGTATAAATATGGCAAAGCTTATCTGTTAATCAAAGTTCACATATACCATTATATAGTTTTTCTATCACATGAGTGCATAAAGTGCTTGTTTTTTGCCAAAAAAAGGTAAAACTTCTCCTTTTTCCCCTGTCCTCTTTCAAAACATTTTAGAGGTCAAAATTTCAAAGCAAACTTTCCTCTGGGAGCCATGCTATGGTTCTAAATATAGAACTGACATTTAACTCTTCCCAGCTGTCCTATTCTGTATTCAAGGGTGTCCATACGACTATCCCAATTCGCCTAGAGACAGAAAGCTGGAAAGCACTTATCCCCCTATTTGTAGTTAAAAGAATAACTTCTGCTTGTTTTTTATATTTATTTTCAATTGTAAGCAGTGTGCAATATACTTGTCTAACAATATATAAGTCAG
This sequence comes from Lissotriton vulgaris, assembly GCF_964263255.1. NCBI lineage: Eukaryota > Metazoa > Chordata > Amphibia > Caudata > Salamandridae > Lissotriton > Lissotriton vulgaris. Next base: position 446,445 of record NW_028252494.1, read on the forward strand.
CTATTTGTATTATACCTGAATGTATGCCTTTACTGAAGCCTAAGGCACTTTAAAAGCTACTCTAAATGGAAAAAATGCTGTTTAAATAGTGCATTTTACCCAATTTCGACTTTGATATTTGGGGCACTTAAAAATGAATATCCTATAACTATTTTTCATAACAGTCATCCTCAAAATGTTCTCTAGATAGCCCAGGAGTGAGAAATCAGAAATAATCATATATACCATTATAAAAAGGAGTTTTTTACGCCTGCGCAGAGTGAAATTCCATATAAAAATATCCTCATTATGCGGTACAACACAATTTAAATTTAATGGTAATGCTAGAAGGTCACAGTATGAGTATTAAGCTTTATAAATATTAAAAAACAAATTTAAAAGCACTTATTATTTTTTTCAATAATTGTTCATATTATATATATATATATATATATATATATATATATATATATATATATATATATATATATATATATATATATATATATATATATATATATATATACATTTTTTTTAAATAAATAAATCATTTTGATAATTCCACATAGGAAAAGCAAGCTGCATTTCTTGCCTATCATATTTAGACGCATTCATTCACAAGCCTAAGCACAGAAGCCTAACTTGAAGCATGACAAATTTTTGCGCCACTTTTTAAAAGGACAATTATTTAACATCAGAACCACGAATATGCTTATAAAAAAAGCGTTAAGAAAGGAAATCCTTACGTTAAATGTTTTCCTGGTATCTAAAATCTTGAACCTGATTTTTGTAACTTTTTAAAACAGCAGTCTGAAATGCAGGATTTTACCCTGTGTTTAACTGACAACGTCCTGGCTGAGTCAACATTCCTCTTTCTCCGTGGCCTACAATCAAAACAACAGCTGCTGCTAACCGGCAGTTAAAACACTGCTGTTGTAAAGCTTTTTTTAGTGTTGAAATGGAAGCACAGTGGCATTCTATTTAAAACTGAGGCATTTCAATGCATGGTCTATAATATGTGTTTAGTTCAGCAAACATTTACTCAGATTAAGTGTTTGCCTGTTAATATCTAATACAATGTATCTAAGAAAAATGATGTAAGTTTATTTATTGCAAAACACACAATTTCGTTTTTGAGGCCTATTTTATTCCTATTGAATGTGAATTCTAATTTTATCTTTTAAGCATTGGCAATTTGTACATGTGCATAGTTGCTTAATCTATAAATTAAATAGTAACACATAATTATTTAGCATATCATATGGTTCATTTCTGGATTTTTATTTAATTTTTATTTAATATTAGTTAAATAACATTTTGCATAACAGACTGATGACAGCAAAAAAACACAAACACACATTGAGCTCATTCCGGACAAACACAGAAAGGGGTAAAACACTCAGAATCACACAACACAGTGCGCTCAAAAGCCATTATTTCACAAATAGTGCAATCGCTATTTACTCACAGAAGTTGCAATGTAAAACCACAAACCACACAGACATTTAAACAAACATGATTAACCCACAGATCAACACTTATGACAGAAACAAAGGACAGCCCACAGAATGTACTTAAACCAAACCATGTGTAAATACTAGTTGTAAGTCATATTTCCAAGAAGCACTTCTCAATAGTATTCCAAAAGACTGCAAAAATAAAACAGCCCAACAAACTGTTTTATTTCCAAGAAGCTAAAATGCACTCAATTCACCTGCTTTGGCTGGCAGAACTCCAAAAATCGCTCTGCATATCTCCATTCATAAAATTACGCAGAGAAAGGATCCTTGTCTGTATTTTTGTCATATTTTAATTCCCTGGGGATAAGTCACCAAGGAAGAAATATGTTTTTATACCTAAACCTATCTAGCTATTCCCTAAGGGAAGTCGGCTAATTTAATTCACATCTCACTATGGTACCTCCAAAAAGCAACACATTCTTCAATGTGTGCTTGAAACAGGCATGCCAAAAATATTGCAGAATATGCAGATATTATAATCAAAGTAGTGCTTAAGGTACTCTTCGTACGTTGCGCCGTTCAAACAAATTCAAGCAGAGAAAAATCTCCTCATTACCTGCCTACACAAATTGAAATTCGTATATCTATCCCATACAAATCCAAATTTGGCCAACACAAATTCCAAAATTCCAAAGCCACAGTAAGCGTTACTAAACTACCTTACCAATCCAAGGCATCAAATCATGAGCAAGTGCCGCAGAACGACTCTTACCAAACAAATGGTTGTCCAAATTCTAACTGCCAAGTTCTGAATGACCTACCCGGTCTTTTTAGAATACTCACGCCAAAAAGGTTCTCAGTTAGGGGTGACATCATTGGAGGATCAAAATCAGGAAGATCAGAAATATACTGGGCTGCAGAGACAGAGAATCCCCAGAATCTCCGTGCACAGAGTATCTCCTTAGTAGTATCCTGTCCTGTCCTCTTCAGTAGATTTCTGTCTCCTGACAAGATCACTCCCTCAGATAGCCACTTCTCTGATGAGATCCAGGTTGGAGCGCCATTTGAAGAAATCAAGAAACCTTCTTTGGGGTCCCACTGATACTTGGTCCTTTTAAACCAACAAAGAAGAAATTGGCACAGAAGCTGAAATATAAAATAACATCTTTATAAACCTCAAATGAGTCGGACTACGTCACACAGAAGCCTTAGCAACTGAATGAGACAGTCCGAGGAGTGCAGAAAACAGAGGCCTTATATATGCTTAGGGTTACATAGTCATCAAAAGACCAAGGGGCAGTCCTGGCACATGTAAGCATGCGAAAATGACTAAGATGGGCATACAAGATCTGCTTGCTCAACAAAGTGGGAGGAGAGTTACTTCTCCATACAGCAGCAAAAATAGCCTGACAGTTATACTAGAGAAGCAAGTGCATTCTACCCGCTAGGCCCTTCTGGGCATGTGCGATGGTGGAAGATTCTAAATATAGTTAGTTTCTAAGCAGATTACATGAGCAGTCAACACTGAGGGAGGACAGAGCACATGGCGATCACGTGGCAGCACATGGCAAACAAGATGGCTGCCAGAAATACAAAATGGCTTTCACAAAACCGATAAGATAATTTCTAAATACAGGATGGCTTCTGCTAATGCTAACCCATTGCTGTCAATTTACAACATCCCCTCACGATAGTCACAGGGTAAAGTAGGTCTATGGGTAACATGGCAGTAGCAAGCAAGCTGAGGTACTACACTTATGGGAGACACTCTCCCAATGCAGCAAGACACAAACTCCTCATCCAAGGCAGCAGGGCAGGCAGGAAGCAGGACAAAAAGGCAGCAAGAACTGGTCGCTCTTCTGGGAAACTGCACCCCTGGAAACACTGTCCCAAAGTGGCAGGACAGGGACCACTGTCCCTAAGGAGAAGAAGAAGGAGCAGGAAAGTAGAACAGGAACTGGCACACTAAGGTTGGGGCGACCGATGTAAAGGTCACTGGTGGGGCTCAGGGGTGCCAGTATGCTTTTAAATCCATAGCTTGTAGTTTCAAGAAGTTCATTACATTGGGGTTTCTTCAGACTTCAAATATCAGTAGTCCATCAGGTGACACACACAGGTTCTTTCCAGATCGTCATCAGAATGTAGTAAAAAGATGTAGACTGGTCCATGTCGTATCTTCATGTATCTTTATTCAAGTAGGATATTACAAGATGAGAGCCCCACCAGGAGCGGCCTGACTGCTGCTAAGCCCATCAACAACTAACACTCATGAACATGAACATTCCATTCACCAACTTTCTCTCACATAATCACCCAGGCTGAGCAGCAGTATAACACCCACCCTGCCTTTTGCATGCCATCTAGGTGAACGCTGGAGTGCCGGAAAGTGGCAAAGAAGCCAAATGGAGAAGGAGTGGAGGAAAGGGGGAAGATGGATGCAGTGCAATGACCAGAGCTGCAGACCTGGAGAACCAGGGTTGAGTCTCAGCATTGGCTCAATGTCCAGTGATCCTGGGCAAATCACTTAAAGAAGAAATAATTAAATGAATGTTATCTTATGTAATGTAACTGATGCTCAAGTGAAGCGATCCAATGCCTTAAAGTCCGTTCATGGTTGTGGCTATGTAATATAAGAAAAAAGCAAGCCGCAGGCAATACTTGTTTGAAAATAGTACCTCATTCACATGTGGAGCAGCAGACGGGCACAGAATTAGCATCTTTATCTGTGCTTGGTCCCTGCTCCATAGAAGTCACCAGACATTATGTTACGTCTGCAGTGGCCAATTAAGGAGGCTTTAAAGAAAAATGACTAGAAGCCAACAAATGGTAATCAATGGGTAAGCTCTAAGCCCTTGTTTGTGGACAACAGTGTCTCCAAAGCAAGATTAATGCGCTAGCACGTGTACTCGCAGTCTTGACCCTATAGAGAGTAGAAGTAGTATTGCCTCTTTCACACTTGCAGATGACACACCCAATGCACAAAACTTTAAATGAGACACTTTGCCTTTCATCCAAGGAGGACAGTAACTGGTGTGGTTGTATGGGTTGCATAAGTATTGCCATTCTGAGTTTTTCCGGCACACAATGAGTGATAAAATGCACAGCCACACTGTGAGGGTCCGGAAAGCATATTTCAGCTAGATTTTCTTTTTTGACCGTTGTTTAGTTAGTAGTAGTTTTATACAGCGCTAGCCTGACCCAAGGGTATTGAGCGCTTTACACAGGGTACATTGCGAAGAAAACAAAATATACAAGAAAGTGACAAAATGCATGTCGATGTTGAGGGATCGGCTTCGTAGTCGAGGGAACATCTGTTTTGTATTCTCACTGAGGTGGTGATGGAGCGGAAAATAAGAGTCTGTACCTCCACTCTGAGAGCTCCTATCGACTCCCTGGGGCACGGTGGAGGAACAGTTGTGCCAGGCTTTTAATGGTGCAATGATAAAGTCAAATATTTCAAATATGGTGTAGTTACTGCCGAACTTAAAAACCCAACATCTATTTACGAGATTAAGGGACTCAGTCTTCAGACTAACCTTCTCACACCAATAACAACTTGAGCAAGATGACAAATATATAAAAACGTTTTAAATCAATTTCTTAGAGTTTGAGTGGAGTTCTCAAATCTTTTCATAGAGTTCGAGTTGTTTTCAGTGTTGCCTTATTTCTGTATGTAAGCAAAGCACAGTGTTCCCTTTAAATAGCCATCATTTGATAAACTTTTGCTTTATGCAGCTGTTGAATTGCTACACTTCTGTTGAGCAAATTAAAATAAAGCACTTTAAATCAAGGCACTGAAAAAGGAAATGCCAAGATTTAGTACATCTTTGTACTGGCACAAAGTGATGTACAGGGATGCAGAGTACTGCACTCTAGTTACTAACCAGTGCAAAATAATTGTTGTCCTTTTCTCAGTACAAATGCAGATTTCTCTGCTCTGGTTTGCTTTATGACAAGGATGCATCAAAGGGGCATTACTGGGGCACATCTGTGAAAACACCTATTAAATATTTTTCACATCTTTGGAAGTGTGGAAGCAATCTCCTGCAATGTTTGTAATATATAATTATCTATCAATGTGAATGCCTCATGATCAGAAGGTTTAAGTTTTAAACCTTGTTGATTTGGATGCAATTGTACTTTTTAGGTCGAGCGTAGGCAGCTCATGCGCTGTCTCATAGAGGCATGCATTAATCACTCTGTGGCCTTATAGCCAGCCTGTGCCTTTTTATTGGCCACTTTGATTGTCCAAAGTAGCTAATCCTTCTTCTTTGTCCCTCCGTATTGTCATTTGTATGCTCACATGGAGCAGCGACTAACTGCCATAGCATTACCCTTTCATCTTCATGTGTTGTTTTTGTGAACACTTTTTTTCTTTCACTCGCTGCTCTGAGCTCGTTGCGGTTTACAGCCGCGCAGGGCTCTGGCTACAGACATGACTTTCAAGTAGAGCGGCAGCATTTCACTTTGGTCAGGAGTCAGCATGCTGGCTGCTTCAGGAGGCCTCACGCCTATCTTTTTTATAAATACGGGGCCCCATTTCCTATACATGTGTTTCAGATTCTCTAGCAAGCATCATGCGGTACAGAAATCATCTCGCCCTTTAATGCTGCCCTTCTTTTCCAATCTTTTCCTCTACACTTCCTGAGCAACCTGGCAGTCCTATCCTGGGAGCGTCCGCTAGCACGCTGGCCCTGCCTCTTCACTTGATCCACTGAATCTCTGAAGTAAACACATTGTTTGCTCTTAGAATACACAGCTCCCTGAAAACACACATCGTGCTACCGGAAGTAAGCACGATCAGCGCCACCTGAAGGGCACACTTTCTGTGCTCCTAGAGTAGTAGACACACTAAAAATTTCCCGAACACAAACACTTTGCCACCTGAAGGGTAAATGCGTTATACCACCTATGAACACACTTTCTGTGACCTCTAAAGTACACAAATCCAGCACCCCTTAAGTATGCACACTTCGTGCCTCATGAAGGATACACACTCTGCACCCCAAGTACACAAACTGTGTGGCTTCCTGAAGTCCTCCTTTGCAGTGGATCCTTATGCATTTAAACTGTGTGCCCCTGACGTAAACTTTCTGTGTGTCTTGAGCACACTTACTGCTCTCTGAGATATATACACTAAGTGGCATCCAAACTACTTACTCTCCCGGTTCCTGAAGTATACACTTATTTTGTGTACATGAAGATGACATAATTTGCAGCTCTACAAACAGAGAATCTTACAGATTTTGTATCTTCAAAACACCAGAGAGCAGCGTAAATTACATTACACACACGTTGGCCTTAATGATATCACAAGAAGTGACATCATATGACCCTTGATCTTGACAGTAATGTTTTCACATGCCCTTGATCCTCCTGATCATGTCACTAGAAAAGACACCGCCGAATACTATAATTTCTGCATAATTAACAAAACAATACAAAACAGATAAATGTCTATTTTAGATGCCACGTATATTTTGATTAGAGTGCAAACACAATATGACCGGGGAACATTACTCATATCTCTTTGTGTTACATGTAAAATTATGTTCATGTTTTTAATCAAATAGGATGAGATAGTACCACAAAACACAGAATACCACTGGAAACCTAAGGTATGTATACTACAAATTGCCATGATTTAGCAGTTAGCACAGTGTATACCACCTATGGAGGACAGGTAAGTGCTGCACATTTTCCACCCTGGGTACCGGCTGGGTTTGCACTTTCCCATAGTGCCATTATTGGCAACATCCCCACCCAGTCTGAGCATGCATGAATACATAAATACAAAATACAACTTTTGTTATGAGAAAATATTGCTGCAGGTGTTTTCCATACAAAAGTATGCAATATGGGGGGTTATTTTACGGGCAATCCAAGGGCAGGTAGCTGTGCCAACCTATGCTGCCCCGCCCGCCTGCTGAGCCAAGCACTGTGGGGAACCCAATCCGTGTTACACCTTTTGGGTGATCCTCCTCCGGATTACATGACCTGTTGGTCCCTTATTACTCTTGCCCTTTTCAGGGCGGAGAGAAGCTGGGCAATCCCCTGTTGGCCAGGGCCCCAACCGCCCGAAGGACTAATGGGGTAAAGTTGCAGTTTTCCAGGAACCTGCCCTGAGGCTCCGGTTCTTTGGATCTGGCACCCCTATTGTGCTACGCAGAGGTACCCTTACTGTACCTGTCTGCCACAGAGGCACCCTTACTGTACCAGTCTGCTTCCTGATAGCCCGGTAACTCCGCCACAGCTCTGGAGGCGGCCCGTCTCAGCCAGAGCACCCAACAAACAGCTCATTTCTCACCTGCAACCTGCTTTCTAGGGCCTCCTGCATGTCCAGTGAAACGTGTCCATGCCCACCTGTGACAAATGCACCCATGTTTGTCAACGTAACCATAGGCGTATGCCTGGATTGCCCGTGCCACCAAGACAGCCGTCTTGTCACTTGCCTCCTCTCATTTCCAGGGCCCCCTGCAAGACCAAGGAAACAAATCCATTCCCAATGGTGACAATGAACACCATCTTTATCAAAGTAGCCCTTAACATTAGCCTGAATCAGCTTGTGTCTGATATAACCCAGACCCCTCTGGTCTGCAAACTTAAACCATGAACTGTTCACTCTTTCAGGGATGTTGTTAAGAAATCTCCAGGAATCAAATAAGTAAAAGTATTTATTCAGGATGTGAACATCGATAGAGCAGCCTTACCTCAGTCCTTCTCCCAGTAACAGCACACTCAACTGACGAGATTGCTTGGAAGAACAACTGAAAGAATCAGAATGTTTAACTAAACAATAACATGCTGAAGTAAAACATTCCTCGTGCTACTGCACAAGTTATACAATATCTTAAAGAAACACAACACATCTTCCTCCTTAATACACAAAAGATAAATAACAGAAAATAAAATTCAAACAATAACTATATAATTCAATTTGACCCTTCATCACTAACAAAATCTTTTAACCACTTTGGTTTAGTGCGTGTACGCACTGTGCGGTCACTAACAACAATATTACCATTCTCTGTGACATCTGCTGTAGCAAAATCATTTCTCATCTCAGTTCTAGTTTCAAATTGATTATCTTTCAGAGTTATTTCAGTACCTAAAGTGATATTGGCACCACCCACTGTTCCAGATGTGCCAACTCCAACACTAGTGTCAACCATGCTGCTCTTCACAAAGGAAGAATCCACAGCGGGGTATTCACATGCATTAACATTTAGAGACTCTTCAGCAGAACGACCAACATCATCAGTACCATCTTGAACAACAACTCCCGAGTTCCTGTTGTCATTACAAACAAGATCATCAAGACCCTTGACCCAGTCACTCCACTCACCGCACGGCCCCCGTGTGCCCTGGTCACCGCTGCTGCCTCTATCCGCCGCCACTCCTGCTGCCTTCTCCCCTGTGTGCTGTTGCTGCTTCTTGGGCTTCCGCCCTCAGGCTTGCCCCCTCGCCGATTCCCCCGTGTTTGTTTTCCCGCCATTGCTGCTTCCTGGCCTCTACCCTCAGGTTTGCCCCCTCGCCGCTTCCCCCGTGACTGTTTTCCCGCCCTTGTCCCCCCGCTCCCTGCTGCTGCTCCCCTGCGGCCCCGCCCCCCCGGGCATAGACGGGCGCCAAAGGCAAGCCCGTCTATGCCCGTCCACACCTGGACCGTGCCCAGCGTCAGAACCCCTGGACCTCGCCAGAGCCAGCCAACCCGACGGAGATACGACGCCGCCACCCTCCACGCACTCAACACTGGCCGACAGCCAGCCTGCTACCAAGTCACCTCGAAACGCACCCACGGAGCCTTCACCTGCCACGCCTGCAACTTCACCTGCACTTGGTCCTGCACCATGCAAGCCAGAACAACCTCCAACAACACCCACCTCAAGTGCATCCTGCTCAACACCCGCTCTGCCCACAAACACGCCGTCGAACTCTGGGACCTCCTGGACAAAACAGCACCGGACGTTGCCTTCCTCACAGAAACCTGGATGAACGCCACCTCAGCCCGACATCGCCATAGCCATCCCGGACGGCTACAAGATCATCCGGAGGGACCGGGTCAACCGAACTGGAGGAGGCATCGCCATTGCCCACAGAAACACCATCCGCATCACGACCAACACCAACAACACCCTCACTGGCGCGGAGCACCTTCAGTTCCAGATACACACGAACCCAAGACCACCCTCAGAGGCCCAGGACCACGCTCACATTTCAGCAAAGCCATTGCAGACTTCAACAGCGAAGCCATCGCAGACTTCATCAGCCCGCTCGCCCTCGCCTCCCCTGACTACATCCTCCTAGGAGACCTCAACTTCCACATGGAGAACGACAAGGACAACAACACCACCACCCTACTAGACAACCTCGCGACCCTCAGACTCAAGCAACTGGTCAACACCCCCACCCACTATGCCAGCCACACACTCGACCCCAGCAACCACATCTTCTTCAGCCACACCACCGAGCTCCACTGGAACGACCACAGCTGCGTACACTTCAACGTCAGGAAAACAATGACCCACTACCGCCCACAACAAACCCCCCGACGATGTTGGAGCAAGATCACCACCGACCAACTCACCACCTCCCTGAGCCAAAATCCTCCCACCAACACTACGGACCCCAACGAGGCAGGCCGCATCCTCACACAGTGGATCTCCGACTGCTCAGATGCCCTTGCTCCACTGAAGAACCATCCAAGCAACCCCGACAGCAAGAAAGTCGCATCGTTCACCAACGACCTCAAAGACTCCAATAAATCCTGCCGTGCCCTCGAGAAAGCCTGGCGTCACAACCAGTCATCGGAAAACATGATAGCCATCAAGAACGCTACCTGCAAACACCACCAGCTGATCCGCACCACCAAAAGGACAGCATTCAGAGAACGACTGGACAACACCGCTCATAACAGCAAGGAACTCTTCAACATCGTGAAAGAGCTCTCCAACCCCAACACCAGCAACAATGACATCACGCCATCGCAAGACCTCTGCAACTCTCTTGCCACTTTTTTCCACCGTAAGATCGTCGACATACACGACAGCTTCGGCACTCAGAACTCTTACCCTGCCACTGAACCTACGCCCCCCACCACCACTCTATGCGCCTGGACCCAGGTCAGCATGGAAGACACCACCCACACGATGAACACCATCCACTCAGGCTCCCCAGCCGATCCCTGCCCACACCACATCTTCAACAAAGCCGACTCCATCATCGCACCCAAACTCCGGGACATCATCAACAACTCCTTCGCATCTGCCACCTTCCTGGAGAGCTGGAAGCATGCAGAGATCAACGCCCTCCTGAAGAAACCCACCGCAGACCCCACAGACCTCAAGAACTTCCACCCCATCTCGCTCCTCCCCTTCCCCGCAAAAGTCATTGAGAAAACCGTCAACAAACAACTGACAGCCTTCCTTGAGACGAACGGCTCCCTCGACCCATCGCAGTCTGGATTCCGAGCGAACCACAGCACCGAGACCGCCCTCATCGCAGCCACCGATGACATCAGGACCCTGCTTGACAATGGAGAAACCGCCGCCCTCATCCTCCTCGACCTTTCGGCTGCATTCGAAGCGGTCTGCCCACACCCTGACAACCCGCCTCCACCACGCCAGGATCCAAGGAAAGGCCCTGGAATGGATCACCTCCTGCCCCTCTGACAGAACCCAAAGAGTCCATCTCCCGCCCTTCCTTGCAGAAGCCACCAAGATCATCAGCGGTGTACCACAAGGCTCCTCGCTCAGCCCCACCCTCTTCAATGTCTACATGAGCCCCCTCGCAGTGATCGCACGCAAGCACAACCTCAACATCATCTCCTACGCCAATGACACCCAACTGATCCTCTATCCCTCCCCAACGAACCCGCCTCCGCCAAAGCCAACTTCCAGGACGGCATGAAAGACATCGCGGACTGGATGAAGCTCAGCCGCCTGAAGCTGAACTCGGACAAGACGGAAGTCCTCATCCTCGGCCCATCCATCTCCGCCTGGGACGACTCCTGGTGGCCCCCTGCCCTGGGCCCCCCACCCAAGCCCAAGGACCACGCATGCAACCTGGGCTTCATCCTTGACACCTCCCTCACGATGGCCAGACAAGTCAACACTGTGACTTCCTCCTGCTTCAACACCCTCCGCATGCTCTGTAAAATCTTCCGCTGGATCCCCACTAGAACCAGGAAAACGGTCACCAAGGTCCTGGTCACCAGCCGTCTGGACTACGGGAACGCCCTCTAAGCTGGGACCACTACCAAACTACAGAAAAGACTCCAGCGCATCCAGAATCATCAGCACGACTTGTACTGGACCAGGGCCGGACTGAGAACAGAAACTGGCCCTGGCAAATTGCTCAGTTGCCCCCCCCCTGGGGTCAGGGGGAGTGCAGGTGAGCAGTTTGCGACGGCCGGTTTCAGCCGATTTTGTTACCGGGGGCCGACATTACCGACCCCGTAACAAAAATGGCCCTTCAGGGGCCCAAAACCGGCCCCCACCCTAGCGGCCTACCGGGGAAATGCCCGGTGCCCGCTATGGCCAGTCCGGCCCTGTACTGGACATCCCCTGACACAGCGACATCTCCACCCACCTGAGAGACCTGCACTGGCTCCCAGTCAGCAAGAGGATCACGTTCAGACTCCTCACCCACGCACACAAGACTCTCCACGACTTAGGCCCCGAATACCTCAACAACCGCCTCTCATTCTACACGCCAACCCGCCAGCTCCGCTCCGCCAGCCTCACCCTCGCCACCGTCCCACGGACCCGCAGAGCCACCACCGGAGGAAGATCCTTCGCCTACCTGGCGGCAAAGACTTGGAACACCCTCCCCACCCACCTGCAACTCACCCAGGACCATCTCTCCTTCAGGAAGCACCTCAAGACCTGGCTTTTTGAGCACTAGTGCCCCCCCCCCCCCTCCTTCCCAGCGCTTTGAGACCCTAGCGGGTGAGTAGCGTGCTCTATAAATGTTATTGATTGATTGATCATCAATAATAAAATATTGAGATGCTTTCCTTGACAATCCGGAATTCTCATTTTTCTTGTACAAATGAATGTCACTTTTAAGTACAGCAATGCGTTTCAGCTTCCATACTTTTCCATCACTCAATTGTACAGCATTTCGGAAAATTTTAGTGACTTTTAAAGGTTCAGAGAACTTGCTTTCACCTTTTTGAACCTTCAAATGTTTCTTGACCTTGACCCACGAACCGACACTGATGTCACAAAACTTAACATTATGTTTTAAGTCATACACCACTTTGTTTTTCAGATATTTGTTTTCAATCCTGGTCCTCAAAGAATCCATAGATATGCAGGGTTTAGAAGTGTTAAACAACCAATCTGGATTGCATTTAGTACGAACAGTTCTCCCCCTCATGACTTCAAAAGGTGAAACACCTAAGACTTCATGTGGAGACGTTCTATACATCCAAATGGTTTTGAATAGTTGCAATTCCCAATCACAATTATTACAAATGGCAGATTGTATGGCATTTTTTTAAAACTCTGTTAAAACGCTCAATCATGCCATTTCCACTTGGGTTATAAAGAGAAGTAGTACAGTGTCTTATACCCACCCTGAAAAAATACTCTTAGGCAAATTTTGATGTAAACTGTACACCATTGTCACTTACTAGAAGAGCAGGGAGTCCTTCTTCCACGAAAACATCATCTAAAAATTGTATTACCACCTCAAAATTAACCTTCTCGGCGACCTTCTAAACAGGCTACCTACAAAAAAGATCTATTACAGCTAAAACACATTTATTCTGAGAGCCGATAGGTCCCATTATGTCAATAGCAATACTATGCCAAGGAGACTTTGGAATTATAGGTTCCGCCATGGGGGTTTAAAGTAACAAGAGTTTTGTCTCAGTTCACACACCAGACAAAACTCCTAACAAATCTTTCTATAAATAAATCCATTCCTGGCCACCAGTACCATTGTTTAATCTTTTGTTTAGACTTAACTATTCCACCATGACCCTCATGACACATTTTAACTATTGCTTCTCTAAGATTGGTAGGCGGAATAACTTTATAATTTCTCATGATGTTACCATTTGATGTAGAAAGTTCATTGCAAACCTCCCACAGGTGCTTAAAATCATCAGGCAAAGAACATTTAGTTGGCCATCCATTCGTAATAAAAGAAAATAACTTCATCAAGACAGTGTCCTCTTTACAAAACTTTTCTTGACAAGAAATCAGCTACAATATTCTCCTTTCCTGGTACGAATACAATTTTGTATATGTAATCTTGTAGTTTTAAAGACATTCTTTCAATCCTAGGGGAGGCATTGAATAAACCTTCATTTGTCAACAACTTAACCAGAGGTTTATGGTCCGTCCTTAAGATGCATGGTTTTCCCCATGCAAATGCCCTAAAATTTTCCAATGACCAAATACAAGCTAATGTTTCCTTTTCAATTACTGAGAATTCCTCTTTAGTGGGCGAAAGAGCTCTGGAGGCATAAGCAATAATAAACTCCTTTCCGTCCTTATCCTTCTGACAAAATACTCCACCTAATCTAGCTATTGGTGACCTGACCTTAGGTCGCTCCCCACGCTGCACGGCTCTTCCTGAGACTCTGCCCCGCTTCACCGCCGCCGCTGAGGGTTCGCCGCTGGTGTACCCCGGGTGACTGCTGTACTGCTAACCTTCTTTTCCCATGGAACTCTGTTTTCTTATTTTTGTGCATTATTGTATTATTGTGTTCAGCCTGTTACTGTGTCCTAGGCGTCCCTTTGCGCCCTTCCCTCTGTGCCCCCCAGCCCACCGCTTCCCGCCGCTGTCCCCCTGCGGCCCGCCCCCTTTGCCTTCTGCTGTCCCGTGCCTCGCCCATTGGCTGCCCCACTCCCGCCTCCCAGCTTCTTCTCCCTCCCACTTGCCCTCTTATGGAGGCCGCGTGGCGAAGGTGAGTGTGACCTGACCTCAGGTCGCTCCCCATGCCGCACGGCTCCTCCTGAGACTCTGCCCCGATTCACCGCCGCCACCGAGCCTGTTACTGTGTCCTAGGCATCCCTTTGTGCCCTTCCCTCTGTGCCCCCCAGCCCACTGCTTCCTGCTGCTGCCCCCTTTGCCTTTGGCTGTCCCGTGCCTCACCCATTGGCCGCCCGCTCTCGCCTCCAAGCTGCTCTTCCCTCCCCTTTCGCCTCTTATGGAGGACGCGGGCGAACGCGCAGCGGGTGCGTGAAGCGGGCGCGCAGCGGGCGCACCAAAGGCATGCCAAAGGCAAGCCCGTCTGTGCCCGTCCGCACCTGGACCGCGCCCAGCGCCAGAATCCCTGGACCCCGTGCCCCCCGCAACGCCAGACTGCACTACGACTCCAGCACCCTCCACGCACTCAACACCGGACAAAATCCTCCCTGCTACCGGGCTACCCCAAAGCGCACCCAAGGGCCCTTCGCCTGCAGGAACTGCAGATTCACCAGCATCAAGCCCACCAAATCACCAACCAGAGAACCCAACCACCTCAGATGCATCCTCATCAACACCTGCTCCGCTCGCAAGCACGCCATCGAACTCTGGGATCTCCTAGACTCTACCGACCCCGACCTCGCCTTCCTGACGGAGACCTGTCTGAAGGCCACCTCAGCACCAGACATCGCCATAGCCATCCCACAGGGCTACAAGATCTCCCGCAGAGACCGCACCAATGGAGTAGGAGGGGGAATCGCCATCATCCACAAGGACGCCCCCAGAGTCTCGACAGTCACCGATGACACCCTCACCACCGCCGAGCACATGCACTTCCAGATCCATACCGACCCCAACACCACCCTCAGAGGAACACTCATCTACAGACCACCCGGACCACGAACACAGTTCAGCGAAACCATCGCCGACCTCGTCAGCACCCACGCCCTCGCCTCCACGGACTACATCCTCCTCGAGGACCTGAACTTCCACCTCGAGAACAACAACGACGCCAACTCCATCACCCTGATCGACAACCTCGCCAACCTCAGACTCAAACAGCTCGTGACAACACCCACCCATGCCGCTGGACACTAAGCGTGGGCGGAAAATCCGTTCCGCTCGCGGATTTTGCGGATTTTCGGGAAATCCGCAATCCGCGAGATTTGCGGATTTCCCGCAAAATCCGCAAATTCGCACGCAGCGGATTTTTTTGGCGGCGCGCGGCGTTGGTGATACAATTTTTGCGGCGCGCGGCGTTTATCATCGTTTGCCGAGTTGTTTTTTTCGATAGTTTGCGAGTGCTGCGCCATTTTGGATCTTGCTGTGTGATCCCGCGGGAATTGGCGAGCGCGATTACGTCATCGCGGCTTGCCAGCGATAGTTTGTCAACGCGAGTACGACGAGATCACGTCTCGCGGTACTTCGCAATTGCGAGATTTGAGATGCGGCGCGCGAAAATATAAATTTGCAATTCTGCACAAGAAATCCACCAGCAAGCAGCATAAACCTTCTAGAAATGATGATTTTTATGTGAATAACTCCTTAGTTTGACATTTGCCTGCACTTTTTTAGCGAGGAGTCCATTTTGGGGAGGGGGGCAGGGGGGTGGGAGGAAGGAAGTTCCCCATAGTCTTCAACTTCCTGTTCCTGTTCAGCAGGCTCCTCCCAGTGCTTTGTCCATCTCCTGGTCACTTTTCATTCGGATGTGGACCTGGAAGGATTACCTTTTGTGGATGCTGCTGGATCTTTGGATTTGAGGCCTTTTTGACTTTCTTTGGATCACTGTTGGATTAGAAATTTTACAAGTAAGTTTGTTTGGGGCATTACAGTTGCTGCAACTAAAATTTTGGGATTTTCGATTTTTGGGCTGTTTTGGGGCCTTTTCCCCGGGGTACTCAGTGGTGGGTGGACTGATTCTTTCTGTGGGTTGTTTTGAACTTAAACATCATGGAGGCCATAGATGAATTGGGATTGTGCTGATTTTTCTGTGTTTTTCGATTTTTTTTTGTTGTAAAATTTTGTGTTTTTCGATTTTTGACCTGTTGTTGGGGCCTTGACCAGGGGTAGTGAGTGGTGCATGGGCCTAGTCTTTCTGTGGGCTGTCTTGAATTTAAACATCATGGAGGCCATGGATGGAATGGGATTGTGCTGATTTTGCAGTGTTTTTCGATTTTTGGGGGTGTTCATGGGGAGGGACATGCCATGTGGCTGGTGGCCATTTTGAGTGCAGCTACAGGCACTGGCCATGTGCTGGCAGGCAAGTGGCCATTTTGAATGCAGGCTTTGTTGTTAGGCCTCCAACCATTTTGCCTACTTTTCAACCTTTATTTATGCCAGGGGTAGTGAGTCTTGCATGGGCCTAGTATTTCTGTGGGTTGTCTTGAATTTAAACATCATGGAGGCCATAGATGAATTGGGATTGTGCTGATTTTTCTGTGTTTTTCGATTTTTTTTTTTTGTAAAATTTTGTGTTTTTCGATTTTTGACCTGTTGTTGGGGCCTTGACCAGGGGTAGTGAGTGGTGCATGGGCCTAGTCTTTCTGTGGGCTGTCTTGAATTTAAACATCATGGAGGCCATGGATGGAATGGGATTGTGCTGATTTTGCAGTGTTTTTCGATTTTTGGGGGTGTTCATGGGGAGGGACATGCCATGTGGCTGGTGGCCATTTTGAGTGCAGCTACAGGCACTGGCCATGTGCTGGCAGGCAAGTGGCCATTTTGAATGCAGGCTTTGTTGTTAGGCCTCCAACCATTTTGCCTACTTTTCAACCTGTATTTATGCCAGGGGTAGTGAGTCTTGCATGGGCCTAGTATTTCTGTGGGTTGTCTTGAATTTAAACATCATGGAGGCCATGGATGGAATGGGATTGTGCTGATTTTGCAGTGTTTTTCGATTTTTGGGGGTGTTCATGGGGAGGGACATGCCATGTGGCTGGTGGCCATTTTGAGTGCAGCTACAGGCACTGGCCATGTGCTGGCAGGCAAGTGGCCATTTTGAATGCAGGCTTTGTTGTTAGGCCTCCAACCATTTTGCCTACTTTTCAACCTTTATTTATGCCAGGGGTAGTGAGTCTTGCATGGGCCTAGTATTTCTGTGGGTTGTCTTGAATTTAAACATCATGGAGGCCATGGATGGAATGGGATTGTGCTGATTTTGCAGTGTTTTTCGATTTTTGGGGGTGTTCATGGGGAGGGACATGCCATGTGGCTGGTGGCCATTTTGAGTGCAGCTACAGGCACTGGCCATGTGCTGGCAGGCAAGTGGCCATTTTGAATGCAGGCTTTGTTGTTAGGCCTCCAACCATTTTGCCTACTTTTCAACCTTTATTTATGCCAGGGGTAGTGAGTCTTGCATGGGCCTAGTATTTCTGTGGGTTGTCTTGAATTTAAACATCATGGAGGCCATAGATGAATTGGGATTGTGCTGATTTTTCTGTGTTTTTCGATTTTTTTTTTTTGTAAAATTTTGTGTTTTTCGATTTTTGACCTGTTGTTGGGGCCTTGACCAGGGGTAGTGAGTGGTGCATGGGCCTAGTCTTTCTGTGGGCTGTCTTGAATTTAAACATCATGGAGGCCATGGATGGAATGGGATTGTGCTGATTTTGCAGTGTTTTTCGATTTTTGGGGGTGTTCATGGGGAGGGACATGCCATGTGGCTGGTGGCCATTTTGAGTGCAGCTACAGGCACTGGCCATGTGCTGGCAGGCAAGTGGCCATTTTGAATGCAGGCTTTGTTGTTAGGCCTCCAACCATTTTGCCTACTTTTCAACCTTTATTTATGCCAGGGGTAGTGAGTCTTGCATGGGCCTAGTATTTCTGTGGGTTGTCTTGAATTTAAACATCATGGAGGCCATGGATGGAATGGGATTGTGCTGATTTTGCAGTGTTTTTCGATTTTTGGGGGTGTTCATGGGGAGGGACATGCCATGTGGCTGGTGGCCATTTTGAGTGCAGCTACAGGCACTGGCCATGTGCTGGCAGGCAAGTGGCCATTTTGAATGCAGGCTTTGTTGTTAGGCCTCCAACCATTTTGCCTACTTTTCAACCTTTATTTATGCCAGGGGTAGTGAGTCTTGCATGGGCCTAGTATTTCTGTGGGTTGTCTTGAATTTAAACATCATGGAGGCCATAGATGAATTGGGATTGTGCTGATTTTTCTGTGTTTTTCGATTTTTTTTTTTTGTAAAATTTTGTGATTTTCGATTTTTGACCTGTTGTTGGGGCCTTGACCAGGGGTAGTGAGTGGTGCATGGGCCTAGTCTTTCTGTGGGCTGTCTTGAATTTAAACATCATGGAGGCCATGGATGGAATGGGATTGTGCTGATTTTGCAGTGTTTTTCGATTTTTGGGGGTGTTCATGGGGAGGGACATGCCATGTGGCTGGTGGCCATTTTGAGTGCAGCTACAGGCACTGGCCATGTGCTGGCAGGCAAGTGGCCATTTTGAATGCAGGCTTTGTTGTTAGGCCTCCAACCATTTTGCCTACTTTTCAACCTTTATTTATGCCAGGGGTAGTGAGTCTTGCATGGGCCTAGTCTTTCTGTGGGTTGTCTTGAATTTAAACATTATGGAGGGCATGGATGGATTGGGATTGTGCTGATTTTGCAGTGTTTTTCGATTTTTTTGTGCTCTATAACTGAACTGATGTTCCTCTGTCTTCCATTTTTTTTAGGTGCACAAGACTCAAGAGAACCACCAGTGCCAGGAAGAAGTCCTGCAGCGGTGTGTGTGTGCAGCATAACGTCACGCGACGTCACGTCTGGCCTCAGACAACTCTACAATTCGTGCAACTGCGGCCTGCTGTCTGACCTGCTCTGAAGAAGATGGCCCCAAAGAAAGTTCTCCGTAGCTCCTCTAGCAAGAAAGTTGCTAGTAAGGAGCAGAAGAAGCAAGTTACCAAGGAGGCTGGTGTGCCACCCGCCACTTTTTTTGGGAGCAAAAAAAAAAGTACGCCTGCAGCAGCAGGATCTGCTGGGGACCAACCTGAGAGCAGCACCCCTGCTCCATTGGGTTCAGTGCCTCCACCACCACGCCAACTTAAGTCAAAGCCCTTGAGTGCTTCAGAGGCAGTCAGTGTACTTCTCCAATCACCATCGACCAGTGATGTTGGCTCATCGCAAGAAAGTAGCAGCAATGTCCCTGAATCAACACAGGTTGTTGTAACTCATCTGACAAGTGTTGAACAACCACAGCCGCAACAACAACACCATGTGCAAGTACACGCCCAAGTACATGTGGAAGGAGAGGCAGCAAAAGGAGATGCGCAAGCAAAGGTGCATGGACGTTCACAAGTGCCCACAATAGTTGTTCCTCCCGAAGTAGGGGCACATTTGGAAATCGACAATGAAGCTGAGGTATCATTGGAAGCCACTCCTCCTGATGATCATTCATTGTCTTCCACATCCCTAGCAAGGAAAAGATCAAGGGGGGTGTCTACATCTTCTTCAAGCCCACCTCGTTCTGGTGCAAGTGATCTGTCTTGGGAACCACAACTGCGGTCTGACAGTGAGGCAGAGGCACACCATGATCTGACACCGTTACCTAAGCGTAAAAGGAAGGTCGTCCAAAAACTCAAACCTATGGAGTGTGATGAGGCTCAACAAGAAGTGACAGATACTGCTGGTGATGAAGCCTCTCACGATGACGACGAGCCAGTCATCACAAAGGTCACTGCAGCCCCACCGGGCATGCAGCAAAGAGACATTTTGACCCTATCCCGAGAAGCTGCTGAGCGTGATGACGATGTCGGCGAGGAGGCAATGGAAATGGAATCATTAGATTTGGAGTTAAGTAGTACACCAAAACCTACCGCTTCCATATTTCTTCGCAAGAAGGTACCCACCTCGTCCTCGACCTCAATTCGTGGTGGTGAAAGTGCAAAACGTACTGAAGTTCGGCAATCCACATCCTCCACTTCATCTGTCATTAGCAGCAGGACCACCACCACCAGTATCGCCGCCTCCTCCGGCCCCCGAAGACATTTCAAGTCTCCAGTTTGGGACTTCTTTAGTGTTTGCCCAAAAAAGGAAAACATAGCCATTTGTAGCCTTTGTAAGCTTCGATTTAGTCGTGGTAAGCTTGGTTCTAACTATGGTACCGGAGGCCAGAGAGGTCATCTTGAGAGAAGGCACCCTGTCGAATGGTTTCCGCACCTAGAGGCGGTCAAGAAAGCCGGAATTGCACGTAATGAAAACGTTGATTTGTCATCTGCTGATGACGAGGTAGAAGACGATTCAAACACTTCACTTACACCCAGTTCCCATGTCAGCAGCACACCCCATGGGAGCCACACTAAGAGTGTGGGAGAGAGTGAGACATCAATGCGGAAAAGTTCATCAGCGAGCGTAACTGGGTCGAAGAGATCATCATCATCCCGTAAATCATTGGTCCAGGGCAACATTAAAAAGATGTTGTTTACAGAAGCGCAATATGAACGCAACCACCCAATGACCCGTCTGTATAACACTAAGCTGGCTAAAATGCTAGCTCTGGACCTTCTCCCTTTTTCTTTTGTAGAAGGGGTAGGTTTTCTAGAATTAGTGACAGCGCTCTGCCCTAAATGGAAGGTTCCTAGCCGGTTCTATTTTGCCCGAGTTGCGGTTCCAGCACTACATGAAGATGTTCTGAAGGTGATTGGGGCAGCTTTGCAGAAGAGTGCTGTTCACACTATACATCTGACAACAGACATGTGGACCAGTGGCGCAGGCGCTGATTACATGTGCATCACTGCACACTGGGTCTCTTTTTCAGGGGCTAAAGCAAAGCTAAACTCAGGTGTTGACACTAACATTGTTTTTAAAGGTGCTCGGAAACATGCAACACTAGCCATGTTTGGTTTGGAGAAACGTCACACAGCAGAAAACATTTTGGATGTCTTTAACACAAAGGTCCTTAACTGTCTGTCCCCACTAAAACGCAAGGTTGGTTATGTTTCCACAGACAATGGCTCCAATATAGTTAAGGCCATGAGGGACGGTTACTATTTCAGAGTGCCGTGTTTGGCGCACTGTATAAACCTGGTTGTCCAAAAATTCTTGGGTAATAAACGCAGTGCAGCGTACAGTGTATTGGAGAACTGCCGAAAAATATGCAAGCATTTCAGGCATTCTTTTAAGGCCCGCAAGCAGCTGAGGAGCATGCTATATCAAAGTCAAATGCCAGTGAAAGCACTCATCCAGGAGGTGGTAACACGTTGGAACTCAACCTTCTACATGCTTGAGCGTCTGTATGAGCAGTATACGCAACTCGATCAATATTTCTTGAAAGAGGGTATAGAGGAGCTGAGGATGGGTGGGCCGCAATGGAACATAGTTGAAAGCCTAACACGCATGCTTCGTCCTTTTGAGGTCTTCACACGTGCAGTCAGCAAGGAGGACTCTAATTTGGGAAAAGCTATCCCATTGTTGTACATGCTGGAGGACCAACTGAAGGAGGTGTGTTCTGTGTTTCGAAAAGATGACAAAAAGAAAGACTCTTTGCTTCTGGCTGAGAAATTATTAGAGCTCCTACAAGGTGATGAACGTCTTCAAAAGATCCACTCAGAACAGCATTACATTTGTGCTACTATTCTGGATCCACGCTACAAAAAGGCGCTGGCAGGCAGAGCATTCTTTCCTTTTGCTGATGAAGATGTTACAAAGTACAAACGTTGGCTAGCCTTGTCAGCCAAGAAGTTTGAAACAGAACGGCTGGAAATTGAAGGAAATGGCAGTACATCAGCAGGCCATCCCCAGTCAAAACAATCCACTTCTGCACCTGTGGCTGTGGCACAAGTGACCTCTCAGCCGTTAAAGACACCGGCAACCGCATCATCTGCACGAAAGACAGCAGAAACATTGGAGGCTGAAGAGGATTGGCTAGCTCTGCGTGGGTTTGGTTCTCAAAAGGTCAGAGGCACAGCAAGAGCTACGCAAAGTGGAGGAACCTTGGAGGAGGACCTTGAGTCGATGGTGAAGGACTATCTGAATGACTCCACAGAGGTCTATGTTAATTCTGACCCATTGGCGTATTGGCATGGGAAAAAAGAATTGTGGCCACAGCTCACCAACCTGGCTTTAAACTACTTGTCTTGCCCACTCGCAAGTGTGTCTTCTGAACGGGTTTTCAGTGCGGCTGGTGGGATTGTAACTCCCAAACGGAGCCGCCTCTCGCCCAAAAATGTGGAGAGGTTAACAATGATCAAGATGAATCAGCACCTCATACCACCAGATATAAGAGTACGAGAGAGCGTGCCGGATGAAGAGGAGGTGGCCAGCACCATAGATGAGGGAATTTCTACTCTGTCAGGTGGCACTGACCTCACCCGGGCTGAATTCGCAGAGTATGATGACGAAGCCTTATTCTTATTCCTGGACCGTGATTCCGACTTCGAGCCCTGAAAATGAGACAACGAATCAATAACTTTCTTTTTCATCCTTATTCACTTTTATTCCTGTGTGTCTGTCTTTCTTTGTTGTGCACAGTTAATATAATTCAAACTTTAATCAGATAATCACAAAGACAAGCCCATCAGCAGAACTGTCTTCACTTGTTTGCTAATTTATTTGAAGGTGCCGCAGTCTGCATTCCTCAGGTTCACAAGTTCAGAAGAACATGCTCCTCTATCCTCCTCCTCCAGACTCCTATTTCCATCAAAGCAGAGGGCTGGTTTGCGCCCAATGAAGAAAGACTCAGCACTTGTGGGGGTGTTGTTCTACCTCTTTGCAGGTGAGTTGACGGGTCTGGGGCCATTGCTGGGAAGCACTAAAAGTGGTTTGTGCCAAATCCGAGGCGGAAATTTTTTTGTGTTTTTGATGACTTGCTTGCCTTTGAGGTGCTCTTAGGGGGGGTTCCGTCTGTTTGTGGGTGAGTTTCATGGTCTGAGAGCATTGCTGGGACACTCTAATCTTGATTGCATTTGCTTTTCAGGAAATCCGTCGTGCCAACCCCGACTTATGGCCTAGCTACGCAGCGCGTTTGGACCGAAGGCCCAGAAATATTGCAAGTATGAGATTTTGCTTTTGTCCTGTTTGGGGGTGTTATGCTTCTTGGCGGGTGGGTTGCCGGGTCTTGGGGCATTCCTGGGAAGGTCTAATACCGGGTAGAAGTGGTTGGGACTAAATCCAGGCCGATTTTTTTTGGGGCTATTTCTGACATTTTGCTCTATGTAGCGTTTTCGGGGGCCTGTTTGGGGGGCTTCCTGGTGTTTCTGGGTGAGTTTCGTGGTCTGGGAGCACTGCTGGGACACTCTAATCTTGATTGCATTTGCTTTTCAGGAAATCCGTCGTGCCAACCCCGACTTATGGCCTAGCTACGCAGCGCGTTTGGACCGAAGGCCCAGAAATATTGCAAGTATGAGATTTTGCTTTTGGCCTGTTTGGGGGTGTTATGCTTCTTGGCGGGTGGGTTGCCGGGTCTTGGGGCATTCCTGGGAAGGTCTAATACCGGGTAGAAGTGGTTGGGACTAAATCCAGGCCGATTTTTTTTTGGGCTATTTCTGACATTTTGCTCTATGTAGCGTTTTCGGGGGCCTGTTTGGGGGGCTTCCTGGTGTTTCTGGGTGAGTTTCGTGGTCTGGGAGCACTGCTGGCTATATCTACTTTACTTTGCAAGAGGTTTGAAGCAAATCCATGGTGGCAGAGGGGACTTAGGGCCTAGCTGCAGAGCGCGCGCGGAGTGATTTGGGAAATTTGTGAAAAATTGACTAAGTCCCCATTTTTGTACTTTTGCTCTTTGGCTGTTTGGGGGTCTTCTACTCGTTTTCTCCTGGGTTGACGGCTCTGGGGCCATTGCTGGGAAGCTCTAATACCGGATAAAAGTGTTTTGGACCAAATCCCAGGCGGAAAATTTTTTGTGTTTTTGATGACTTGCTTGCCTTTGAGGTGCTCTTAGGGGGGGTTCCGTCTGTTTGTGGGTGAGTTTCGTGGTCTGGGAGCATTGCTGGGACACTCTAATCTTGATTGCATTTGCTTTTCAGGAAATCCGTCGTGCCAACCCCGACTTATGGCCCAGCTACGCAGCGCGTTTGGACCGAAGGCCCAGAAATATTGCAAGTATGAGAGTTTGCTTTTGGCCTGTTTGGGGGTGTTATACTTCTTGGCGGGTGGGTTGCCGGGTCTTGGGGCATTCCTGGGAAGGTCTAATACCGGGTAGAAGTGGTTGGGACTAAATCCAGGCCGATTTTTTTTTGGGCTATTTCTGACATTTTGCTCTATGTAGCGTTTTCGGGGGCCTGTTTGGGGGGCTTCCTGGTGTTTCTGGGTGAGTTTCGTGGTCTGGGAGCACTGCTGGGACACTCTAATCTTGATTGCATTTGCTTTTCAGGAAATCCGTCGTGCCAACCCCGACTTATGGCCTAGCTACGCAGCGCGTTTGGACCGAAGGCCCAGAAATATTGCAAGTATGAGATTTTGCTTTTGGCCTGTTTGGGGGTGTTATGCTTCTTGGCGGGTGGGTTGCCGGGTCTTGGGGCATTCCTGGGAAGGTCTAATACCGGGTAGAAGTGGTTGGGACTAAATCCAGGCCGATTTTTTTTGGGGCTATTTCTGACATTTTGCTCTATGTAGCGTTTTCGGGGGCCTGTTTGGGGGGCTTCCTGGTGTTTCTGGGTGAGTTTCGTGGTCTGGGAGCACTGCTGGCTATATCTACTTTACTTTGCAAGAGGTTTGAAGCAAATCCATGGTGGCAGAGGGGACTTAGGGCCTAGCTGCAGAGCGCGCGCGGAGTGATTTGGGAAATTTGTGAAAAATTGACTAAGTCCCCATTTTTGTACTTTTGCTCTTTGGCTGTTTGGGGGTCTTCTACTCGTTTTCTCCTGGGTTGACGGCTCTGGGGCCATTGCTGGGAAGCTCTAATACCGGATAAAAGTGTTTTGGACCAAATCCAAGGCGGAAATTTTTTGGTGTTTTTGATGACTTGCTTGCCTTTGAGGTGCTCTTAGGGGGGGTTCCGTCTGTTTGTGGGTGAGTTTCGTGGTCTGGGAGCATTGCTGGGACACTCTAATCTTGATTGCATTTGCTTTTCAGGAAATCCGTCGTGCCAACCCCGACTTATGGCCCAGCTACGCAGCGCGTTTGGACCGAAGGCCCAGAAATATTGCAAGTATGAGAGTTTGCTTTTGGCCTGTTTGGGGGTGTTATACTTCTTGGCGGGTGGGTTGCCGGGTCTTGGGGCATTCCTGGGAAGGTCTAATACCGGGTAGAAGTGGTTGGGACTAAATCCAGGCCGATTTTTTTTGGGGCTATTTCTGACATTTTGCTCTATGTAGCGTTTTCGGGGGCCTGTTTGGGGGGCTTCCTGGTGTTTCTGGGTGAGTTTCGTGGTCTGGGAGCACTGCTGGGACACTCTAATCTTGATTGCATTTGCTTTTCAGGAAATCCGTCGTGCCAACCCCGACTTATGGCCTAGCTACGCAGCGCGTTTGGACCGAAGGCCCAGAAATATTGCAAGTATGAGATTTTGCTTTTGGCCTGTTTGGGGGTGTTATGCTTCTTGGCGGGTGGGTTGCCGGGTCTTGGGGCATTCCTGGGAAGGTCTAATACCGGGTAGAAGTGGTTGGGACAAAATCCGCGCGGAAAAGCCTTTAGTTTTGGCACTTTTTGTAACTTAGGGTTCGTTAGGGTTAGCCCTAGCAGCAGGATTGCATGTGTATCGGGGTGTTCTAGATTTTTCAAACTGAGTTCTGGGGTCTTAGAGCACTCGTGAGAATGTGTAATTTTGGTTGCAAGTCATTTGAAGAAAATCCATGGTGGGAAAGGGGGGATTTGGCATAGTTAAAGAAAGCCTTTGCCACTATTCTTAACTTAGGGTTCGTTAGGGTTAGCAGTATTTCTATTGCATGTGTTTGAGTGGGGGGGATTTCGAGTCTTGGAGCGATGCTGGCTATGGCTACTTTTGCTTGGTTGCTTGCAAGTGGTTTGAATGCAATCCACGGGGGGTAATGGGTAATTAGGGTACTTCGGCCTACTTTTACTTTCAAAGTAAGTTTTGTCTCCAGTTTTCTGCTAGGCCTCGTTTTTTGGGTGGGAGCACTGCTAGGAAGATCTATTTTTGTTCTAAAACACAGTTTACAGTACACCTAGCTTGAGGGGCAAGATCCGCTACATTAATTTGCCCATACTTATTTATCCTTCAAAAGGTGACTCAGAGTACGCACTTTCAAAAACATTGTACTGTCTGTCTACTAGGAAAAACAAATTGTGACTTTTTGCACTCCACAGCCTACATACCTTATATTTATTTATCAGTGGTGTTGTAATATTATATCACTTCCTGTTTTTCGTTGAATAATTACAGGCCGGGTTTCAGTCTCTGCAATGGGGAAAAAAGGATGGAGTCAGGCTTCACAGTAGCGAGCCACAATTCAGCATCAGGCAGGCAGTGGACAGGGTGTCTTCTGGTGACCAACATCGGTGGACGAAGCGTCGGCTGCAATGGAGGAGTGCCGCTAATAGGAGGATTTTTTTTCTGCGGGCAACTTACTTACCACTTCCAACAGGACCACTACAACCACATAGATACAGTATCCCTTGCCTTTTTCTCTGACTGTGACTGCATTTCTTTGCTCTCTCTCGGCTTCTACATTGATCCCTTAACACATCACTTAGTCCACTCCACTATCTGCACCACACATAGTCATTTGTAAGTGCTCCTACGTAATTCGCAAGTCGCAGCACGCCCCAGGCCGTAGAGGACTGGGATGGCCCCAATGATGAAGCATGTCACCAAGGGGCAACCCTGGTGAGTGAGGGGACACCTAGAAAAAAAGCAATTTCTCCTTTTCTATCTACTATACCTTCTGTCAGGTTACGCAGCCCCTAAGCGCCTACCGTACTATGAAACTACATTTCCCATGAGTAGGCGGGAGACTTGCAGACTATTTAGTGAGACTATATGAGAGTACCCTTGTATGTTAGGACATCACTTCACTGATGCCTGTCTTGTCTTCTCTTACAGGTATCCTTTCCCTGCTGACCCTACCTTTACCCATCCCACATTTTTTATTTTAGTTTGTTATTTTTCTCCCTCGCCTAATGCCTCGAACACCCTGTGTTTACACTTCTGGGTGTTGGTGACATTTGGAGGTGGAACCATATTTGCATCGACTGGATCACGGGGAGTAAACGTGACACCTTCCAGACCAACCCCATTGAGTGTTGTTGTGAATGGATTTATAGTGACCAGCAAGGCTCTCGGGTATCTGGCTACAGAGACCTTATGTTGAATATAGTTATCAATAATTCCACACAGGCCCTGTACTGTCGCATTCTTTCTTTCCACAGTTGTCGATGATATATTCTTACTCTGCTTGACAAAGAACCATTGCTAATGTGAAAGAACTTCAACCGAATTAGTAGTTATACTTTACCATTTGTTAGGCTACAATGTGGCACTGCTCTACTGTACTTCTGTCACCTGCTATATTCTCAGTTGTACCGTTGAATTGCTCAGGAGGACAAACCAGATTTCATTTTCTTTTTTTTCATAGGCATGCAACTGCCACTGTGTCACACCACTAGTACCACCGCTATGAGGAAATTTTATCCGACCAAGATTGCCAACGTTATTCGGTGTTTCCCGTGGAGCCAGCCCTGGGCCTAGCCCTACTTTCAAACACAAATTACAGGTAAGATAAGCGTTTGGTGGTTTGGGGGTATAATGGAGTATTAGTACGAGAGACGAGAGACTGAAGGTAGTACTACTAAAGTCCTAGGACTCTTGGATTCACTTCACTTAGTCTGTGAGAGGCACTTAGTGTTGAAAACATTTGGGCATTTACACTTAAAGGAAGAAAATGGAACTAAACTTTCAGGAAAACAGTCAACGTTAAACCCCCACCCACCAGGCAAGCAGTAAAAAACAGGTATGCTCAGATAAAGTTTGAAAAAGTATATTTATATCCCTAACAAAATAATCTCCCGCAAGACCCTCCCTAACCCCAACGATTGTCCTTCAAAAGTCCCCAAAAACCCAACTCCCAATTCCCACCCCCCAAAAGTCTCTAAAAAAGGGGCAAGGGACACTATGGGTGGATGCTGTTAACTTTTTGGGCCAGGGCATCATGCTCCTCGCGGAGCAAGGCGAGCTCCTGCTGAAGGCGGGACACCATCAGGGTAGTGCGGCGCAGGCGTGCCTTCACTGCCTTGCAGGTGCAAGGCCTGTGAGAAGCAGCTGTTGGCCTTGCTGCTCGGCGGTGGCGTTTGCCTTTGGCAGCCCGGCTCAGTCTCGGTGGACCACTGTGCTGGGTGGCAGCCGGTGGGGCCACGGAGGCCGATGCAGACGACGTTGTCGTTGTTGTCGACCGCACACTTTCCTCGTCCTCCAGGGCCACCAGCCGCCGATATTCCGCAACAGTGGCCTCGATTCTCCGTTGCCGGGCCGCTCTAGCCAGCTCCTTCCTCCTTGTTCGTTTGGAAGGAGAACCTATATGAAGAAAGAAAGACATAGTCTGTAACCAATGCTCTTTAAGATTAACTCAATCATTCAGCAGAAATGTGTGCTGCAGTACAACTAGCAACTTGCAAGCGCATTACATAACTATTGAGGCCAGTATCTATCTAACCTCACACTTCTTCATCCTTGCTCTAACATTAGTGGGAGTTTAAGGAACAAATTCTATGAGCACTGTGGACTTCCATTGGAGTCGACTATGAAAGTACACCAGTCTTATTCTTCTTCTTGTCTCTTGTTTTGGAAAATTGGTACGTTATTTTCTGCAAGCCGGCATAATGCCAGCGCGGTAAACTTGCACCCGAGAAAAAGAGACGCACGCCATGAGGAGTGACCTAGACTTGCGTTGCCGTTGCGTTACTGTACCCGTCCAGTACATGCAGGTGGTGAATCTCTTACTTTTCTATTACGGGTGGCACTGAGAATACTCTGTTACAACTCAAGGGCTACTGCTTAATTAATTTAACTTTCACCCTACAGTGGAAATGAGTACTAGAAATGGAAAATTGAAGAAGATAAATAATCTGATTATCTATCACTTCACATGGGATGTTTTTGCTTATATATGGGATGACTTTAGGTGCTTTGCTTTTTATTGAGTGACAGGCAGTGATACATCCACACATGAATGACTGAGTACTACTAAACTTATTAAGAGAGGTAGGGAGTGGCCACCATAATAACCGGATCTATGCAGTGCTTGCAATACAAACTACTGCTACTATTTATGGTAGTATTTGGACAAAATTAAAAGTTCTTTTCCTTGCCTTTCCTACACTGGAACGGACGTGCGGGTGCAGTGTTACATGCTCTTCAAAGTTACACTTAGTTCATCCACTGACCATCTACTCTCTCTAGATCATGGGTACTCACAAACTTTCTCTCAGGGGCTACATTTACAGTGTAGTTTGGGGCCGAGGGCCGCACTGGTGGGGGCGGAGTCAGAGGGGGCGGGGCTAAAGCAAAACGATAACTTGTGACCATGAGGTTGCACACAGGTCCCTGCAGCAGATGCCCTCATCCACTGAGCCACCAGACCCAGCATTTACATACATCTCTCTCCCTCCTGCTGTCCCTCCTGCCCTCCCTCCATCTCTCTCTCCCTCCTGCCCTCCCTCTCCCTCTGTCATCTCACTGTGTGTGTGTCTATCTGTGTCAGCCTTCAGCCCGGGTTGAGACCGCTTCCTCAACGCGCACACACAGACAACAACACCAAAGTACTTAACAGGTCTTTAAAAGACCATTAACATATTATTGAGGCTTTGTTTGTTTTAGCGCCCCTGCTTCTCCACCCTGACAATCACTGCTTGCCCGGCCCCACAGAGCAGAGGCTTTGTTCTATTTCACCTCTTTGTGGCCTTGCATCTCCACTCTGCTCTGTGGGGGCCGGGGGAGCAGTGATTGTCAGAGTGGAGATGCAGGGGCGCTAACAGGTGAAATACAAAAAAGCCTCTGCTCTGTGGGGGCCGGGGGAGCAGTGATTGTCTGCAAGGTCTGCGCACCGCCAAGGAAGGCTTGCCGGGCCACCACCGGCCCGCGGGCCGGCCCGTACTATGAGTACCCCTGCTCTAGATACACATATGCTATCTAAGAGTCAGATAGTAGCATGATCCAGGTATATGGACACATACAGTTTCTGTGTCACCCACCCAGGCTGTTGTCCTTCCACCCATCATTGCTTCATCATTCACCCAGCCATGCATCTCATATTCTTGCCTTCCCAGCTAGTCTTCAATCTCAATAAGTAAGGAATATATAAGAGCTTACCTCTGGCCGCCACCACCGTCTCAACTCTCACAGCCGCCGCCGCCGCCTCCTCCCCTGATGAATTGCCCTCCGCCTCCGTGTCGAGCACCACCACCACACTGGCCCCGCCACCAGATGTTCCACCTACAAAGTACATTTAAGAATCTTAGAATAAAGCACTCACTAGTCACTAGTATTTGGTCTAGGAATGAAGACATGTGAAAACAATGTAATTTGTGACTGTCTACGTTAAAGTTAAAAAAAATGTCCCTTTTTCCAGGGAAGGTTGTCTTGCTGCACTTTTTGGCACAACTGATGAAGGCTGATTTTTTAACACGCACCATTTTTCTCCACACAGACAGAAGATGGACTTCTAACAACAAGATCAAGTTGAAACCAGGTGAGAGCTCGGCTCGACCACAAGAAATGTCTTCAATTAATCGTCAGCACTAACCACTTTTCCATTATCAGTTAAACGTTTAGTTTTATTATGACTTCATTTTAATAAATGTGTTTACTTTTAATAAAGCTTTTAAATTTAAATACAATCTGTGTTTTTTGGTCCTCCAGACTAGAGTGACTGAGCGAAAGGTTTTGCAATTTTTGCAAGCATGAGTCCAGATAGAACACTTCAAAAGACATTATGGACAATCCCAGAGGACTGCACTAAGTTGATAGAGCTATTGCTGACTAGAATCATGGGAGTTTCGCCAACCGTGCAATCTTAGTTAGCTACACAGACAGACTAATAAGAATAATCTAGTAATACCACAGGGAGTCATAGTAGAGGCAGGATAAGAATTTAGATACAGTCTACAAGAAGAGCAAAGACAATTTTGAAAAAATTCAAATGAGGAACGCTAGGAAAAATAGGTACTAGTCTAAAATGAAAACTTACTGGGGCCAGCAGAGGAGCCCTCGCCTGCCCGATCCTGGCCCTGTTGAACAGCATCCGCCGCCTGCTGCTCCTGTGTCCTCCTCTCGCCCCTGGGGGGAGCTGACGTACAACATGAAAGAAAGAACAGAAAACATGGATGATTGTTGCTTGTCAATGTCAACCAAATCAAACATTTCAAAAGAACAATAACAAAATATTTCCGCGAAATTATATTGATTATGGTTACTTTTTATTTATTTGCGGACCTGTGACTTCGAAAGTCACGTAACTCACTAAACAAAGTACTGAAACGTTCACCTAGGACTGGCAGGCAGCAGTCCGCAGGCAAGACGCAAAGTGACAGACAAACTCCATTGTGATTTCAGTCAGATCAGTGACAACACTAACAGTTGCCTGCTACATTACCAGTCATTTAAATAGTCAAACTATCAATCCACCGCCACTATTTTTCTTATTGTCAGGGTTACAAAGGAAGGGGCAGATTTAAGCCCTTGCGGCTCTTTTGCGCCGTTCTTGCGTGACTTTTGTGACGCAGCAGCTAAACAAAAAAGGGCGCCATGGTGCGGCGTATAATATTATAACAACGTGACGCATTTGGGAGATGCATCCCGTTATAAAGCCCTGCGCCATCAGGGGGCGTTCCGGCGCAAGGGAGGGCATTCCTGCGCTGGAACACATCCTAATAGTGGCTGAGGGAAATCTACAAAATATCAATCAGTCACCTTTAGGACAATGATGCGTCACACAAACCCTGCACCTGCTTGAAGCAGACGTACGGCTTGACCCAGCATTGGGGAGATAGGGTACCCCAGAGCATTGATGGAGCTGCGCCATCGTTGCGACGCAACTCCAGCAGTAAAGCTTCGGTGACGTTTTGGGCCCATGGGGCGCCGCATTGCAAATACGGCGCACCATGTTTGGTGGTGGTAGCGGGCCGCACAATTAATGGCGCATCCCTGCTACTTTGCAGGGATGCGACGGTAATTGCAATTCTGCCCCTTAGGGGCATACTTACTTACGCGTTCTGGCGCATCTCCAGAGATGCGCCAGATCAAATGCGTCACGCAAAACTACCCTTGCGACACAGCAGATGTGCCTCATTTACAATGCGGCGCGCCCTGGCGCAAGGGTAGGCACTTGCGTGACGCATCTCGTCACGTAAGAGCGGCGCATCGCTGGAGTCACGTCGCCAACGCAATGCAACTCCAGTAATGCTCAGGGCCACCCAATACTTTACATGCTGTGTCAGTCCTTTCGCCTGCTTCGAGCAGACATAAGGAATTGAATTGACGTAGCAGCGTCGCAGAAGTGCCTGCGTTAAATCTTGTAGATTTCACGCAGGCAATTTTGCGAGGCGCACAGCCGCTGGACCGCCCACCCTGCGTACTAGGAACGCACCCATTGTGGTGCAGGCCCATGGCTTTATAACGTGACGCATCTCCCTAGATGCGTCATGCTGTAAATGACTTGCAGGGATGCGGCACGTTTACGCCGCTGTTGCGTCACGCAAGGCAACGTAAACGTGGCGCAAGGGGCTTGTAAATGTAATCTGCCCCCTAGTGTCTAGCATTACGCAGTTCTGTTAAGTACACTCATACATAATAGTTACTCAGGCCAATGAGACCACGAAATAGAAAACAAATAAGCATAGTAGCAACCCCACTGAGAAGGAGAGCAGTGCACCTGAAATGCACAGGAGATTTTGAAATATAATTTAACTACAATGTAATCGTCATCAGCGGCATTATTGGCTTGCTCCATGTAAAAAACAAATATTTGCAATACAACAACACAGAGCAGGAGAAAACATCATAGTAGTGAGTGATTAAATGCCAATGGCTACTACTACTCACCAAGCCCGGGGATCTCCAAGCCGAGCTGGTCCAGCAGGTCGCGCTCGCGGTCCAGGAGGTCCGTCCAGCGATGGGTGACCTGGCTGTAGGTGCGCTGGACCCCGTAGAGGTGGGATATGGCCCAGCACACCTTCTCCCACCGCTTCCGGCGCTCCCGCATGTTGTAGCCGCCGGCCGCGATCCTGCCGCCTCCCGCGATGGTCCTGGGCAGGCGGCGCTGGACGAAGTAGACCAGCGCGCCCACTTCCTCCGGGCTGAATATCTCCCGGCGCGTCACCTGCTCCCCCCTCGATCTC
The DNA here is from genome assembly GCF_964263255.1 of Lissotriton vulgaris. Classification (NCBI taxonomy): domain Eukaryota; kingdom Metazoa; phylum Chordata; class Amphibia; order Caudata; family Salamandridae; genus Lissotriton; species Lissotriton vulgaris. Next base: position 480,028 of record NW_028252494.1, read on the forward strand.
ACGCCTGCTGTCCTGCCACTGGGTCCAGCACTACTCCCCGCCGCCGCTGCGGCCCTCAAGTGCCTGGGCAGCTTCACGGCGCCTGGCTTGACCATGGTCTGGGCAGGTAAGGTAGGAAGAAGTAGAAAATTAAGAAAGAATAGGATAGGGAAGAAGAAAAGAAAAGAGTTTACAAAAGTAGTTTAAAAGTAAAGAAAAATAGCAGAAAAGACAAAAATATACAGCTAGGAAAAGAGAGGGATAGATAAGAAGCAAAATCGTAAAAAAAAAACTGAAAACAAGCAAAGGATGGGAAAGATATCAAGAGGATTAAACACCATGCCCAGACACAGGAAATGAATGAAAAACAAGATGGCCGGCGCCCGTTTCCGAGCGCGAAAGTCAGTTCGCGCGAGATTTTCCTCGCGATCTCGTGCGAACCTCTAGATTTCCCGCGCGATCTCGTGCGAACCTCTACTCGCAATGCGCTTACTGCGCGAGATTATACATAGCGGGCGGAAACGGAAATACGTCACGCAAACAAAATGGCCGCGCCCGTACTCGACCTTGGGGTAAATTCGCGTGTTGCGCTGCAAGCGGCTCGCGAATACTGCAAAAAAACTCGCGAAACAACAAGCCGCAAAAAAATAAAATGCTCATTCGCACGAATTGGCGGCTTCCGCGGTCGGTTTCGCACGACGCCGCGCCCCGCGAATAGCGCGAAAAAAACCGCAAAACGATTTCAGCAAAAGCAAAAGCAATGAGCAGGTGCAAAAGGTCAACCTCATGATTTGTAACGATTCTTTGTATTGCTTCCTGAGGGGGCCCTCCAGAATTCGGTTGCCTGCTTGCAAATATTGTGTGACCCTGCTCTGACCTTAACTGTATGCCACAAAGGTCCTGATTTACAGCTAAAGGAGCAGACAAGCAGGTGCCAGGCTGGAACTTTAAATTCTTTCAGTGACACATTAATTAGCCCCTAATTCATTATTGTCAGTTGGGGCAGGGCAGGTGTTGTAACTAATTTTGCAACAATGAAAGCACTTAGCAAGTGCAAAAGATCACTAATCAGGGCGCACTAAGGAAGCAGGTGCCAGCTAAAAAAATATTCTGTGACACATTAATCAGCCCCAAATTAATTCAGGTCACTTGAGGCAGGGAAGGTGTGCTTTGCTTTGCCGAAAATAATGTACACTGGACAACCAGAGGGTGTGGTGATGAAACAGAGGGTGGCATGGGTGGGCCAGAGGGTGGCATGAGTAGTCAGAGAGTGGCAGTGGTGACAGAGAGTGGCAGTGATGAAGAAGAGTGTCCCAAACAGGCTGGACATGTAGAAACAACAAGTTCGCAAAACTTGCGACCCGACAGGTAAGTTCGCAAATTGCGAAATTGTAAAAACCCTCGCGAACTGGCAGAAACACGGGCGAACACAAAAAAAAAAAAAAATCCGCAAATTCGCGGGAATTCGCGGATTTTGCGGATTGCGAATCCGCAAATCCGCAAAATTCGCGAACGCGAGATCCGCAAAATTCGCCCATGCTTACTGGACACACGCTGGACCCCATCTTTTCCACAAGCCCTCACGTCTCCTTCAACCACACCACGAACCCCACTGGACCGACCACAGATGTGTCCACTTCACCTTCAGGAAACCCACCACACACCACCGCACCCGACAGCTGCCACGCCGCTGCTGGGTCAAAGTCACCAAGGACCAACTGACCACCACCCTCGCCCTGAACCCACCCGCCGACCCCACCGACCCAGATGCCGCCGCGTCCAACCTCAAACGGTGGATCAACGACTGCGCAAACACCCTCGCCCCTCTCTAGACCTCCACAACCAAGCACACCAACAAGAAAGCAGCCTGGTTCACCGAAGACCTCCGGATCTCCAAGCACACCTGTCGGAAAATGGAGAAGAAATGGCTCCATGACCGAAAACCAGACAGCCCCACAGCCCACAAGAACGCCACCCGCAGACACCACCAACTCATCAGGACCGCCTTCAGGGACCGCCTTCACGGACCGCCTAGAAAACAACGCACACAACACCAAAGAGCTCTTCAGCATCATGAAAGATCTCTCCAACCCCAGCTCCAACACCAACAACATCCCACCATCACAAGACATGTGCGACTCCCTGGCCACCTTTTTCCACCGCGAGGTCGCCGACATCCACGACAGCTTCAACTCCGACACCCCCACACCCACCACCGAATCCACTACCCCTGCGACCACCACCCGCACCAATCGCCTGACCGCCTGGTCCAACGTCAGCAACGAAGACACCATCAAAACCATGAACTCCATCCACTCCGGATCCCCCTCTGACCCCTGCCCTCACCACATCTTCAACATAGCCAGCACAACGATCGCACCCCACCTCTGGAAAACAATCAACAGTTCCTTCGAGACAGCAACCTTCCCGGAAAGCTGGAAGCACGCCGAGATCAACGCCCTTCTGAAGTGGCCCAAGGCGGACCCCAAGGATCTCAAGAATTTCCGGCCCATTCCCCTGCTCCCGTTCCCGGCAAAAGTAACGAAGAAGATTGTCAACAAACAGCTAACCCGCTACCTCGAAGACAACAACATCCTGAACCCTTCCCAATCCGGCTTTCGCAGCAACCACAGCACGAGACCGCCCTCATCGCCGCCACTGACGACATCAGGATCCTGATGGACAAGGGAGAAACAGCCGCCCTCATCCTTCTGGACCTATCAGCAGCCTTTGACACAGTCTGCCACCGCACCCTATCAACACGCCTCCATGACACCGGAATTCAAGAGAAGGCCCTGGCCTGGACCACATCCTTCCTCTCTGGCAGAACCCAGGGCGTCCGCCTCCCACCCTTGCACTCAAAAACCACCAAGGTCATCTGTGGCGTCCCACAGGTATCCTCCCTATTACCGACTCTGCTCAATATCTACATGGCACTGCTCGCCCACGTCGCACGACAACATAACCTCAACATCATCTCCTATGCTGACGACACCCAGCTGATCATATCCCTCACAGAAGACTGCCACACCGCCAAAGCCAACCTCCACAGAGGAATGAAGGCCGTAGCCAACTGGATGAAGGACAGCAGATTGAAGCTGAATTCAGACAAGACGGAGGTCCTCATTCTCAGACCCACCCCATCAGCCTGGGACGACTCCTGGTGGCCCACATCGCTAGGCACAGCCCCGGAACACACAGACCACGCACGCAACCTGGGGGTCATCCTCGACTCTACCCTCTCCATGACCAGGTAAGTCAACGCCGTCTGCACGTCCTGCTTCAACACCCTCCGTATGCTCAGCAGGATCTTCAAATGGATCCCTCTTGACACGAGAAACACCGTCACCCAGGCCCTCATCACCGCAAGACTCGACTACGGGAACGCCCTCTACTCAGGAACCACAACCAAGCTCCTGAGACGACTACAACAAATCCAGAATGCCTCGGCACGACTGATCCTCAACATACCCCGACGCAACCACATCACAACCCATCTGAGAGGCCTGCACTGGCTCCCCGTCAACAAGAGGATCACCTTCAAACTCCTCATCCACGCACACAAAGCACTACACAACAACTGACCTACATACCTCAACAAAAGACTCAGCTTCCACACCCCCACCCGAAGCCTCCGCTCTGCCAACCTCGCCCTCGCCACAGTCCCTCGTATCTGGAAAACCACAGCCGGTGGCAGATCCTTCTCCTACCTCGCCGCCAAGACCTGGAACGCTCTCCCTGCCAGCCTACGACAGACTCTGGGCCTGCTGGCCTTCAGAAGACTCCTCAAGACCTGGCTCTTCGATCAGTAGCGGCCTCACCCCCCAGCACCTTGAGACCCTCACGGGTATGTAGCGCGCTTTACAAATGCAATGATTGATTGCTAGCATCAACTGTGATGCAATTCTCGAGATCAGGATCAAATGCACACAAAGCTGGTGCATCAGAGATTGCTTTCTTAATATTTTCAAATTCAGAATTGCACTCTTCAGACCAAATGAATTTTGTTTGGCTTTTAAGCAATAGACGAATATTAAAAATTTTGCTTGAGAAATCCTTTACTAATTTTGAATAAAACTCAACCAATCCAACAAAAGATCGAACTTCATCTTTGTTTTTTGGGTTAGGAGCATTCAAGACTGAATCAACAAGGGCAGGTTTGGTTCATATCCCTTCACCACTAATGACATGTCCTAAATATGTGATGGATTTTACCGCAAATTTACAGTGTGGAATCCATATGGTCGCACACTGCTCCTCCTACCAGCGGGTTTAACCCTGAGCATTATGGTTAATGCAGTTTATTCCAGCGTGTGCGCTTCTAGGAAAATGTTGAGTATATCCACCGTTGTGCTGGCCATCCCTGGACACTTGTTTCTAGGTCATTACATTTCATCAGCAGGGAATAGGCGTGTGTATGGGGTTGCTGCGTACGCTGCCAAAATGTTCTCAGATCTTGAAACCTCTTGCGGCGCGCAGGTGCGTAACCATGAGCTCGTCAGCTCGATCGGCTCTAGGGAGCCTTAATAAACAGGAATCCATATGGTCGCACACTGCTCCGCCTACCAGCAGGTTTGCCCCTGAGCATTATAGTTAATGCAGTTTGTTCAAGCGTGTGCGCTTCTAGGAAAATGTTGAGTATATCCACCGTTGTGCTGGCCATCCCTGGACATGTGTTTCTAGGTCGTTACCTTTCATCAGCCGGGAATAGGCGTATGTATGGGGCTGCTGTGTAGGCTGCCAAAATGTTCTCAGGTCTTGATACCTCTCGTGGCACGCAGGTGCGTAACAATGAGCTTGTCAGCTTGACCGGCTCTAGGGAGCCTTAATAGACAGGAATCCATTTGGTCCCACACTGCTCCTCCTACCAGCGGGTTTACCCCTGAGCATTATGGTTAATTCAGTTTGTTCCAGCGTGCGCGCTTCTAGGAAAATGTTGAGTATATCCACCGTTGTGCTGGCCATCCCTGGACACGTGTTTCTAGGTCGTTACCTTTCATTAGCAGGGAAAAGGCGTATGTATGGGGCTGCTGCGTAGGCTGCCAAAATGTTCTCAGGTCTTGATACCTCTCGCGGCGCGCAGGTGCGTAACCATGAGCTCGTCAGCTCGACCGGCTCTAGGGAGCCTTAATAAACAGGAATCCATATGGTCGCACACTGCTCCTCCTACCAGCGGGTTTACCCATGAGCATTATGGTTAATGCAGTTTGTTCCAGCGTGTGCGCATCTAGGAAAATGTTGAGTATATCCACCGTTGTGCTGGCCATCCCTGGACACTTGTTTCTAGGTCATTACATTTCATCAGCAGGGAATAGGCGTGTGTATGGGGTTGCTGCGTACGCTGCCAAAATGTTCTCAGATCTTGAAACCTCTTGCGGCGCGCAGGTGCGTAACCATGAGCTCGTCAGCTCGATCGGCTCTAGGGAGCCTTAATAAACAGGAATCCATATGGTCGCACACTGCTCCTCCTACCAGCAGGTTTACCCCTGAGCATTATGGTTAATGCAGTTTGTTCAAGCGTGTGCGCTTCTAGGAAAATGTTGAGTATATCCACCGTTGTGCTGGCCATCCCTGGACATGTGTTTCTAGGTCGTTACCTTTCATCAGCCGGGAATAGGCGTATGTATGGGGCTGCTGTGTAGGCTGCCAAAATGTTCTCAGGTCTTGATACCTCTCGTGGCACGCAGGTGCGTAACAATGAGCTCGTCAGCTTGACCGGCTCTAGGGAGCCTTAATAAACAGGAATCCATTTGGTCCCACACTGCTCCTCCAACCAGCGGGTTTACCCCTGAGCATTATGGTTAATTCAGTTTGTTCCAGCGTGCGCGCTTCTAGGAAAATGTTGAGTATATCCACCGTTGTGCTGGCCATCCCTGGACACGTGTTTCTAGGTCGTTACCTTTCATTAGCAGGGAAAGGGCATATGTATGGGGCTGCTGCGTAGGCTACCAAAATGTTCTCAGGTCTTGATACCTCTCGCGGCGCGCAGGTGCGTAACCATGAGCTCGTCAGCTCGACTGGCTCTAGGGAGCCTTAATAAACAGGAATCCATATGGTCGCACACTGCTCCTCCTACCAGCGGGTTTACCCCTGAGCATTATGGTTAATGTAGTTTGTTCCAGCGTGTGCGCATCTAGGAAAATGTTGAGTATTTCCACCGTTGTGCTGGCCATCCCTCTCGGGGCTCGTCAGCTCGCCTGGCTCTGGGGAACCTTAATGACGATCTCATGGTTACACACCTGCGCGCCGCGAGAGGTATCAAGACCTGAGAACATTTTGGCAACCTACGCAGCAGCCCCATACATACGCCTATTCCCTGCTGATGAAAGGTAACGACCTAGAAACACGTGTCCAGGAATAGCCAGGACACAGTGGATATACTCAACATTTTCCTAGAAGCGCACAAGCTGGAACAAACTGCATTAACCATAATGCTCAGGGGTAAACCTGCTGGTAGGAGGAGCAGTGTGTGACCATATGGATTCCTGTTTATTAAGGCTCCCTAGAGCCGGTCGAGCTGACGAGCTCATGGTTACGCACCTGTGCGCCGCAAGAGGTAACAAGACCTAATCACATTTTGGCAGCCTACACAGCAGCCCCATACATACGCCTATTGTCTGCTGATGAAAGGTAACGACCTAGAAACACGTGTCCAGGGATGGCCAGCACAACGATGGATATACTCAACATTTTCCTAGAAGCGCACACGCTGGAACAAACTGCATTAACCATAATGTTCAGGGGTAAACCCGCTGGTAGGAGGAGCAGTGTAGGACCATATGGATTCCTTTTTATTAAGGCTCCCTAGAGCCGGTCAAGCTGACGAGCTCATGGTTACGCACCTGCGCGCCACGAGAGGTATCAAGACCTGAGAACATTTTGGCAGCCTATGCAGCAGCCCCATACATACGCCTATTCCCTGCTGATGAAAGGTAACGACCTAGAAACACGTGTCCAGGGATGGCCAGCACAACGGTGGATATACTCAACATTTTCCTAGAAGCGCACACGCTGGAACAAACTTCATAAACCATAATGCTCAGGGGTAAACCCGCTGGCAGGAGGAGCAGTGTGCGACCATATGGATTCCTGTTTATTAAGGCTCCCTAGAGCCGGTCAAGCTAACGAGCTCATGGTTACGCACCTGCGCACTGCGAGAGGTATCAAGACCTGAAAACATTTTGGCAGCCTACGCAGCAGCCCCATACATACGCCTATTCCCTGCTGATGAAAGGTAAAGACCTAGAAACACGTGTCCAGGGATGGCCAGCACAACGGTGGACATACTCAACATTTTCCTAGAAGTGCACACGCTGGAACAAACTGCATTAACCATAATGCTCAGGGGTAAACCCGCTGGTAGGAGGAGCAGTGTGCGACTATATGGATTCATGTTTACACTTAGTGTTCCACAGTCAATCCCTTGCATTCCAAGATACCTAAGACATCTTTAAGGATCATGTCATGTTCCTGTTTTTCTTTACCATAAACAAGGATATTGTCTTGGAAGCAACGTACATTATCAAATTTGCCAAAAATTTGGTGCAATAACCTTTGAAAGATGGCAACCGCAGATGCGAGACTAAAAGGTAATCGCTTGTATTGAAATCACCCTGAAGGGGTAATGAACGCTGTCGAAGGTTTGCTTTCCTCTGAGAGACAAATCTGGTGATATGCAGCAGATAGGTCTATCGTGGAAAACCAATTTGCATCTTTAATTAAAGGTAACATCTCCGATATCTTTGGTAATGGGAACTTATCAACCACAATGTTGTTATTCAGATGTCTTAAATCAATGCATAGCCTCAACTTACCGTTGCTGAGGCGTTCAACAATGATTGGAGAAATCCATTGTGATGACTCAGTTGGTTCAATTATATCAGCTTTGACAAGTTTTTCTAATTCAAGATCAACTTCTTTTCTCAAACAAATGGGAATATTTCTAACTTTATGGATTTTCGGGCAAGCATCAGGTTTCTTAACTATTTTGTGTGTAAAATCATTCAACTTGCCAATTTCCTTACTGAAAACTTTAGGGAAAGTATTCAAGATTTCTTTACAAAAATTTGTATTGTCATCTATGAGCATTACAGGATCGTCACTATTGGGATGAAGTATGATGCCAAGATCACCTTGATCTCTCCATCCCAGCACAGAGGGACCTTTTTTTGAAACATACAATTTCCCAAATGATTCCCTTCCTTTAAATCTAAAAAGAAGAGATCGGAAACTAACTATGTCTATTTTTTCTCCAGAAAATCTAGCTGGATGAATATCAGAAGGAGATAATTCATTTCCCAGTTTTTTAGCAAACTTATTATTCCAAACTTCTTCATTTACTATTGTCCATGGGGATCCAGAATCTGCATAAATTTGTATATTTACACCACCTAAAGACAATAAGCACAAAGGTTTATTTTTCTTGTCTCCGGACTTATCAATAATGTTCATTAAAAACATTTCCTTATAATTAAAATCACTGTTGTCAATGACTACGTTATCAGCAATAGTGTGCGAAGAAAGTTTCTTGACTAAGCTATCATCCTCATCAGAACTAGATTCAACATCATCAATACATTTAGCTTTAACAGATTTCTTCCTATGACACACTTTGGCAAAATGCCCAACAATGTTGCAATTTGTACATTTTTGTTTTAAAGCAGGACATAGTTTGTTAGATGCTAAATGTGAACTGCTATCACACCAATAGCATTTTAAATTGTCATTCTTCTTAGATGAATCCTGCTCAGAAGATTTGAAGTTAGGCTTTCTGTTCTTATCAGAAGATTTACCCTTAATCCTACTGACAGTAGTTTCATTTTTTTCATCAATTTTAGTCTCATTTTTTAATGCTTTAGCACTGTGACAAGAAAGCTCCGCTTTTCTTACATTTGCTAAGATATCTTTCAAATCAGAATCACCATTAATCCATAGGCCATCTTGAATGGAATCTCTTGCATGCATAACCACTTGGTCCCTTATTAATTGATCTTCTAAATGGTCAAATTTACAATCATCAGCAATAAGTCTAAGAGCAGAAACATATTCATCAATAGTCTCATCAGGTTCTTGCTTTCTATGGAAAAATGTGTACCTGGTAATTCCAATACAAACTGTAGGTGCGAAGTGGTTATCAAAATCTTTTAAAATTGCCAAAAATTCATTAACATCTCCACTGACAGTTTCTTTTTGCATGCGCGCATGAGCTTTCAATCCTGCAGGGCCAATTGAATATAAGAAAAGCGTTTTCTTGCTATCTGCAGACATTTTACCATCCAATTCAATGGCCTTAATGAAATTTAAAAAATAAGATTTCCACTCTAACCATTTAATTGAAGGCTCAGCTCTAGAAGACCAAAATGGTTGAGGGGGTTGAATTGTAAAATTCTGTTGTGATGCCATGTTAATTAAATGACAAAATAACATTAAAAAAAACAGGTACCTATCAAAGTAACGTTAATATTCAGAAAATAGAATTTCTAAAATGAAGAAAATTGTACCGTATAATAGTGAAGGAAGAAATCAGGCTGACTGGCTGACTGAAGAAAGGAACTAGCTCTTAAATGACAATCGTGCGCTTGTTCTTTTTCAATAAAATGACAGAAATGCACAAATGTCAGTTTCCGACTTTGCTGATAAAAAATGAAAATGGAGGCACGTATTGACCGTTAGCGTGACCCTACGCGCATACGTAGTTGCACTGCAGTGCGTCAGGAATGAGCAGCGTACTAGAATCCAGGAGAGTCAGGAGCCGAAAGTTCCAGGGTGAGCTCAGCTTCGATGTGGAACCTGGCTCGAGCACAGTCACAAATTCAAAAATGCACATTGCGCACAAAGTAAGTGGGGGTATTATTAAATCCAAAGGAAATAACAACGTCTTACCCCGGTGGTGTCCTTGAAAAGGCTCGTTGTAGAAGCTTACCAGGAAGAAAAAAAAATATACGCAAATCACGCAGCTCGAGAAAAGGTCAATAATGAAGAAAATAAATACATTTTTGGGTTCTTCCAGTTAAATCGATGTTCCTTTGTCGCCAATTTTGTTAAGAAATCTCCAGGAATCCAATAAGTAAAAGTATTTATTCAGGATGTGAACATCGATAGAGTAGCCTTCCCTCAGTCCTTCTCCCAGTAACAGCGCACTCAACTGACGAGATTGCTTGGGAGAACAACTGAAAGACTCAGAATGTATAACTAAACAATAACATGCTGTCATATAGATATATATATAGCTTGTATGCTGTGATAAGTTAGCATCAGCTTTTTAGGAGTTTAAACGCCATTTTACCTTTCTGACATGGCACATAGCTGTTGCTTTAGCTTTGAGCCTAGTAGAATGTTTTTGATTCATGCGAGAATATTATGTTGTTGCTCTGATATCAGCCTTGCTTGGCGAGCTGTGTCTGTACAGTGTGTGCAGAAACCTTCAAGAATATCTCAACACAGTGGTTGTTGTGAGCACTGATCTCCGCACGTTCCTAGACATAACATACATGCAGCTGCAGCCAAGTTCTGGCTTTAGCCGCATTTTATATTGCTTTGCACAAGAGCATACAAGCACACTTGATGGTGCTTCGCATGCAGAGAGCTGGTTGCTGATGATGTGATCCTTTACCACTAGGATCTTGAGGAATGGGGCCGCCCTGCTAAAATCCAAAGAGACCTTTTTAGATATAATATAATATACTAGCTTGGGAGGGTGAGAATTAGCTTTTGTTAAACCCTATTCATTTTAACATAATACCATGCTTTCACCGTTTGTGTTCTATGAACTAGTGACTATGCTGATTACTTTGTTTCTTATAATATGTTTGCTTGTATTAGCTAAGATATTGCGTTTGAGAACACTTCATTAGTCAATAAACATTTCAAATATGCATGTGTCCTCTTTTACTCCTTGTTCTGGATTGAAATGATTGTATATGTGGAATTTTAGTTTGCGATCTGAACATCATCTGCGCCAGCTTGTCACCTATGTACTACGTGCACGACAGCCATTTTAGGTCACCTATGTACTACATGCACGGCAGCCATTTTAGATATCATGGTCTCCCTGTCCACGATCAATCGCCAGCGCGCCCCTCTGACCCAGCAAGTATTCTCCGCGCACCCTGGCTCCCCCTCCCTCCCCCTCATGAGCATGACCCTTCTGCATGACCCTGTCCTTGGGAGTCACGCCAGCGCCTGACCAACACCTCCTCTCCTCCCATGAATGCCCCTCTGTTGATAAACCTTCCCTCCGCACTGGTCTGTCCACACGGCATGAATACCACTCCTTTGATGACCCCTCACCCCGTGTCCAGCTGTCCACTCAGGTCCGAGGCCATTGCCTAAGCCGGGAGATATCATTTACTGCCCCTTATTGTATGAGGTCGCTCTCCTTCAAAGGACCCTCTATTGATCCAGGCCTCCCCACCCCCTGTGATATGATCAGGCGCACACATCCTTAGACTCGGCGGAACACTTAGCTGCGTGATGACCCCCTCCTCTTATCAGCAGGTTGAGGACCTCTATTGTGAAGGTATATGGGGGTGGGATTGACACGAGGATTACGGGGATGTCTTTTCCTTTATGCCACAATGTTCTGATTGTAATAAAGAAAGGTCACATGCCATAAACCAGTGTATAAGAGGCCAGGCCTCCGAGAGGCTGTTAGAGCACCTCGAGACGATACCTTGTTGTCTGATCTGATGTGTTCTGCTCCGTCGGAATAAACTTCTGTTTTCCTGCCTTCTGGTCTCCGGCGCCTGCCTCATTGCTTGGTAATTTGAATGGTACAAGGGCGGTTAGCGCCGGGCAAATCTTGAGAAAGGTCCTAGCCCTACCTTTTTCCACAATTGGCGTCCCAAAGCGTGGGGCCCATCAGCGACACGTGGATCCAGTGGGAGAGGTCCCGATGACAGAGTGAACGACTGCAACGATCGGGAAGAGCTCGTGTCCGATAGACCCTCGTCTGACAGCCGATCATCCGACCTTCACTAGTTCTGAACAGACCTCTCTCGAGTGATCTACGGTCCTGACTGGGAACCATCAGGAGTGCCACGAACATCACGAAGGAGAGAGGACGATCGGGCGCTGGATCCAGAGGACAGGAAACCGTCCATGCGGTCCGGGTAAGGTCGTGTAAGCACGACGAATTGAGAAAAGATTGTTTTTGTTTGGATAATACTAGTATTACGCTTTGTTGAAACCTCTGGAGATTCGCTGTCTGCAAACGGAGAAAACAACAGGCTCTCTCTTTGCAAACAGTGAAGGATAGGTAACGCAGACTTTTTTCCCCGTTGTAATCCGTCGTGCCTATCTTCCTCCCCCACTGTTTCCCGAACTATCGTTCGTGGATTATTGTCTGGAGATTCTTTTTCTGCAAACAGGGAAGAACAAGGTCTCTCTTTGCAGGTAGAGAAAGAGTAGGTAACGATAACTTTTTGTGCCCACTTATTCTCCCCACTGATTGTTTTGATTGACCGATTGTTCGGTATTGGTTCGTTTGAGGTATTCACCGCCGGCAAACAACGGAGAATAGAAATATTCTGTCTAGTCTTTGCCCGCTGTGATAAGATAGGTAGTGCAGACTTTTGTCCCCGTTGTAATCCGTCATGCCTATCTTCTCCCCACTGGTTGGTAGCCTGTTTAGCCCGGACCGCTTATTAGAGATGAACCATCCAGCTCCACTGGAGGGCACCCCTAATAAGGACATGTTCACTAAGTATGGACTAGTCGCTATAGCTTACACTAAACTATGGCATAAATATACGAAAAAGAACCCTGAAAGTCAGTGGCCACTGATAGGTTCCTTTAATGAAAATAAAATAAGAACATTAGAAATAGCGCTCCAGAAGAATAAGACCACGCCCACTATGCTCGACAGTATCGGCATGTGGCGCAAAGAAACGGAACAACGAAAGAAAAGAGAAGAAGCAAAAATAGGGAAAGAATTACGAAAGGCAGCCCACCTAGCCGCAAAGCAACTAGAAGAGGAAATAAAAGAAAGAAAAGAAGCTACACAAAACCAAGAATCAGGGTCGACAGGCCAATGTCCTGTTAGGACCCCCTCTGCACTCTACCCTGAATTGCCCTCCAAACAACGGGCAAACGATGAGTTACTGCTAGGTCCCCCAATCATCTACATGCCCCCTCCATATGCTCCCAGTCAACAAAGCCTGCAAGCCCCGAGTGTGAGTGAAAGTGACCCTAGCGCTAGTGCACCGGCCCTCACGGCCTCCACACCAGCCACATTAACAACTTCGTCAGACGATCCCGAGGCTAGTAAACAACCACCAGCCAGACCAAATAGGTTAAGCAAAGACGAGCGGGATGGGATCGACAAAATAGCAAAGACATTAGTAGAACGAAGGGAGAGCGAAGATTACACAATGAGCGTATATAATTCACATGCCGACAGCCACAGACGGCATTTCATCTTGCGATTCAGCTACTACACCCTGAACGCATATGAAGATAGGTATCAAAGTAAGGGTCCCGCTAAACTAACAACGCTGTATAGGAAAATTGATGTTGGAGATGGGACTGAACGTGAGGCGACGGAGCTCTTCATGCAGATGCTTGAGGTCTTCCGCCACCTCACGGAACAAAAACCAGAAGCCAAGGTTACAGTCCCTGAAACAACCTCGGTAGAAGTAGCCAATACTATGATGCCTATCAGAGAAGCGGCCCCTTACTGGATCCCGCCACGGGGCCAGGGAACAAGCGATGATATTAATAATGAAAATGCAAAAGGGAGGGTTGTGTACAATTGGGTTTACCAACCATGGGACCGACAAGATATCCTAACCTTCAAACAAACCCTGCCCGATTTAAGAAAGAACCCGACGGCATTTTATACCGAATTAGGCACAGCCTTGGGTTCGACAATAATGACTTTAGCGGACATTGACTTGTTCTTTGGGTTATGCCTGCCAGCTGATGTGTGGAAGCAAATCCGGAAGGCTGACCACACGGATCTGTTTGGACATACCTGGGACCAACTCGGTAAACTAGATAGACAGCGAGAGCCGGGGAGGAAACCAGTAAAAGACATACTGGAACTCCCAGACAAACTAGTCCAGAAATTAAAGACACTGATTCCAGAAAGAAAGGTAGACTGGTCGATAGTCACGGCCTGCCGACAGAAACCCCAGGAAGATGTGTCAGAATACTTCTCCCGATTCGAGACAGTGTTCTCCGACTACAGTGGCCAAGACATGACCACCGCAACCGGACAGCACCTGTTTGTACAAAATTATGTAAAGGGCCTAACACAAGAAGTCTCCCAAAAACTGCAGACGAGTGAGAGTAGTTGGGGGGCCTCCAAACCCGCAGCTATCCTTCAGATGGCTCAGTATTACGAGCACCAAAAGAATGAGAATGATAGGGCGTCCGAGAACAAGAAGAAAGACTTAAAGGAAAGGGTAATGATAGCCCAGATACAGGGTATAGCGGTAGGACGGGAACACCAAAGGGGGAACTACCAATCTACCACCCCCAGAGATCTACCTCCTAAAGATCACACCCCAACACCTCACACTGGGCGTAGAGATATTAGCAATGACCAATGCGCCTTCTGCAAAGGGTTCGGCCATTGGAAATCCCAGTGTCCGGTTCTACTAGAGATGAATAGAAATAGGGACTCCAGGGATGTGGCAGGAGGGCCAAGAAATAAAGTACAAGGACGAGGGCACACCAATGACACCAACAATGACAGATCAGGGAGACTGAACACATTTGACCGTCCGCGACAGAACCAATATCAGCTGTCCGAAGCTGAAAATGCCCCCGACTTTGCATAGGACTGCCAGGGGCAAGGGAGGGATCCAGTCGAGCTCTGTGTTGACCAGCAAGGTCCTTATGTCACCGCTAAGGTCCTGGGTACAGAGTCTCCATACTTGGTAGACACTGGGGCGACACGTAGTGTGTTATCAAAACGACTGATTCCAAGGGCACCCTTGTCTGGCTCACACATAACGTCGATAGGTTTCGATGGAACGCCCTCCACTAACCCCCTGTCCGTACCTATTACCTTTGACCTAGAAAACAACACCACTGACGCGACATTTCTGCTTTCCTCCAACTCCCCTGACGCCATTATGGGCATTGACTTACTGAAACATTTTCGAGCTACCATTAGGTGTTCCCCAGATGGAATACGAGTCATCCTGTACGACAACCCAGACTTGCCCAGATCCCGTCCCCCACGACACATGTGCTCCATAACTGACGCTGACATGTCCTTGCTTGACACCCTGCCTCCGTACCTTTGGGCCAAAAATGACTCTGATGTGGGGCGAATGATGATTGATCCTATTCACATAACTGTACGACAGGACGCTATGCTCCTGAAACTTCCGCAATATCGGATATCGCCAGAGGATGAGAAGGCACTGGTAGCGATCATTCAGTCTCTGGTAGATGCAGGAGTGGTTGAAGAGGTGGTTAGCAACGTCTGCAACAGCCCAATCCTACCTATTGTTAAGAAGCAAGGTGAAGGAGATGAGAAAGCGTACCGCTTCATCATCGACTTACGAGAGATTAACAAAGTGGTTGTACCCCAATATCCTGTAGTCTCTGATATCACCACCATTTTGACCCTCATCCCGTCCACTGCCACCACCTTCACTGTTATCGACCTTAAGAACGCGTTTTTCTCTATCCCCATCCATCCAGACAGCCGTTATCTCTTCGGCTTCACTTTAAAATCCCGCTCGTACCGATTTTGTAGAGCTCCCCAGGGGTACACTGAAAGTCCCAGCATTTACAGCCAGGCCCTCAAAAGACAGCTGGATGCCTTCCAGCTACCAGAGGGTGTGGTGTTGATCCAATATGTCGATGATATCCTTTTGGCGGCCGACACCACCCCACTTGCAACGACAGCCACCGTCCAACTCCTACACTTTCTTGCAGAAAATGGCCATAAAGTCTCCAAAAAGAAGTTACAGTTCTGCCAGCCACAAGTGACTTACCTGGGCCATCTTCTGTCCAAAGAAGGGAGGAAACTTACACCCGACCGAATCCAAACCATCCTAGACACCCCCATCCCAAAAACACAAAAGCAGGTCCGCTCTTTGGTTGGCCTAACCTCTTTTTGCAGACAGTGGTTGCCTAATTACAGCCTCATTGTGAAACCATTACTTGCCCTGCTGACCAAAGATGTCCCCTCCCCGCTTCCTTGGACCACTGAGTGTCAAGCCTCCTTTAAGGAATTACGGGATGCACTCTGCTCAGCACCCGTCCTCGGAACGCCGGATTACTCCAAACCCTTCTCCCTCTTCACCCACGAAAGGGAGGGGTGTGCATTGTCTGTCCTAACTCAATCAATTGGTCCTAAGCAGCGCCCTTGTGCCTACTTCTCCGCCACTCTTGATCCTGTAGCCAGAGCCTTACCTGCCTGCCTTCGAGCGGTAGCTGCCGCTGCTGTCTCTATCCCTCAGAGCGAGGGAATCGTACTTTCCAACTCCCTCACAGTGCTAGTACCCCATGCAGTCGACACCCTCTTGAACCAGACAAAGACCCAACACCTGACTAGCGCACGACTGACAGGGTACGAGTTGACTCTGCTTGCACCCCACATCACACTAAAGAGATGCACGACTTTGAATCCCGCCACATTGTTACCCCTGCCTGAAAATGACCCCGACATTCCTCCCATCCACGACTGTGTGACCCTCACGGACGAACAAACTAGGAGTAGGGTTGACCTCCGAGACACTGCTTTTACTGACCCCCATGGAGAGCTATGGGTAGACGGCTCATGCATCAAACTCCCAGATGGCACCACTTCAGCTGCCTATGCAGTAACGACAGCCCGAACAGTAGTTGAGACAGCCTGCATCACACAACGATCTGCCCAGGCAGCAGAGCTGATAGCCCTCACCCGAGCATGCATCATAGCCGCAGGGACCACCGCGAACGTATATACGGACAGCCAGTATGCCTTCGGAGTGGTCCATCATTTTGGACTCCTGTGGAGGGAGAGGGGATTCCTGACGTCCCACGGCACCCCGATCCTCCACGGAGATCTAGTTTCCGCTCTGATTGAAGCAGTTCTCCTCCCCAAACGATTAGCGGTGATCAAATGTCAGGCACACAGAAGGGTGACAGACTTAGTCGGACAAGGGAATGCATTGGCCGACATCACTGCACGAACCACAGCTGAGAATAGGACGGTGACACGCATGTACGTGACCAGGTCACAAGCAGAAAAATGGAGTGACACAAGGGTAATGATCAGAGACATACAGTCGGCCAGCACCCCTCACGAGCTGACTAAGTGGGCAAGGGTGGGTTTGAAGGATGAGGAGGGCTGCTGGCGAACGAAGGATGCAAGCAAATGGTTGCTGCCCGACTCATATCTGATCCCCATACTGACGATGGCACACTCCCCCGCACACATAGGATCTGCACCCATGATCGAACTCATTTCCAAAGTCTGGCACAACGACAAAATCCCTGACTCAGCCAGACGCCTAGTTCAGCAGTGCCTCATCTGTCTGCAACACAACCCCGGGAAAGGAACTGTGGTACCCCGGGGAGGGTTTGGGACCCCCAATCACCCCTTTGAGGTCCTTCAGATGGACTACATCCAACTAGAGAGATGCCAAAACCTGAAGTATGTACTAGTCATCGTATGTGCCTTCAGCAAATGGGTAGAGGCCTATCCAACCCGTGACAACACTGCCATGACTACTGCCAAAGTACTACTGAAGGAATTCTTCCCTCGCTATGGCCTTTGTCGAATTTTATGGAGCGACAATGGCCCCCACTTCATAGCTGAGGTTATCCAACTAATCCTAAAGGGCTTGGGGGTGAAGCAAAGGTTTCATGTGGTCTTCCACCCCCAATCCGCCGGTCTAGTGGAACGCCATAATGCCACACTGAAGCTGAAATTGTCAAAAATAGTGGCCACCACTGGACTTAACTGGCCGGATGCCCTCCCACTGGCCTTGTTATCGATGCGCTCCACTCCCACCAAGCACCATTTGACCCCCTACGAGGTCGTGTTTGGGCGACCGATGAATCTCTGTACTGCTCCCAAACCGACCTCCATTCATGACGTCCCAGACGTCCTACTATCTGATTATTTGTGCAAGTTAACTAAAACGTTGTCTGTCATTCATCAACAGGTGCAGCAGGCCATCCCCGATGCTTCCAGGGGCCCCGGCCATGACATCCAACCGGGAGATTTCGTGTTGATACGAAATTTCCAGCGGACCAAGAGTCTGGAACCGCGGTGGACGGGCCCCTGGCAAGTGCTGATTACCACCCGAACGGCGCTCCGAGTGGAGGGGAAGAAGCACTGGCTGCACGCACATCATTGCCGGAAGGTCTCTGCGAACCTGGCCACGACAGAAAACGTCAACACCCAAGAAGAGCTCCTGAGCAAAGACCGACCGATATTGGACTGTTATCCCGATACTGAGGCACTCGAACTTGCAAAATTCTCTGATCCCACTGTGCCATCCAGAGAAGGGTATTTCCTGCGCCGAAAGGAGGGAGTTTCGGCTAAGTAGGCCACGGACTAAGTTGAATCTCAGAACGGTGACCTAAGCACAATTAAGGGTTACCGGGAGAGAAGCTAAACGAAGTCTGTGGTTCTGCCCACTACCGAGCCCCTTGAAGGTGATGGAAGCGCCAGATAAGAAGATGATGGAAGCGCCAGATAAGAAGATGATGGAAGCAACAGGAAATATCCAGTATAGAAATCCAAAAACTGACAACTTGCACAAATCAAAGACAATCGCACTCTTCATTGTCTTCCTCTTCTGCCTCCTTCTCATGACCTCCTTCTGGATTCTGGAGGAAAGCACACCGGCTCATGAGGCATTGCTACCTACTGCACAGCCAACACCCCTGAAAGAGCATCACCTAATCTCTCTGTCGCCCCAGCTCCGAGAAAGGCGCAGGGAATTCTGGAACAATTCCTTCGTGCAACTGTTGCACCAACACAACCTTGCTGCAAATGCTACGAACTGTTGGATCTGCGGGTTGCTCCCGCATGCCGCTGGACACTCCATCCCCTTCATCCCTTCACCCTTCTCAGTTCACGGCTCTTGCCTCGCCTGGTTGATCCTCATGCAAGAGAGCCACAAGGACAACGCCACCTCCAGCCGGACAGTGTCACACTTCTACTCTGGGTTCTGGCTGAACAAAACAGGAAAGACCCCTGCTGCCCTGTGTCCTGCGCTCGCAGGCGCCACCTTCCTCAAAGACATTCCAGCCAAAGAACGAGTCGAAGTACAGGTGCTCCACAATCCAGCCAGAACCACCTTCACTCATCTGCAAAAACAAACTACCGCCACTCTGACTGTGGCCCTGTCTGTTATCAATGTCACAGGTCTCGTGTGTCTCGAAGGCCATGGAACGCAGCTGGTGGGTCACAGCGCCTGCCGAATCACCAGAACATTGGACTCAGCTGACCCCCCTTCCTTTGTTGCTTCTCCGAACATGTACTTTGTGTGTGGCACCAAAGCTTACACCTGGCTCCCGAAAGGTTGGAAGGGTATCTGTTACATTGCCTTCGTTCTTCCACCCACATATGTAGCCCCTGCCAACCACCACCGGCAGAGGCGTGCAGACGACATGGGACAAGCCGACTCCACCGGAGCACAGTTCCTGGATGCAGCAAAGGGACTTGTTCCTCTGTGGGGCCCAATGGCAAACAGCCGTGCTATCCGACACCTGACCCAGGCAGTAGAAACAACGGTCAACATCACGGCTGGCATCCTCGCCAACAACACTGCGGAGCTTCAGGCGGTCCGCCTTGTGACCCTTCAAAATCGTCTTGTCCTAGACGTGGTCCTAGCCGACCGAGGAGGAGCATGCCGCATCATCGGATCCAGCTGCTGCACCTACGTGCCAGACAACTCGCCTTCAGTCTACAAAGCCATCGAACACCTCCACAGACTTTCCTCAGAGGTTCACCAAGAACAGGAAGGATGGTCGCTTGGGAGCTGGTTTTGGGACGCTTTGAAGAACTGGGGTTGGAAGTTGTTTTCCTTCGTGCTGATACCTGTTGTGATATTATGTGGGTGTTGCCTAGGTATCCAATGTCTGCCACCTTTGTGCGGCCTTGTTTCTAACTGTATGTGCCCAAAGACTTTGGACTTCCGAAATGAGCACATGAGCCCCCTCTATGAAGTAGAAATACGTGGCCTTATGGGGATAAATCCAAACTGACAAGTTGGCGAGACATGTTAAAAGGGAGGACTGTGGAATTTTAGTTTGCGATCTGAACATCATCTGCACCAGCTTGTCACCTATGTACTACGTGCACGACAGCCATTTTAGGTCACCTATGTACTACATGCACGGCAGCCATTTTAGATATCATGGTCTCCCTGTCCACGATCAATCGCCAGCGCGCCCCTCTGACCCAGCAAGTATTCTCCGCGCACCCTGGCTCCCCCTCCCTCCCCCTCATGAGCATGACCCTTCTGCATGACCCTGTCCTTGGGAGTCACGCCAGCGCCTGACCAACACCTCCTCTCCTCCCATGAATGCCCCTCTGTTGATAAACCTTCCCTCCGCACTGGTCTGTCCACACGGCATGAATACAACTCCTTTGATGACCCCTCAACCCGTGTCCAGCTGTCCACTCAGGTCCGAGGCCATTGCCTAAGCCGGGAGATATCATTTACTGCCCCTTATTGTATGAGGTCGCTCTCCTTCAAAGGACCCTCTATTGATCCAGGCCTCCCCACCCCCTGTGATATGATCAGGCGCACACATCCTTAGACTCGGCGGAACACTTAGCTGCGTGATGACCCCCTCCTCTTATCAGCAGGTTGAGGACCTCTATTGTGAAGGTATATGGGGGTGGGATTGACACGAGGATTACGGGGATGTCTTTTCCTTTATGCCACAATGTTCTGATTGTAATAAAGAAAGGTCACATGCCATAAACCAGTGTATAAGAGGCCAGGCCTCCGAGAGGCTGTTAGAGCACCTCGAGACGATACCTTGTTGTCTGATCTGATGTGTTCTGCTCCGTCGGAATAAACTTCTGTTTTCCTGCCTTCTGGTCTCCGGCGCCTGCCTCATTGCTTGGTAATTTGAATGGTACAAGGGCGGTTAGCGCCGGGCAAATCTTGAGAAAGGTCCTAGCCCTACCTTTTTCCAGATATAACGAAAGAGTGTTCATGTGTTCCACGTTACCTGAGGTGTACTCAGTCCATGTTCTGGTTTGTCTAAGCATTGGGAGTTTGTGATAACCAATGAGACACTGTAGCTAGTATGGTAGGGGATTTTTGGGTACTAAGGTGAGTTTTGGCACACCCTAATTCACTGAGGTTCCAAGCCTCTATGCACAGTTCTGTATGAGCACGGAATCCCTGTGACATGGCGCCCGATCGGTGGTGGTCTTATTGCATGATACTTGAGTAGTACATCATTCAGTCCTTAACCCCTTCACTATTGTTACCGGTTAACGGTAGTGTCGGACAAACCTGCCTACGTTTGCATAGGTCTTTTCAAGCTTGAATCTTTCTAAAACGGTTTCATTGAGTTACTGCCCAGTTCTGCTACAGAGTTTCCTTTGTACCTTTTTTCTTTCTGTGTCACTATGGCTGCGGTGGGCATTGCGCAACATAGCCACATTGCGGTGTACAATCATTTGCAGAATTATAATGTCCCCGAAGATGGTATGGCTGTGATCATGGTGGTGAGTGCAGAGGTGGCTTACCCGTATGAAATTTTCCACTCATGGGTGACCTTCCCAGCTATGAATGCAGATACTCGTGTGTTCGACACGTACACTCCCACGGCTGTGCCAGCAGAATATGCACCATATAGGGCACAGGAGATTCCTATTGATACTTGGCAGCATCGAGTTTGGTTTAATGGCGCCCTACCCCATTCATGATCAGCTCTGAGGTTATGTCCTTTGTCAATTCCAGACGCAACTTGGCCTGTTTAGGCTGGATGTACGCCTCATCCTCAGCACGGAGCATGTAACGTGGCTGAGGTAAGACAACTACATGTGGTCGCAATTAGCGTGATTAGGTCATTAGTGCAATACATTACCCGCAATCTCCCGGGCGGGGCCCCGGGTGGTGCGGCGCTTCCTGCCGGACAGGGCGGAATGAAGCTCAGTCCCGTTATGGTCAACGCTGTGATGGGCAAGTGCCCCCAAGAAAAGGATGATTTTCCTTTCTGGCTTGCCGAGAAGTTTGACCAACTGGAAGCAGTATTTCCTAACATGTCTCCTGGTGAGAAACACAGGATTCTGACAATTAGCTTGCCAAAGGTTTGACCCCTGAAGTCGGTGACTGTAAGACCTAGGGAAAGACATTTGTGGCGGTCTACACGAGGTGTTACGGCACTCCGTCTATGACTGCCCTGCCGACGGTCCTTAAACGTGTTCAAGATGAACACGGACCAGAGGCTGCGGTTGAATTGGCACCTTTGATGTGGTTTCCAATCTCATTCTTGCTAATGTCAAGGGGGATGCGGTGAACTTTCAGGTTGCCAATGCTTTGCAGGCGATTCCCAATGCCGAAAAACCCCGGCAGTTAGCGAGGATTATTGTGGCGGCTTATAAAACCGTGGGCCACAATAGTAGGGGTCTCAAGCCTTTTTCTACTAAAGAGAAAAAACAACCCCAAGGGCAGAAGTCGGAAACCGACGGCCAGTCCAAGACCAAAAAACAAAATTGGCCTAAAAAACAAAAACAGGGAAAGCAACAACAACAACAGAAACAGGAGTCTCGTCCTGCGTCTCCATTGCCTGCGCCCACAGAACTTGTTTATGACTTGCGCGATCGCGCGATGATAAAATCACCAGATTGTTTTCAGGTTTCTGACCAACGCTCTCCTCGTTCTTTTCAGGAGTCATCGGCCTTTTCGACCGGTGGTGGAGGAGGCGGCAGGGGTCGGGGTGGTCAGCAAGGACGTGACCAGCCCCGCCCGAAAGACGGTAAAGGCAAGCAGGACGATTCTACACCGAAGAGACCCCAGTTTCAGAAAAAGAAAGTCGCTGCTTCAACAGCACACAGACATGCCACAGATAGTGAGAACCCAGCTTCGGAATCAGACGTGGGCTCTGACCTTGCTGGACAGCGCAGCGGAGATTACCATAGTGCAAGAGGCCTTGCGCCCACTACTGAAGGTGACAGCCACTGACCGTTATGTTGTTGTGGAGACAGCTGACACTAGAGTAGCTCCCCCTGACACACTCTATGAAATTGTCTTATTCATTGAAGGTGACATTCAACGTACCATAGAGGGGGTATTTTGGGAGAATCTTAGGACTACTTATGACATTTTGTTAGCGGAGGCTGACTGGCCCCCACCTTTTGTGCTCGCGGCTCCAAGAGGGGAGGAGGTAATCCTCCCTAGTTTTGCGCACACTGTCTCAAAGGAGCATGCACTGAATTTTGCAGAAGAGTGGGCTAAAGCCCTTGCGCCGGCTCTGTACCGTACACACTATGGATGGGACAAATTTTCCCGACACCACAAAATTCCTTTGCGGTCTATGCCTCAGCCTCAACCTCAATATCCCATAAAGCGCGAAGCGAAGGCTTCCGTTGCAGAAATCCTTGAACAATTAGAATATTAGGGTGTTATTGAATCTTGTGTTTCACCAATGAATAACCCTCTTTTTACTGTAACCAAGCCTGACGGTTCATATAGTTTGGTATTGGATTACCGGCATTTAAACCCGCATTGCCGTACCTGTGCAGTACAGAATACTCACGGCTCTGCTTTAGTGGATAGTCTCGTGCGTAAGCCGTTTAAAACCACGCTTGACATTTCCAACGGTTTTTATGCCCACCATTTGGATGGTCTGAGTTCCCAATAGACCTCCTTTACTTGCGGCGGTGTCCAAAAACATTTCAAGTGTTTACCGATGGGCTAAAAAATAGTCCTGGAGTGTTTGCTGCCTGCATAGTCTCTCTCTTGGAGAGAGTTGACCCAGATGCTTGTTCATATGTGGATGACATTTATCTCATGGATGATGAACTGTTGGAGCATCTTTGTCGAGTTGACCGCTTAATTTGTAGCTTTGCGGACTTCGGTTACAAATTCAACTTTGCAAAATAACACATTGCAGAGTATACAGTGTTGTTCCTGGGCTACGAGCTCAACAATGAAGGTTGAGGGTTAGCTCCTCACTTCTTGGAAAAATGCGCACGATTGCGCGCTCAGAAAACCCTGAAAAAATTATAGTCTTTGCTGGGATTTTTAAATTTTGGGAGGACATACATACCTGAATATGCCCAGCGTATCAAGCCCTTGTATGCTTTGATATAACCAAATTTTACAAAATCAAACTGGCTGCCTGAGCCCTCGGCTATACTGCAATCTTTGCAGGCTGATCTGCTCACTTCTAAATACTTATTGACTCATGATAATCACACCAACCTGGTGATAAGAATCATCCCTGGGACGGTGGGTTTCATATACCTTACTTTTAATGAAGGAGATACAGTACCTATTGCTTACAAGTAACACTTGTACACTTCGGCTGAAATGCGATTTTCCACTGTGGAGAAAGTTTTGACGGCTGTACAGATTGCGATTCTGAAGGAACGCGCTCTGTCACAGGGGAAACGCATGTTGGTGGTTACCCCGTGTCCTGCTTTGGAGGCAGTTACGAAAGCCAGTGTACCTAATTGTAAAGCTTTGCACCCTTGGTGGATACAATGGGCAGCATCATTGACGTCTCCGGATGTCACGTTCATTTTTGATGCCTCCTTACGGTCCAGGAGTTTTTGCAATATGAGTTTGTTCATCCTGCGCCTTTGACTATGCGGCCTATTGTATCATATACACTGATGGTTCGACGCAAGTTGCGCATGGTTCTAAACACGCCTACGTTTCCGCATGCGCCATTATGGTAGGTGCCATGGTGAACGATGAGTTCAAGTCCAGAGTCGTGCACACGCAGACTCTAGGGGACTGCACCGCACAATTAGCAGAGCTTCGTGCTCTGATGCTTGCATTGGAGTACGCTGATCCTAGTGTGACAACACTTATCGTAAGTGATTCTTACTACTCTGTCCAGTCTTACAATGAGAACTTGTTCTTTTGGATTCAGAATGATTTTTGTGATCCAAGGGTAGCACAATAAAACATAAAATTATCTGAGACCGAGTGGCTGAGCTTAAAGAGCAGTTGCCACTCGTGTTTGTAATTCATACTCTCGGTCACCAGCGCGTGGGAGTCCACGCTGTTGGCAACTCGCTTGCTGATGAAGCAGCGAAATCAGCAGTATCTACATATTTAGTTGCAGCAGTCACACGGTCAAAAAGTAAGATTGATGATGATATCTTGGCGGAATTTGCGGCCACTGAGAAGGGAGGTAAATATCCTACGGGGTTCCCTTCGAAGTACACATACCACTTAAGTCCTGATAAGGTTCCTTATGTGAAAATTCCTGAAGTTGGGGAGAGGTTGATTCCCAACTTGGATCGCAGAAATACACTGATCACAGCGGCCCATGAAGGTGTTGCGTCTGCGCATGCAGGTGTTTCAGCCACTGTGTCTCAATTACAACAACGTTTTTGGTGGCGGGGACTGTACAAACAGACGCGTGACTCTGTCCTTCAATGTGACATTTGCCAGCAGATTAAGCCTTCAACTGCTGCGCGTCCGCCCCAAACACAGTTGTTCATTTCTAATAAACCATTAGGTTGTGTTTATTTAGATCACTGCTGTCCTTATTCTTCTGATACTGCGTATAAATACATCTTAGTAGCAGTTGATTCATGCACACGCTCTGCATGGGTCTGGCCTCAGCGCAGCACTGGTTTTGTGTTTTATTTTTTCCGATTCATCAATGGACATTATGTCGAGGAGAGAACATGCATTAGACATCTGAATGGAACTTTGGCTCCACACTCCTCATCACATTCAGCCCACAGATTGAAAAGAGACTTGGCCTTTGTTAACATCACAGCGTGGCCTGTCCTGGATGGAATAGTCTGGGATGCAGTTAAATTTCAAATCCATGGCCCGACTGAAGGTATTAATGTTCCTAGCGTACTTAGAGTTAACCTGGGGATGTGGTTTAACAAAACATACGTTCTGATGATTGGGATGTTCAGGCCGTAGAGGCTTTGTTTGCTGATTTGAAATATTATGCTGCCTTTGATGCTGAGGATTAATATTTAGTATCTGGGTGATTTGTTTTGCTCCCAACATTTTGGCAATCACTACTTGCAAAAAACTAATTCTAGGAAAAATACTGTGAATTATACCCAGTGGGAACATTGCCCAGCTCCTTTAAGTGGCAGCTCGAATACATTTTTGAAAAAGTACACTTATTTTACTGACTTCAAACAGTCCAATCCCGCTTCCTTTTATTTTAACCCCTTCGCTGCTGGCCCGTTTCCGCCGCTGTGCGGTAAACAAAAGAACAGGGGCGGGCCATGACGAACCCCCGCCGTCATCAGCACACGAGCACCGTAGTGCATGACGGCTGGGGTTCGTCATCAGCATAAAAGGGGTTAAAATGACAGATAAATCCATGTCCAAAGTTAGACTTACCGATACTAAGTTATTGTATTCGAAGTCCTTTCTAGACCAGCTAGCTGTTGGTGGCAACGAGTTGTGGAAGGAAACAATTGACCTTAAATCAGTTTGGGGTTCTAAAAGTTGGCAGGTAAAAGGCACTGAGGCTTTGCACCGTGCATGTCTCATCCCAAATCATATGTTGTTTTTGAATTCTACTATCTCACAGACAACATGCTTTGGATTGGCTACTTCTAAAAAATTAAATGCTGCTTCCTTCCCAGATTTGGAAGAATATTCGGGTTGGGAAAATTCATCTAAATTTTCGAATAGAGAGTTGCAGACCCTTTTGCTAAATTCATCCTTTAACATATCCAGTTTGGATCCCAAGGGTTGGTTGATGTGGCACAGAAGTGCAGATTCGTGCCAACGTCGTTTTTTGGGCCTGGCTGAGGGTTTTACGCAGGTCAGAGTAGATCCCCGTTTTGAGAGTGACCATTCTGTGACCACTTATTCAGTAGGCAAATTGTGTCAGAATTGGCTCAAACACTCTACATCGGCGTCCGTAAAACTGCATTTGTCTAAACTGACTGACGAGGTTGACTTGAATGACTTCATAAAGGGCCCGGCTAAAGGTAGATCTAAAAGATGGATCTATGCTGTTTATAATGAACTCTGGAAAACATCACAGATTGAAGCAGCTACCCCCCTTAGAGCTATTGATCAAGCTAATTTGGAAAAAGTGCTTGCAGTAGTGGATAACAGCATTAACACCCTTTCCTTCCGCATTTACACATTGGATAATATTGTGTCATCTGTTGTTGAAATTGCACAGGATGAAGTGTCTGTTTTGTACCATGGTCAAAATCAATTGTGTTCTATTGTGCAGTTTGCATGGACCCTGCAGACACTGAAAAATGGAATAGTGCCTTGGAATTACATTAATGTCTCATCTCTCTTTGCCCCTTTTAATTTGACTGAAAAACAATGTTTGCTTTCAATGAGAGATGCTTCTTTTTCCATGTTACACATTGAACGCTTGGAGTCTTTGCCCTTTTCAGTGGCAGAGGCCACTGCTGCAACGTGGCTTATCCACAGATTAATAACTTCACCATTTGCGCTTTTCCAGTTGACAAATTGCATGAAATATTTTGCCATTGGTAGGTGCGAGCCTCTTGGTAGCTCCTATTTACATGAAGCCTGGTCACTCCCTTTCACTTACAGGTGCCATAGAGACGGATAGGAGGTTTATCTGTAAGGGGAGGAGTGTATGGAAACACCAGATCACTCATTACTGTGTAGACACATACAATTGCATGGCTCTTGTAATCAGGAGTGGCCTAGTTTAGCATGTGTTTTAAAGGTTACACCTGTGCCCGCTATTGTCCTGACTTTTACTTTATTAGCAAACAGAAGTTATTTACTTTTAAATAATGAAGATTGCTATGGGTTATTGAAAGGCATAGCTTATGTTGTAACAGTCAGTGAGCGTGTGGTTTGCTGTAAAAATGTGTTGTATCCACCTACACATGGGAACCTGGATGTTTCCATCTGACTGAGAATTCCGACCTTGAAGTCAGAGTTCAATAAGATGAGCAGAATAAGAGCCTTATTGTCAAAAAAAGAAGTTGCCCTGACATATGCTCGCGAAACATTTGTCCTTCACGTTGCTAACACCCGCACAGAAGTGCATGCCTTCTTGAATACTGACCTTCCTTTACATTTCGGTGAGCTGATTCATACAATCTTTAACGCGTCCTCCACTTCGGGGCTGGCTCATTTTTTAAAAGTAGTGAGCAGTGGTCTAGTGACTTCTTTCCAAAACATATTTGGAGTCATTCCTGCTTTCTTCCATTCGATCTTTTCCAGCCTATTTGATGGATTTCCCGTTTTACTGGCGCTAGCTGCTGGCTTTTTGTTGCTGTTTTGTTTTATTCAAAATGGATGCCCGTCCTGTGTTCGCAGACGAGCTGGCGCAGTTAGCACTGTTTCGCAACAGGATGCTTGAATACTATGGTGCGCTGCCCCTTGCCACCTTAAGTGCAGCATATGGATTATCGTTTCGATTTTCCTATTTCACCTGTTTCCAGCCTGTCTTTCATTGCCTGAGCTGCGATTTCGACTGGGCCCTGGATTTGTGTCTCTGCAATTCGGTGTCTCCTGAAGTGGATTTTAATCATCTCATGAGTCCCTTAGTTACTCATGAATTGCTTTGTTCTGACGGAGGGATTATGGCCTTTGCAGCGATGCATGGAGTTCTTTGTCGTTGGAATATATTCGCAGCGGCGCAAGATTTCTTGGCACACAGCTTCATTGAAAACCCACCGAGTTGTCCTCTGATGGTACTAGAGGCTCCGGTAATTGAAGAGCATGTATGTTCTTTCTCACTATTGAATTGGATGGCTGAGTTATTTTCGGATGATAACAGTGACTTCCTTTTGGAAGCGGTTGCTGCTTATTTCGCATACTCAGTTTTAGGCTGAGTCCTATTGAGGCCTTTGATGTCATGATTTTTTCTCTCTCTCAAAATATTTTCTTTTCGTAATTATGCTGGACGATTTTTTATATCAGACCTATTGGCTTTAACAACAGTGGACATTACATTGTCATGCTGGTGAGATTTTGGATTTTTGGACGGACTAAATAATTTTTCCTCACCTACTCGATTTTGAACTGAATATTTTATTGAACTCTGCTTTCAACATTGAGTCCCTTATCTTATCTTATCTTATCTTATCCGTGCTCGGATCAAGGGAGGGTGTCATATAGATATATATAGCTTGTATGCTGTGTTAAGTTAGCATGAGCTTTTTAGGAGTTTAAACGCCATTTTACCTTTCTGCTGCTTTTGCACACGACACATAGCTGTTGCTTTAGCTTTGAGCCTAGTAGAATGTTTTTGATTCATGCGAGAATAATATGTTGTTGCTCTGATATCAGCCTTGCTTGGCGAGCTGGGTTTGTACAGTGTGTGCAGAAACCTTCAAGAATATCTCAACACAGTGGTTGTTGTGAGCACTGATCTTCACACGTTCCTAGACATAACATACATGCAGCTGCAGCTAAGTTCTGGCTTTAGTCACGTTTTATATTGCTTTGCACAAGAGCATACAAACACACTTGATGGTGCTTCGCATGCAGAGAGCTGGTTGCTGATGATGTGATCCCTTACCACTAGGATCTTGAGGTATGGGGCCGCCCTGCTAAAACCCAAAGAGACCTTCTTAGATATAATATAATATACTAGCTAGGGAGGATGAGAATTAGGTTTTGTTCAACCCTATTCATTTTAGCATAATCCCATGCTTTCACCGTTTGTGTTCTATGGACTAGTGACTATGCTGATTACTTTATTTCTTATAATATGTTTGCTTGAATTAGCTGATACTGCGTTTGAGAACACTTCATTAGTGAATAAGCATTTCAAGTATGCGCGTGTCCTCTTTTACTCCTTGTTCTGGATTGAAATGATTGTATAACGAAAGAGTGTTCATGTGTTCCACGTTACCTGAGGTGTACTCAGTCCATGGTCTGGTTTGTCTAGGCATTGGGAGTTTGTGATAACCAATGAGACACTGTAGCTAGTCTGGTAGGAGATTTTTGGGTACTAAGGTGAGTTTTGGCAAACCCTAATGCACTTAGGTTCCAAGCCTCTATGCACAGTTCTGTATGAGCACGGAATCCCTGCGACAATGCTGAAGTAAAAAATTCCTCGTGCTACTGCACGAGTTATACAATATCTTAAAGAAACACAACACATGTTCAGTTGCCTCCTCTGACCTAGCCCCGTACCACATTCTGTGGGGAATAATCTCAGACCACCAGAGCTCAAATTGACCCATGAAATTGCTGATCTCCCCTAAGTCAGCTTTCATTGCTTGTAAGAGTGACCTCCTCCTCATGGGAATGAGGTTGTTGCCCCCCAGTTATATCACTAAGAAATTGCGGGGAACCCCTCCTTGGGCCAGTCTCTGAGCAAGGGTGTCCCCCTGCACTTGCCATGCATTCCTTATTCCTTATTCCTTATGGGTATTTCGTCTGCTCAGCTACCTCTGCGGTGAAAACCCCCTAGGCATACCAGCTTAGTTAACCTGTCTGCATTATGTTATGTTAACCCTTTGTTAAAGCGCAAACAGCTGCCCCAGCAACGGAGCGTCCCGGCGCTGACCTAAACAGTACCTGAGGGGTGGGGGAGTAACCAACAGAGGACTAGATGACGGAAAAGAGGTGAGTTTTGAGTTCCTTTCGAAATGCAGTCAAGTTGGTTAGGGTGCGGATATGTAGAGGCAGGGAGTTCCAGAGTCTTGCCCCTAGGACTTTGAAGGAACGGCCGCCCATTCTACAAAGCTTGGTTCGGGGGACCGTCACAAGGTGTTGTCCCAGTGAGCGCAGGGTGCGCTGGGGAGTGTAGGGTACAAGGAGCGGGCGTAGGAGTTCAGGGCCGTCTGAGTTAAGAATTTTGAATGCAGTGGTAAGGGTTTTGAAATGAATTCGGGATTCAATTGGCAGCCAGTGCAGATTACGGATGGTGGCTCTGGCAGAACACCTGCGTAGAAGGCCAACCACAGCTCTGGCGGCCGAGTTCTGAATACGTTGCAGCCGTGCTAGTTCTGCTTTATTTGCCCCTAAGAACAGAACATTGGCATAGTCCAGCCGGGCAAGGATAATGGATTGGATGATAAGTTGGCGGGTTCTGGAGTCGAAGAAACCGAGTATCGGGTTAAGACTCCTCAATAGACCCACACACGTAGCTGCCACTTTCTTAGTGTGGGACTGACAGTTGAGTGAGGAGTCCAGCCAGACACCTAGGTTCTTCACAACGTTTTTTGGCACGGGGGTGGGGCCAAGCAGAGAGGGCCACCAATGATCGCTCCAGTGGCCGGGGGTTTTGCCAAGGAGAAGCACCTCCGTTTTCCCGGCGTTCAGCTGAAGGCAGTTGCGCGTCATCCACTGTGCAACTGCCGCTAGGCCATCCCTGAATTTAGTAGCCGAAGCTGAAGGGCCTTCAGAGAGTGTGATGACCAGCTGTGTGTCGTCGGCGTACGACACCAGCGTAAGGTCCCACTCTTTTGCCACTACTGCAAGAGGCTGGACGTACAGATTAAAAAGGGATGGGCTTAGCGCCGAGCCCTGGGGAACTCCCTGTTCGATGGAATGGGCTTGGGAGATGTATGGTGGGGCTGAAACTCGAAAGGACCTGTCCTTTAGAAAGGACCGGAACCATTCAAGGTCGAGTTCATCGATCCCTATGGCCTCAAGTCGTTTCAGCAGGATATTGTGTGAGACCGTGGCACTTTGACCGGCGTCCAGGACACACCGAAGGTGTTCCGTGGTGGTTAGCAGGGCCGACTCGGTGCTGTGACCTGGCCTGAAGCCATTTTGGGAAGGGTCCAGGACGTGGTTTTGCAGCATGTGATGGGATGGCACTTTATTCACATGGGCTTCAGCCAGTTTAGACGTCCAAGGGAGCAGCGAGATGGGTCTGAAGTTTTCTGGCTTTGTGGGATCTAATGTGGGTTTTTTAATAATAGGGGAAACCCATGCTGATTTCCAACAGGCGGGGACCACAGCTGAGGAAAAAGAGAGATTGAGTAGGCTGGCAAGCGAGGGAAGAAAGAAATCAAGTGAGTCCAGGAATTTAGCTAGTCTCATGGGGTCTGTGGGGGATCCAGACTTAACCTGTCTGCACAGTTTAGCGAGGTCATCGAGAGATATGTCGGGTATTCTTAACAGTTTCGACATATCGACCGCAGAGTTGGGAGTGTTAGGGGGCACAGGCTCATCTTGTGGAAAGGTGATGTAGATCTTCCTCACTTTTTCAATGAAAAAGGTGGCAAGGTCTTCACACTGTTTCGAGGAAGTAATACAGGAGACTGGGTTAGAGACATTTTGGAGGCTTTGAACTAATTTAAAGATCGTTTTGGTGGGGTTGGAGCTTAATTTAATTTCCTTGGCATAGAAGGAGGCTCGGGTGGTACGAATCGCCTTGTGATACGAGCGTAGTTTTGATAAGTAGACGACTTTGTCGCTATCCAAATTTTTTTTTCCTCCATCCGCGTTCAGCTTTCTTGCATTCCTTCTGCATGGTTTTGAGCGTTTCATTGTACCATGGGTTGGTGGGGGAACTGCGAGTTTTGGTCCACGTAGCCGGAATTAAGGCGTCAAGCCCTGTGAGGATCCAGTTGTGAAAAGCAGTATAGACTGTATTAATGTCTCTGTTCTCGACAGGGGGGTGGAACTCTCCTAGGTTTTTAATAAGGTCTTCAGAAGAGAGTTTGTGCCATGGCCGTTTGTGACAGGGGTTAGCCGCAACTTTAGCAGGCGTTTTTTTGCCGTAATGATAAGTTTGACGAGGAAATGGTCAGTCCAACCCATGAGTTCAGGGGGATCAGCCGTAGCTTCCAGCAAGTTAGTAAATACAGGGTCTAATATGTGCCCAGCAGTGTGGGTGGGGGAGTGGACCAGAGAGTTTAGCTGCAGGGCCGTGAGGTCGGCCAACAAGTTTTTAATGGTGGGTTCAGTAATGGAATCAAAGTGGAGGTTAAGATCACCCAGTATGGTGAAGTTGGGAGATGAGACTGCCAGAGTGTGGGATATTTCTAGGAGTTCATCAATAAATCTGGCAGAGGGACCTGGTGGCCGGTAGATATAAAGCCAAGAGAGGGTGAATTGAGGGCAAATGGAGATCTTGAATCGTGCGCATTCGCAACCCCAAATATCTTCTTTCGTGAAGGAGCAGTTATATGCAGTTCGGTATATAACAGCTATTCCCCCGCCCCTAGAGTCTCTGTTTATCAGTTTTATGGAGAAGCCATTGGGCAGCGACAGTGCACACTGTCTGTGTTGGACTTGGCTCTTTTTGCAGGGTCATCCCTGAACTTTTTGCCTTCCTCCTATATTTTGTTTTACCTGTTGTTGGCTATTTTATGACTTTGGGCACTTTACCACTGCTGATCATTGCTAAAGTGCATATGGTCTCTATGTTAAATTGTTGTATGGATTAGTGACTCCATGATTGGCTGATTTGGTTTACTTGTCAGACCCTAGTACAGTGCATTGAGTGTACTCAGGGCTTGTAAACAGAATGCTGCTGGTGGGCTTGCAGCACTGGTTGTGCCACCCACAGAAGCAGCCTGTAAAAGTGTGTCTAAGGTATGCTATTGCAGAGCCTGTGTGCAGTCTGGTACTGTCATGCTGACTGGGCAAGTGCACCCACTTGTCCGACCCTAAACCTTCCCTTTTCATCATATCAGAAACCCCTATTGCAGACCCAAGGGCAAGGTGCATTGTAGGTATAAGGTGGGACAAGCCCTGATGTGTGTGGCATGTCCTAATAGTGAATTTCAGCCATTTTTGTTTTTCACCATTGCAAGGATACCTGTTCTCTATAGGCCAGAATGGGCAGTTAGAATATTACATTTTATAATCCTAACTAACTCAGGGAACATGGTAGAATTCGAGTTTAGTATGGCTGGACTTAGAGTGATAAAATGCATCTTTTAGTGAAGTTGGTTTTAACATTCTGTGTTTGAAAACACCACTTTTAGAAAGTAGGTATTTTCTTGTCTAACTATCCAAAGCCTGTCTCCCTTAGGTTGTGTTTTCCTTGTCTGGAGTTTGAGTGACAGGGCTAGGGAATTCCAGAATACAGAATGAGTCAGCCCAGTGGTGAATAGAGAGATCTGCATCTAGATGGGTGGGAGGAGTTGCACCTGGGACCTGAATAGGACTGTGCCTGCTCCCCACAGTGCTGGCTCCGCCCCTGTGGTGCTTCTGATCACTTTTGGACAACAAGAAGAAACCTTTGCTGACGAGTGGAACCAGAAGAAACTGAGGAGAGACTATCCCTAAGCTGAAGTGCTGCTTCGGGGATTGGCATGCAGTGGTTGCCTAACAGCCTAAGGAAGGAGAAAGGAACTTTGTGTACTTTATTTTAACTTGTAAAGATCTCCAAGGGCTTGAGAGAAAAGCTTTCCTCCTGCTGAAGTCTCAGGGACAACAGACACCAACCCCCAGCTCCCCAAGAGTTCTTTTGAAGTGCCTGCTGCTGTTTTGGGCCTTCTGAAGGACTGCGTATCGCAAGGAGCTGGAAGCGCGACTCAAGAGAAAGAAGCGTATTACCGTTGCAGCCGCTGCAGTCGCATCTCTGAACAATGGTGTCGTCGCTGTAGCTGATGCTTTGCACAGCATTGAGAGAAGCGTCTCGCACCGAAGAAGAAACGTGTCACCGTAGAAGCCGCTGCCGTCGCATTTCTGAACAAGGATGTCGCCGCTGTAGCTGACGCATTGCACTGCATCGAGAAAAGCGTCTCACACCGAAGAAGAAGTGAGTCGCCGTCGGAGCCGCTTCCGTCGCATTTCTGAACAAGGATGTCGCTGCTGAAGCTGACGCATTGCATCGCATCAAGAAAAGCGCCTCGCATCCACGGAGAAGCATGCCGCTGTCGGACCCGCTGTCGTCGCATCTCTGAACAAGGGTGTCCCCGCTGCAGCTGATGCATAGAGCCAAAACTTCTTGCAACATCAGAGAAGCGTGCCGCAACTGGCAGATCTTCACGTCTTTATTTCTTTGCACCGGAACTTGGCCGCATTTCCATCGCCGCAACACTTTTGTTGTGGAAGCGCAACGCATTGCAAGGTACATTGACTTAAAGTGTCGCATTTTAAGAACTGAACAGAACTAAGCTAAACCTACCATTTCAAGTACAGTCTTGTGATAAGACTATATAAAACTTATCAGGGTCAGTTTCAAACATTTTCATGAAATATTACAATAAGCGGATTTACCCGATGACTAGAAGTTATACCCTATGGTGACCGTTTCTCAAATTTGGTCATTCCCTAATCATGTTTGCAATATTTCACGAAAATGTTTGAAACTAATCCTGATAAGTTATTATCTTGGAAAAGCATAAATAGCCTTGAGAAAGCCTTTGCCTTACTCGCTACATAGGGTGAAGCACGTGACGGCTGTTCTCTCTTACTCTTCCTAAATAATATCTTCAAAGATGAAAACAAAAAAAATGACAAATGAGTGAAAATGGATGAAATAAAGGGAAAAACAAAAATAAAAAGAACTACTTTCACTCCAACCAATTCGTACTGTGCTATCTTCATGAAGAAAAATATACCCATTGATGGGGGTGAATATAACATTTGGAAAGGAGGATCACATGCTCACAACTTTCTTCTTATTCGTGTCCAATTGTAGTGTTGTCATTGGGTTACTGTATGTGGTCACAACTGCTTTACACACTGCCACTGAGATAAGCCTGTCTGCTCATGCCAAGCTACCAAGGGGTTGATCAGGGGTTGTTTTAGGAGTGTACCCCCTTACCCTGACTAGAGGCAAGGGTCCTTATTTGTCACAAGTACCTCTCTGTGCCAACTAGAGACCCCCAAATCTAACTGTCTGCAATATGATGCCTAACGTTACCCTTGAGGCTAATGCAGGCTCCCACCTCCTACAACCTGTAATTTTAATCCTCCAGTCTTTCAAGTGCTTCAAAACCATTTTCCCCCGATTTGTGGGACAGCATCCCCTTGTTAGATGGCCACTTCCACAACCAGCCTAACTAATGGGGCTGTCAGGGCATTGAATATTTTGCTTAACTGAAGCAACCCAAATCCTGCCCATTGAGCAGGGTGCCCCATCTCTGTTCACCAGACCCTTAGCCTTCCTTAACTAAAGCTCGATCCGATATCCCTTGGAGCTCAATCACTTACAGACCTAGTTCACTTTGTTTTACCTGGAATGATTGCCGTCCAAAAATTCAAGTCTGCATTCAGCTTACCTTCTAGTCACCTTAAAATGCAGGGTAGAACATACGAACCCTACATGACCAGGGGGTAATGTGTATATCACCAATGGTACTGTTAGAATCATAGGTTCACAGTTTCAAGTATTGCCGCAGCCCCCTTTTGAGGGTCTGCTGAGACCACACTGCCTCGCACCTTACCCTGCTACCACATGCAGCTCCATTAATGCCCTGGTGTGTCCCTGAAAAAAAACACTTGACAGGATGAACTGAACTATCTGATGAACCAGGAATAAGTGACGATAAGCAAGTGTGTCCTCGTGTAGTTGCCATGAATCCCTCCTGTCTTACAGAAATTACGCCTGTTCAGCTCCTTCTGAGGGGACTTCCCTTTTGCCTAACTGCTAGTACCATGTGCAGTCGTGACATTAAATGGGTAACAACCCGGTTTGCGCCCACCTTAATGTGCCACCCCCTTTTGTACTGCTTTTGGCCGCCAGAAGTGTGGCAGGGTATGCTCAGACGTGAGTCCCTTGCTCACTTTGCCACTGGATTCAAGCAAGCCGGGCCGAAGACGGCTGGAATGCCAGAAACCGGTCCTCGGAAGCTGGTTTCCGGTCCAGGGAAGATATGGCTTGGCAGTTCGGGCTGGACTGTTCCCATGAGGCACAGGGTCAGACTGATTTGCATATAGCCATGTCTGAACTGGAGTGGTAGAGTGGGCTAAAGAACGGTGATGGATTAAACCCAGATCTTTTGACTGGGTGTGAGTGTTTGATTGATTCAGGTGCTCCGTCCATCACCATCCCCTTTTGTACTGCTTTTGGCTGCCAGAAGTGTGGCAGGGTATGCTCAGACGTGAGTCCCTTGCTCACTTTGCCACTGGATTCAAGCAAGCCGGGCTGAAGACAGCTGGAATGCCAGAAACTGGTCCTCTGAAGCTTGTTTCCGGTTCAGGAAAGATATGGCTTGGCAGTTCGGGCTGGACTGTTCCCATGAGGCACAGGGTCAGACTGATTTGCATATAGACATGTCTGAACTGGGGTGGTAGAGTGGGCTAAAGAACGGTGATGGATTAAACCCAGATCTTTTGACTGGGTGTGAGTGTTTGATTGATTCAGATGCTCCATCCATCACCACCCCCTTTTGTACTGCTTTTGGCCGCCAGAAGTGTGGCAGGGTATGCTCAGACATGAGTCCCTTGCTCACTTTGCCACTGGATTCAAGCAAGCCGGGCTGAAGACGGCTGGAATGCCAGAAACCGGTCCTCTGAAGCTTGTTTCCGGTCCAGGTAAGATATGGCTTGGCAGTTCGGGCTGGACTGTTCCCATGAGGCACAGGGTCAGACTGATTTGCATATAGCCATTTCTGAACTGGGGTGGTAGAGTGGGCTAAAGAACGGTGATGGATTAAACCCAGATCTTTTGACTGGGTGTGAGTGTTTGATTGATTCAGATGCTTCGTCCATCACCACCCCCTTTTGTACTGATTCTAGAAGCAACTAGGCACCCCCAAACACCTTGTTTTTCCAATTGTTGGGACAGCAGCACCCTATGTTGTCTGCCAGCATCCCCAACCAGCCTGGCTAGTCCGGCTCTCTGGGCAGGGAATTAGAGCTTAATGGAAGCAACATGGAGCCTACCCTTGGTTCTAGAATGGATTTACTTTGCCATGTTGACCAGAGATTGCACAAACCTTCTTGATTACTAAACCCTAGTGAACCCCCTAATAGTGTCACATCTAGTTTGAAAGGGTATATGTATTGTACCCACTACAAGCGCCACAGCACCATTTTGTGGAGTGGCAACTGCCGCAGTCCACCCTGCAGCTGACCCTGTTGCTTAACACAGCCCCTTAATGCCCTTGCCTGACATTCAACTACCCTGGCAACATAATGCCCGGCAGCTTGGTGAAGAGGGTTTTTGATCCCAGCATATGACCCGGCTCATACTAGTTTGCACAGTCCCGGTTAGCCTAGGTCAATGTTCCCTCTAAGCCCTGTATAGGGTCTTTTTCACACTTAAAGAAATGCCTATTCTCTTAAATTTAGAGTGATGCAAGATTGAACTGGTGGCTACCATTCTTACTCACGCCTGCATATACAAGACTCAGAACACGGAACACTTGCTCTACAACCCCTTGGATTCCAGGCTGGCATTCCTATGTCCAGCTACACCTATCAATAATTGCTCTACTTGATCATACTGACCGAAAGAAACATCAACCTCGAGGAGACAAGGTGGGGATACTAACCTACCCCAAACTCTGCAGAAACAACAGCATGTGCAAGCTTGCGACAAACATCCGAAAAGATGCCAACCAACAAACCATCCACAGCACCCCTGGGGCATGCCGCCATTCCTTGGCCTGTACACTGACCGAGCTTAAGATTAAAAATGGTATCGGAGGACCCGTCTCTGATCGCATGCATGCAACACTATCCACTGCCTCACCCTAGTCAGTAAAACCCCTGTGGGTAGCATACATAGCTAAGCCCATGCATAAATCACCTGCCAATGCAAGCGAACCAAGCATTTGCCGCTCCCTAAGTAATCAGAACTGTTGATGGTATGCACTTTTCCTCCCATATCACAAATAAGAGGACCCCAGAATAAATGACCTTGTACACCACCTGATCCTGTGTTTAATTTAATAAACTATAATGTTGTTCATTGATAATAGGAACCCAGGTCACACAAAGAGTGTACATATCAATTGATTTACCCCATGGTAATATTATCAGGGAGGATGGTAGAACTAATGTTTTTGAATTAACCAAATGCCTTGGTGCGTGAATGTCCGCTGGTCGCACTAGTCAATGCAAAGATTATTTAAATTAATAATACTGTGCATATGAATAAAACTATGACTAGGCAGCTGAGAATTTCACATATTAGTAAATGTGAAACATTTGGATTTGTCCATCGAATTGAGCCAGTCACCACTCTAGGTGAAGTCATGACCTCACAAATTCAGCTAGTATACCAGGGAGCAGGCAAGACAGTGGGAACAGGAGGGGAACAATATGTATCAATACCTGCCCTTTCTTGAATACTGGTAATGCCAAATGTTCTTTATTACATTATAGCCTATTTGTGCTTTTAACTTTAACTTACTGCTTCAGCTCAGTTTGACCCCAACTTTGGAACAACTTTGGTAGTAACATGCCCTTAATGGTACGTGACATTCTACAAGCACTGCGCAGAATTCCCCATGACCACTGGGGACTCCTCTGGTGATGCATGCCCCAGGTGGGGTTGAAAGGCTCATCCTTTTAAAGAGTCAGACCTCATTATACTACTCAAGAGGGACGTTCAGCACTCGAATGAGACAAAATAACTATTCTTTGCAAAAGAGAGCCTGTCCATAACTATTGTCTATATTGGGAGAAAAGATGAACCGTGATATTAACACTCATCAAGTCTGTGATGTCATATTCGCTACCTCTGGCATATTCTTATAAATAGCTATATATGACTGACAACGCACTCTCATCCTATGCTTTGTGTGATCTTGGCCCACTTTAGTGTGAGCAGAGCTCTGCGATGCCTACTTGGCTTCATGGTCGATAAAGCATAAGTAAATTACCCCCCTCCCATCAAGTTGGG
The DNA here is from genome assembly GCF_964263255.1 of Lissotriton vulgaris. NCBI lineage: Eukaryota > Metazoa > Chordata > Amphibia > Caudata > Salamandridae > Lissotriton > Lissotriton vulgaris. The sequence goes on from NW_028252494.1 coordinate 519,814, forward strand.
TTGCACAGTACATTGTAAGGGTGCAGTGAGCTAGTTACTCTCCTGAGGCCCCCATGCCATTGCACTTGCAGCGCTGAAAGCTTTGTCGTTTTGCCTGTGTCAACTTTGTTGCCTACACCACCTTACAGCCCCATGGAAATAGTGCTGCACTCTCGCTTACTACACTGCGGAGTGAGCCCACTGTATTCACCAAAGTTCTTCACAATTTCCGCTTCTGACTAATTGGGACTACTCCACACTAGTGGAGTAGTGTGGCTCACTGGTTAGAGGCGGCAGACCCAGAAGCAGAGGTGGGCCCGGGACCAGGGTTCAATTCCCGACGCGGCACGGTGTTGGGCCAATGTCAGCGGGCTCGATAAATCTTACCTTCGGTGCTACTCTAACCATGGGTCCCACTCAGCAACTCTGGGCAATAGCTTGCTTAATCTCCACAAATGGCCCCATCAACGCTGGGGATGCCTGGCTTCACCTTGGGGGTGCCCAATAGGGACCATCTCACAGGCTTCCCCAGTGTTATACAGCGCCAGGAAACCTACGGGTAGCAGTGCGCTTTACAAGCTCAAATTAATTTACATTTACATTTACGTTCAACCCATCTTGGCGCTGCATAACATGTTTATTGTTACTCAACAAAATGTTACTCATTTTATAGACCTCAGAAGGATAAATGCTGAGTGGACCTGAACCTGTGACCATGAGGTGGAAACCCAGATGTAGAATACCTGATAACCGACGGACCACTTTCAACACCAGAGTGTCACGCAGCCACTCTATAACCTGGTTACTAAACCAGGTATAGATGTATTGGAAGACCCATCTCTTGGTACCTGCCTCCCACAAATTTTGCTTTGTGTCCTAGTCTGTTGAAACCCAGGCGCAGGGTAGCCTGCACAGCTAAGCCCACAAGGAAATCGCATGACACCTCCAGCCAACGCCTGGCCAAGCAAACACTACCGGCCACCTCTACTTGGCTTCCTGAGAATGCCACTTTCAGAGCCCGGTTTAAAGAGGTCGAAGGCCTCTATCACGTTGTGTGTTTTACCAAAACAATCTTCATGCCGTTATGTAAGTTAGGGTTAACATATATTACACGATCTGTTATGAATGAAGCATAGCAGTCTATTGTGTCATTTGTCACTAATTTAATCAAGTAATTTTTGAAAGTTTTCCATTTTTTCAAAACATAGATTTTTGTGCATATCAGACATATATACAAAATATACAACTAAATACAAACTGTACAATTATTTACAACACAAATAATACACAGTTTTATAATACATTCACACTAATGCTTTCACGCTCCACGCATACAGCTTACACCACTACATACACATACAAAAAACAAACAGTCATAAATACCACTGAGGTATGGGTCCGTGTCAATTTTACAGAAAATCAAATAACACAATATACATTTGTCAGTTGTAATATCAATAATACTGGAGTTCAATGCCCAAACATAAACTTTTTATATTTCAAACTTGGTATATTGAATTTATAAGATGACACTGGACCAATAAAGGTCGACGCGTTTCGAACCCCCTTATTGCGGGGTTCTCCTCAGGACCAAACACGAGTTCTTAAGTCTCCTGTTTGCAACGAGTCCTTCGTATCAACGGAAGCGCCCTACCAGGAAGGGCGCTTCCGTTGATACGAAGGACTCGTTGCGGTGATTGTTTCAGCAATGGAAGCGGTGAAGCAATTAATTTGTTGACCCAAGTATCTGGCTGAACGCGGACCATCGTTTGAATCCAATAACAAACTCCGAATCCAAGCCCCGGCTAAATGCACTGCACAGCAAAACCGGCTAAATGCACTGCACAGCAAAACCGGGCACCCAAAAACCCGTATTTACAAGCAAGAAGACTTACCCTCGTTTGACCACACTGTCACACAAACAGGAGACTTAAGAACTATTGGTTCTTGAAAAGACTCCTATATCTTCTAATTCCTCCAAATGATTCGAGACAGAGCGCACATAGACACTATGTCCCTTGCTCCACACCCCATCTGCTAAAAAACACCCATTCGCTGGTGCTGTGCAGCGTATGCCCAGCGCTGTTAGCAGAAAGGTCAGAGATCCCACTACTCTCAGTGAAGAGCGCCCCAATCAAGCACGGGTGACACTGAGCACACCTGAGGTCTCAGCCGCCCTGCCTGGATTGCTGGTCTATAGTGCTGCTGTTCTGCCGCTTCACCGGAGGAGGGTATCACTCACCACGCCACCTGCCGTCGCAGCCCCAGAGCAGCTACATGCGACAGCCTAGTGGCCCGTCAAGCCACACAATCTGAGCGGATTCTTGAACCCCCGAAGAGCTTGTGAGTCACCAGCACAGTGCCAAGACGCCACACTGCATTTCTGCGCCACATGAACTGGCATGTGAGAAGGTTTCCACACAGCGGGGGCAAGGGCTCACAGATTACTCTTTTGCAAAAGGAGAAACAACAAAAACAGCGGGACAGTGCAACCTGATGGTGTAAACACCTCATTTCAGTCTGTGAAATACCTGGACTGACAATAGGTGTGTTAGTAAGTGAGCCTCCGGTTGTTATCCTCATCGTTCAAAGGCTATGAACAGCCATCTGTTATGCCAACCAGATAAAACAAAGTTTACAATTAACAGGGCAAAATGAACCGCAAGGAATAAACCCTTTTGGAAATGCCTACAGCACATGGTATTCCCAGGTGGTCTCCCACCCAAGTACTAACGAGGCTCGACCCTGCTTAGCTTCCGAGATCGGTTGCATTCAGGGTGGTATGGCCGTAGCACGGGCCTCATCACTCTATCCGTCTGAACAGTGTTGGAGAAAGAAGGAGTCAATGGAAAAAAAGGGGTAAGCTTTCCAAATGTCTTAGAATATCTTACATGATACTCTGTAATAATATACCACTATTTTCGGGCATCTCTTTACTAAGTATCAGGCTCCCCGCTAGCAGTCCCACAATGCATTTAACAAAACCCGTCAGGCCAATGCATAACCAGGCAGGGGCCCAGACATGCAGCTCTACTGCCCCCCGCAACTGGGACAAAGACACACTCTGGCGGCCGCAGTTCCTGGCCCACAACTGCTGCCACTCAAAATCGAGACCGGGAAGTGTCAACCCCCAGACTGGGGAAAGGCCTACTATAATGTGCCCCCTTCTGTTGGTACGGGCACAGGTACCAACCTCCAGTGCCCCCCCCAGGGTCCTTGGGAAAGTCATGCCAGACTCAGCCCTCGGAAGGCCTTGTGGGTCTGGAATGAGTGTGACCTGCCCGCGGAGCCCTCCGATCCACAGGGGGACGTGCGCGAGGGGATCAAATGCCATTTTGAAACAACATTTCAGCATTCAGGGTAAAACAAAGAACATGCGCGAAGTGGTCATGAGCCCAACGAGGGCGCCATACATCCAGTTCCTCTGCCCCACACCTCTTGCAACTGCTCTGGTTTCCCGTGCAAGCCTCTCAACAGGCCGCTGCCTGGCAGAGATCTGCCATTCCTTTTGCAGAGTTATTACGTCAGCAATGGCTTGTGGACTTATCATGCTGATAATGATGTCCCCAGGAAGCTTGCGCTGCAGCGCCTCGTTCCTAATCGGCGGCTTCCCCACAACACTGAGGAAATCCGGACACAGGGCGCTGTACTCCCGGCAACTTGCTATTCCTGTTTCACCCGTATAATGCTCGAACGATAAGCTGGCAACATTGAGGCGATAGAGCCCATGCTAACCTCTTACGGCAGCCACGTCATGGCCTGGGAGGGGGGTGGGCGGCACAGTCGCACAGCCATCCCTGCTCTGGCAGAGGCAAGCATGCCAGATGGACAGGAGTCGGGAGATCTGCGCCATACAGACTATCACACAACACATGGGTTATCTGTTACCTTCAGGGGGGGCATGCGTGCTCCCAAGGAAGTACTTGTGCGCTGGGCAAGTGTTCAACCGCATGGCTTGGTCCCTGGGTTGGGAAGCTAGGTTCAGAGGTTGTCTGACCTGGAGAAAGGGGCAACTGTAATCAGTGTCCTGACCAATGTAGCCTCCAGGTGTACCACTCCAGGTAGGAGGGTACAGCACTCTGGAAGGGGGTGCAGAGGGAGGGAGTCCTCGCCTCTTACCCCTGGTTCAACTAGAGTGGTTAGGCCCTAGATTGGAGGGCCAGGTTCAGGGTGTCCCCCCTGACCTGGTAGCCCAGTTGCAGGATAGAACCCTTGAGCTGGTGGGCGAATTGTGCAGGACACCTGCTACAGGCACCCTGACAATTCATAAAGGGGGTACCGTTCCAGGTGGGAGGGTACAGAGCCCCAAGAAGGAGGACCGGGTGGGGGAAAGGCCACCCCAGTCTCTGGTCCAGCCGCCGGGTACAGGCCTGGGGCGGGTGGGTCAGTGTCAGGATGTCATACCTGACCTGACAGGAGGGAAAGTGAATGAAGGGTACTAAGCTGCCCCCGCTCTCTGAAACCACAGAGTTTTGAGAGCCCTGTTATGTTATGTTATGTTAATGGCCTCTTGTAAAGCGCTTGACTCACCCAGGGGCATCTCAGCGCTAAATAGGCGAAAACCTGAGGAGGAAAAAGTTAGGATCCTAAGCTGCAGAGAAGTTTTAGAATAAGAAAGCCTTCAATAGTTTCCTAAACACAAGGTAGGATGTGGACTTACAGAGGGCTTCTGGTAGGGAGTTCCAATATTTTGGGGCAATGTAGGAGAAAGCTTTGCCCCCCAGGCGTGTCTGCCAGATACGTGGAATCATCAGCAGAGCTTTTTCATTTGATCTCAGATTGCGACAGGAGATCTGTTTGCAAAGTTTGTTTAGCAAATATTCAGGGCCTATACCATTAGTGGCCTTAAAAGTGAAGCAGCAAATCTTAAAGAAAGACCTCTTCTTCACCGGAAGCCAGTGAAGCTCTTTCAGCAAGGGAAGTGACGGAGAGCCCGGCAAATGGTTTAAAACCATCTGAGCTGCCGTGTTTTGGATGACTTGGAGTTTTGCTATCAAGGTCTCATTTACTTCGGCCAGTAAAGCGTTTCTGTAATCCAAACAGCTCACCACCATCGCCTGGACCACCATTCTACGATGTTTTACTGGTAGATATGGAATAATTCTGTGAAGTAGTCGGAGACTGTAATAGCACAAACTCATGATGTTTCTGACATTATCCTTCATGCTCAGTTTGTCATCCAGTTGTAATCCTAGACTCTTTACTGGTGTTGAGGGGAGGGGAGCCGACCCTAGCTGGGCAGGCCACCAATCGGCCTAGCTGGGCAGGCCACCAATCGGCCAGCTGATGTTTCCCAGGAACATCAGCTCTGTTTTCCCTGGATTAAGTTAGAGTCAGGATTCTGCGATCCAGTTTGAAATCGCAAACATTCCCGCTGAGAAGCGCAATTTCTCCTCTTCTAAGTTTGACTCAATGGGGAAGACCAATTGAGTATCGTTCGCATATGAGATGACCTCAAACCCATAATGTCGGATGATCTTAGCCAACGGGGCCATATAAACATTAAAGAGGGTGGGCCTTAAACATGATCCTTGCGGGACACCCTTATCCAGTTGGATTTTCTTGACCTAAAAGGGCCCAACATGACCAATTGCTTCCTATCAGCCAAAAAGCTTGTTAGCCACTTCAAAGCAAGGTCCCCAATACCACAATCCCGGAGCCTCTCCACAAGCAGTCGATGAGAGACAGTATTGAATGCTGCAGAGAGGTCCAAAAGAATGAGCATTGCGGATCCTCCTCTATCAAGGGTCAGTCTTATTGAATCTGTAACCGCCAATAAGGCGGTCTCAGTACTAAAGCCCGGCCGGAAGCCTGACTGCGAAGGGTCCAAGATGTAATTGGACTCTAAATAGTGGCTCAGTTGTTTGCTAATGTGGGTTTCCAAAAGCTTCCCCAACAAAGGGAACAATGATATAGGTCTGTAGTTGTTCAAGACCTTCGGGTCTGCTGTTTGTTTTTTTAAAATTGGGCGGACATAGGCTTCCTTCCAAGCTGTTGGAATGACACCTTTAGAAATGGAGGAGTTAAAAATCTCCTAAATTCGAGGAGCACAAATAGATGCAAGCAGCGCCATAGAGTTTGGAGGACAGATATCACTCGGGGACCCTGATTTTAATGCTTTGAGTTGGAGAGTTACATCCTCCAATGAAATAGGTTTGAAACAATCAAGAACGCAACCGTGAGTTATCGCAGGAGCGTCAGGAAATCTTGTAAGTCTACCATGGGTGGTGCTCTTAATAGGGAAATTAGCATAGATTAAGGAGATTATATTCTGAAAATACGTCACCAGGGACTCACAAAGCTCCTGAGTTTCTAGGGGTAACTGTTTGCATTCTTGCGGGGACGTAAAGCCCTTGACAATAGGTTGTATGTTTGGACATGTGTGTGCGCAACATAAGTCTAAATTTACATTTCAGGGGTGCTACAGGGCACCCTTGAAATCGCATCCTTATTTGCGATTAGCAAATTGCTAATCGCAAATAAGGAATAACTCCCCATTCATTCCTATGGGCCTTTAGCCTTTAGGCCCATTGGAATGAATGGGGAGTTATTCCTTACTTGCGATTAGCAATTTGCTAATCGCAAATAAGGAATGTGTAGGAATCGCAATTTATTTAGCGATTCCTACATGAATCCCGTTTTGCAAGTCCTTAATAGCGATTCCTTAATAATCGCTATTAAGGACTCGCAAAACGGGATAATGATGAATCTAGCTGCAAGCTTCTTATTACCCTCAGGAATAACCGCGTCTAAAGTCTGCGTCATGGTCATATTAAATCTGTCCAGCATGACGGAGATATCCTGGGAACTTTGACCATCAGCGTCTTTTTATCAACGGATGAGAAATCTTTCCTGAAATCCTACCAGTGTAAACTTCTGCCACGATCTACCCCTTCATGAATTTAAGGGTTTGGACGCTTTCCCGTTGAAAAAATTAGATTTCAATGGGCATGAAAATAGGATCATATAGTGGTCCGTCCATGTCAGGCTATCTGAAGAATCAAATTTTAAATGTTCCATATTTGTAAATAGAAGGTCCAACGTGTGGCCTGCACTATAAGTAGGGCCACAAACTTGTTGGAGAAGACCCATATCACATAGGCTTGAGGTCAACGGAAGGACGTCCGGGTCATATAGGGCTTCTCCATGATAATTGAAGTCACCTAATAAAATGAAACTGCTGGATGCTAGGACCTGTGTAGCTATATATTCTGTCAAATAGTTAACAAAGTCCTGAGAGGCATAAGGCCTGGGTCTCATCCCTGACTACAGTCAGTGGCCACTGTGACTTGCTGTCTGTCTGTTGGGACACACCTGTGAGCAAGCTAAGGATAGGTGCTGCACAGTTGGTGTCCACAGGTAAGGAGAAGGACTCCACATGGGTTAGCTTGATGGACCCTGAGAGTATGGACAGAGAAATTGAAATGGGTTCAGATTGGCGTAGAACTGGAATATGCTCCTGCTGTTGTGTGCCAGGTTCATGTTCTATCGCTCAAAGCAAGGAAGCCCATCAAGGTAGTGATTGGTCTACCCTGCGTTTTGGCTGGAAGGGGGTTGTTTTGGACTTGACCCTTTTTTTCAGGGTCATCCCTGAACTTTTTGACTTTCTTCTATATTTTTTCTGACCTGTTGTCCGCTATTTTATGACTCTGGGCACTTTACCACTGCTGATCAGTGCTAAAGTGCATATACTCTCTATGTTAAATTGTTGTATGGATTAGTGACTCCATGAATGGCTGATTTGGTTTACTTGTCAGACCCTAGTAAAAGTGCACTGAGTGTGCCCAGGGCTGGTGAACCGAATGCTGCTGGTGAGCTTGCAGCACTGGTTGTGCCACCCACAGAAGAAACCTGTAAAAGTGTCTAAGGTCTGCCCATGCAGAGCCTGTGTGCAGTCTGGTACTGTCATGCTGACTGGGCAAGTGTACCACTTGCCAGGCCCTAAATGTTCCCTTTTCTTCATATCAGACACCCCTATGGTAGGCCCGGGCAGGGTGCATTGTAAGTATAAGGTTGGACAAGCCCTGATGTGTGTGGCATGTCCTAATAGTGAATTGCAGCCATTTTCGTTTTTCACTATTGTAAGGCTACCTGTTCCCCATAGTCCAGAATGGGCAGTTTGATTATTACATTTTATAATCCTAACTGACTCAGGGAACATGGGAGAAATTTGAGTTTAGTATGCCAGGACTCAGAGTGAACAAATGCATCTTTCAGTGAAGTTGGTTTTAGCACTCTGGGCCATATGTAGGTGGACAAATACCAGTCGGTGATGACCGATTTTGGCCGTTACTGACCGGTATTTGTATTTCCATATGTAGGGGGCCTGAAATTTAGCGATTCTGTCTATTTACCGAATCGGAAAATTTACCGAATCGGTAAATTCCCGATTCGAAAAATGTGCAGAATCGCTAATTTGTGATGTAGGTGGCACTGGAAACAGTGCCACAGGCCCTGAGAAATTCATTATTTACCATGATATACAATGGCATGGTAAATAACGAATTTCTGTGTACATGCACATCTGTGCATGTATACCTGTGCCATGTGGCACACATACATGCCCTAAGGGCATGTATGTGTGTCACATGCCAGAATCAGGGGTGCAACAGGGTGTCAAAGTGACACCCTGTCCCCCTTGACAAATCAGTAAATTTACCGAATCGGTATTTGCCGATTCGGTAATTGCCATCGATTCCTATGGGCCTCAGGGCCTATAGGAATCAATGGCAATTACCAAATCAGTAAATACCGATTCGGTAAATACCAAATATTACCGATTCGGTAATGGTTTAAGGATTATTACCTACATGGCATTTACCGTATTGTAAATACCGAATGGGTAAAATTTGGTATTTACGATTCGGTAAATGCTATTTACCTACATATGGCCCTCTTTTAGAAAGTAGGTATTTTCTTGTCTAACTATCCAAAGCCTGCCTCTGCTAGGTCATGTATTCCTTGTCTGGATTTTAGTGACAGGGCTAGGGAATTCCAGAATACAGAATGAGTCAGCTCAGTGGTGAATAGAGAGATCTGCATCTATTTTGGTGGGAGGAGTTGCACCTGGGACCTGAATAGGACTGTGCCTGCCCCCCACTGCTGGCTCCACCCCCTGTAGTGCGTCTGATGTCCCTGCCCTGCACTGTGAAAGGAGAGAAGTAATTATGTCTACAAAGTGCTCCAGGGCAGTGCCTTTTCTCCACAAAGCTGTCTCCACCTCCAGTGTGGCGTCTGATGTCTTGCCCTGCACTGTGAAAGGGGAGGAGGAGTCATGTCAACAGAGTGCTCCAAGGCTGCGCCTTTCCTCCACAATGCTGCTCCACCTCCTGTGGGGCGTCTGATGTTTCTGTCCTGCACTGTGAAAGGAAATAATAGTCATGAAACAGAGTGCTCCAGAACTGGTTTGGACTAGGCAAAGAACCCTATGCCCTCAGAGGACAAAGGATATTGGGGTATAAATATTGGGACCCTGATCCCAAGAAATTAGATCTTGTTTGGACAACAAGAAGAAACCTTTGCTGAGGAGTGGAACCTGAAGGAACTGAGGAGAGACTATCCCTAAGCTGAAGTGCTGCTTGGGAGATTCGCCTGCAGTGGTTGCCTGACTGCCAAATGAAGGAGAAAGGAACTTTGTGTACTTTATTTCAACTTGTAAGGATGTTCAAGGGCTTGAGAGAAGAGCTTGCCTATTGCTGAATTGTTAGGGAAAACAGACTTCGACCCCCAGCTCCCCAAGAGTTCTTTTGAAGTGCCTGCTGCTGTTTTGGGCCTTCTGAGGGACTGCGTGCTGTAGCTGACGCATTGTACCGCATCAAGAAAAGCGCCTCGCATCCATGGAGAATCGTGCCACTGTCGTCGCATCTCTGAACAAGTGTGTTGCCGCTGCTGTTACCGCATCGAGCGGAAGCGTTTCGCATCAAGGGAGAAGAGTGTCGCCGGCAAAGCCGCCGTCGTCCAATCTCTGAACAAGTGTTTCGCCGCTGCAGCTGACGCATTGAGCCGAGACTTCTCGCAACATCGGAGAAGCGTGCCGCATCTGGATGATCTTCACGTCTTTATTTCTTTGCACCGGAACTTTGCCGCATTTCCATCGCTGCCACACTTTTGTTGTGAAAGCGCAACGCATCACAAGGTACATTGACTTAAAGAGTTGCATTTTAAGAACTGAACAGAACTAAGCTAAATTTACCATTTTAAACACAGTATTGTGGATTTTTGTCGTTTATGGTCTTGTGATAAGTCTATATAAAGAATACTTATTTTTTATATAAAACCTGTGTGGTGTCCATCTGTAGTTTTGTAAGGAAAAGAGAGATGATCCAGGAATCCTGAGTCTAAATATGAATCCCTAAACGTCTCAGAGGATTATTGCTCAAGGCTCTGGACCTCCCCAGCCTCAAAGAAACAAGTGAGGAAAAAGTTTGTCATTTTTTTCTTCTTTGAAGATATTATTCAAGGCTATTTATGTTTTTCCAAGATGATAACTTATCAGGATCAGTTTCAAACATTTTCATGAAATATTGCAGTAAACTATTTCCCCGATGACAAGAAGGGATACCCAACGGGAACAGTTTCGCAAATTTGGTCATTCTCTGATGATGTTTTCAATATTTCATGAAAATGTTGAAACTGATCCTGAAAAGTTTATCATCTTGGAAAAACATAAATAGCCTTGAGAAAGCCCTGGCCTTATTCGCCACATAGGGCGAAACACGTGTTGTCTGTTCTCTCTTGCTCTCCTTAAATAATATCTTCAAAGAAGAAAAAAAAGGAAAAAATAAAAAATGACAAATGAGTGAAAATGGATGAAACACAGTGAAAAACAAAAATAAAAAAGTACTACTTTCACTCCAACCAATTCGTACTGTGCTATCTTCATGAAGAAAAATATACCCATTGATGGGGGTGAATATAACATTTGGAAAGAAGGATCAATGTGTCCAATTGTAGTGTTTCACAAATGCTTTACACACTGCCTCTGAGATAAGCCTGTCTGCTCGTGCCAAGCTACCAATGGGGTGAGCAGGGGTTATTTTAGGAGTGTACCCCCTTACCCTGACTAGAGGCAAGGGTCCCTATTTGCCACTAGTACCTACCTGTCCCAACTAGAGACCCCCAAATCTAACAGTCAGCAATATGGTGCCCTAATGTTACCCGTGAGGCTAATTTAGGCTCCCACCTCCTGCAACCTGTAGTTTCAATCCTCCAGTCTTTCAAGTGCTTCAACACCATTTTCCGTCAATTTGTGGGACAGCATCTCCTTGTTAGATGACCGCTTCCACAACCAGCCTATCTACTGGGGCTGTCAGGGCAGAGAATATTTTGTTTACCTGAAGCAACCCAAAACCTGCCCTTAGATCAGGGTGCCCCCTCCATGTTCCAGTTGCACAGATATTTGCACCGGACCCTTAGCCTTGCTTAACTAAAGCTTGATCCGGTGACCATTGGAGCTCAATCCAGCTACAGACCTAGTTTACTATGTTATACCTGGAATTATTTCCCTCCACAAATTCAAGTCTGCATTCAGCTTACCTAGTCACCTTAAAATGCAGGGTGGGACATACAAACCCCACATGACCAGGGGGTCATGTGTATATCACCAATGATACTGTTAGAATCACAGGTTGCCAGTTTCAAGTATTGCCGCAGCCCTCCTTTTAGGGTCTGCTGAGACCAAACTGCCTCACAGCACCATACCCCGCTACCACATGCAGTTCCATTAATGCCCTGGTGTGTCCCTGAAAAAAACACCTGACAGTATGAACTATCTTATGAACCAGGAATAAGTGACAATAAACAAGTGTGTCCTCATGTACTTGCCATGAATCCCTCCTGTCTTACAGAAATTATGCCTGTTCAGCTCCTTCTGAGGGAACTTCCTTTTTACCTAACTGCTAGCACCATGTGCGGTCGTGGAATTAAATGGGTAAAAACCCAGTTTGTGCCCACCTAATGTGCTATGCTGAAGCAACTAGGCACTCCACACACCTTGTTTCTCCAATTGTTCGGACAGCAGCACCCTATGTTGGCTGCCAGCATCCCCAACCAGCCTGGCTAGTCCGGCTCTCCGGGCAGGGCATTAGAGCTTAACAGCTTCAACATGGAGCCTACCCTTGGTTCTAGGATGCACTTACTTCGCCATGTTGACCAGAGATTGCAAACATCATCTTGAATATTAAACCCTCGTGACCGACCGAACAGTGTCACATCTGGTTTGAAAGGGTATATGTATTGTGCCCACTATAAGCGCCACCACACCCTTTTGTGGAGTGACAACTGCCGCAGTCCACCCTGCAGCTGTCCCTGTTGCTTAATACGGCCCCTTAATGCCCTTGTCTGACATTCAACTACCCTGGCAACATAATGCCCGGCAGCTTGGTGAAGAGGGTTTTTTATCCCAGCGTACGACCCGACTCCTACTTGTTTGCACAGTTCCGGTTAGCCTAGGTCAATGTTCCCTCGAAGCCCTGTATGGGGCATTTTTCACACTTAAAGAAATGCCTATCCTCTTGAATTTAGAGTGATGCAAAATTGAACTGGCGGCTTCCATTCTTACTCACGACTGCATATACTAGACTCAGAACACGGAACACTTGCTCTATAATCCCTTGGATTCCAGCCTGGCATTCCTATGTCCAGCTATACCAATCGATAATTGCTCAACTTGATCATACTGATCGAAAGACACATCAACCTCGCAGAGACAAGGTGGGGATGCTAACCTACCCAAAACTCTGCGGAAACAACAGCATGTGCAAGCTTGCGACAAACATCTGAAAAGCTGCCAACCAACAAACCATCCCAGCACCCGGGGTGCATGTCGCCATTCCTTGGCCTGTACACTTACAGAGCTTAAGATTAACAATGGTATCGAATGACCCATCTCTGAGCGCACGCTTGCAACACTATCTGTTGCTTCCCCTTAGTCAGTAAAAACACTGCGGGTAGCATGCAAAACTAAGCCCATGCATAAATCACCTGCCAATGCAAGAGGACCAAGCATTTGCCGCTCCCTAAGCCGTCAGAACTGTCGATGGTATGCACTTTTCCTCCCTTATCACAAAAAAGAGGACCCCAAAATAAATGACCATGTACACCACCTGTTCCAGTGTTTAATTTAATAAACTATAATGTTGTTAATTTATAATAGGAACCCAGGTCCCCCAAAGAGTGTACATATCAATTGATTTACCCCATGGTATTATTGTCATGGAGGATGCTCGAATTAATGTATGTAAAGTAACCAAATCCCTTGGTGCATGAATGACCTCTGCTCGCACTAGTCAATGCAACAAATATTTAAATTAATAATACTGTGCATATGAATAAAACTATGACCAGGCAGCTGAGAATTTCATATTTTAGTAAATGTGAAACATTTGGATTTGTCCATTGATTTGAGCCAGTCACCACCCTAGGTGAAGTCATGCCCTCCCAAACATCTGCTAGTATACCAGGCACCAGACAAGACAGTGGGAACAGGAGAGGAACAATGTGTATCAATCCCTGCCCTTTCTTGATTACTGGGAATGACAATAAGAACTCTCCAACCCCGGCTCCAACACTAACGACATTCCCCCTTCTCAAGACCTCTGCGACTCACTGGCCAACTTCTTTCACCGCAAGATCGCCGACATCCACAACAGCTTCAACTCCGCAACTCCCACATCCACAGCCTATCCCACCAACCCTGCGACCACCAAGCGCACCAGCCGTATGACCGCCTGGTCCAACATCAGTGACGAAGACACCATCAAGACCATAAACTCCTTCCACTCCGGATCCCCATTTGACCCATACCCACATCACATTTTCAACAAAGCCAGCACAGCCATCGCTCCCTCATCTCCGGAAAACAATCAACATCTCTTTCGAGACAGCAACCTTCCCGGAAAGCTGGAAGCACGCAGAGATCAACTCCTTACTGAAGAAACCCAAGGCAGACCTCAAGGACCTCAAACATTTCTGGCCCATCTCCCTGCTCCTGTTCCCGGCCAAAGTCATAGAGAAAATTATCAACAGACAACTGACACGATACCTCGATGATAACAACATCCTGGACCCATCCCAGTTGGGCTTTCGCAGCAACCACAGCACCGAAACCGCCCTCATCGCCGCCACCGATGACATCAGGACCCTAATGGACAAGCAGAAACAGCCGACCTCATCCTCCTGGACCTCTCAGCTGCCTTCGACACGGTCTGCCACCGCACCCTAACAGCGCGCCTCCACGACGCTGGAATCCAAGAGGAGGCCCTGGCCTGGACCACATCCTTTCTCTCAGGCAGAACACAGAGCGTCCGCCTCCCACCCTTCTGCTCCAAGACCACCGAGATCATCTGTGGCGTACCGCAAGGATCCTCTCTCAGCCCATGCTGGTAAATATCTACATGGCTCCACTCGCCCACGTCACCCGCCAGCACATCCTCAACATCATTTCCTATGCCGACGACACCCAACTGATCATCTCCCTCACCGAAGACCCTCTCACCGCCATAGCCAACCTCCACAGGGGAATGAAGGCCGTTGCCGAATGGATGAAAGACAGCAGGCTGAAGCTGAATTCTGACAAGACGTATGTCCTCATCCTCGAATCCACCCCCTCAGCCTGGGATGACTCCTGGTGGCCCACCTCGCTGGGAACAGCCCCAGCACCCACCAACCACGCACGCAACCTGGGGGTCATCCTCGACTCCACCCTCTCCATGACCAAGCAAGTCAGCGCCGTTTCCGCATCCTGCTTCAACACCCACTGAATGCTCCCAAAATCTTCAAGTGGATCCCCCGAAACAAGAAAAACCGTCACCCAGGCCCTCGTCACCAGCAGGCTGGACTATGGAAACGCCCCCTACGCAGGAACAACAACCAAGCTCCCGAGACGGCCGCAACGCATCCAGAACGCCTCGGCACGACTGGTCCTCGCCATCCATCTGTGAGAACTTAGCCTGGCATATGATGTCCAATATTCTAGTGGGCTCCTTGCACCAGTCTAAATGACCCTTATTGATGGTGGTTGTAAAGTCAACCTTATAGGCAAGCTATCCTAGTGGTAGCATGGACCAGCAGTCTTAGGCTAAAACTTCAGAGAGCATGTAAAGTAAGCTGTTTTACCAATTATAATCCCTTGAGTACCAAATGAAAGGACACCACACAAGGTATATATCAAATATATATGTATTTATTTCTAACACATCCCCTCTGAACTCTTTATGAGGACTGAGATCGAAATACATCACAAGTTACTCATTAAGCATACTATAAGTTGCACAAATGTGGTTCTGCCCTAGGGGCCTCACAAACCATATACTAAGTAAGTGGTATAAGAACCACTTCAGGAATAGTGAATAGCCCTAGGGAATCGGTGGGGCTACACTAGACAACCACAGGTTAGGAAGTAGGAGACCCACGGGAGACGCGCGCAGTGTCTAAACACAGTCGCGAGTTACCTTTGACTTATAATGGAGAACGAAGAAGTTACAAAGTTACTGATTAAGGACACTTCCGGATGGACTACGGTAAAACCCCTTTAAACTAGGACATTTTGAGAGTCAACACCCACGGGAGTGCAGAAGTACTCGAGTTACCTCACCCAGGGAAGCCGGGTGCATAGGTTTCTTTTCGTGTCGGGTTTTGTCGATGTTTTGTATGGAGATCTGCAATGAAGTGCTGCAGGCGACCAGAGGAAAAGTGTCTGGGTGGATCCAAGGGTGGATCGGAGATGAGAAGAACCTGAAAGCGGAGGGGAAAAAGTCTGGGTCACTAGCCAGTGACCAGGAAGGAACCAGGGGATGTCGAGTTGATTCAGGTGAAGAGGTGAATCTTGTCTCTGCATCCATGAGGACCAGGAGATGTCGACGATGACCAGGAGCTGGATTCGAGCTGACCCACAAAGGATCTAGTTGACTGCGGTGTCGGTATCCGGACTGAACCCAACAAGCCTTGGTAACCGCAATCCACGCAGAAGTGAAGATTGGCTTCGAGTCAGACCAGCAAGGTCTGGGGAGCTTCTCCTTTGGAGGTAATCTGGAGCAAGCCTGGAGCAACCAGGCCAGTGATGTAAATTCAAACAGAAGTCTTCAGGGGGCTAACTAGCCAGCGGGCTAGCAACCGGGAAGATGCATCATGCTGAAATGCAGGAGCAGGCCCCACGCAGCATTCATGGAGTGTGGAGGGCTGAGCTTTGCTGCAAATGGCGCTCAGTTTTAGGGCTTCTCAAACCCCAATGCACAACTGCGAGAGTGCCTCGGTAGTTGCACTGTTAGCAAAATGCTGGATGTCTAGGGTGTACGGTCTCACATCTCTCGTGTCCGCCATGGGTCTCAGCTTTGCTGTGGATGTGGGTCGGAGTCAGAGAAGTCTGAAAGTATACCTATATTTACCCTTATATATAGACACATATACACCTATAGGTCACTCTTATGACAGGCTTTGACAATCCTGAAGGCAGAGTGCTTGGTTTTATGTGAGAGGGCGCTCTAGCCTGAGCTGAGCCCTTCTGCAGCTTTCGGAACCATCTCCTTATAGCTGTTCTATGATATAGCCATACTATATACTCTTAAGTGCATTATAATCCTCGCGGTTAATGCTAACTTTGGTTTGGCTTTATCAAAACATGTTGTGTAAGGTGTCAAACCCTTTGGAATACTACCCCTCCTGACAGTCCTGGCAGCGGGAGTAGCATTCCACCCTTCTAAAGCGAGAAGACATGTGGTTACAGCTTTACCCGGTTAAAGTTAAACAGAGCCTCAGCATCACAAAATGGATGCTGCTGCCACAGACACGAGTCTTACCTACTGTAGCTGGGGGAAACTCCAGCAAGGGATGCTTGGACAGTAGGTTTCCTGTCGAGGGAGGTACTAGCATCTCCCCAGACAACCTGTAGTGTATTGGGTCAGGGTGGGTTGAATGGAAAGATGCTTTTCCAGACACTGCCTGGTGCACACAAGGTGCTCCATGCACAGCCCAGTTTAAATCAGTTACTGGGACACTCAGCCCCAGCTGTGGCGCAAAACTGGACAAAGGGAAAGGGGTGTAACCACCCCCTTCTCAGGTCCAGCCATAGGAGGGACCTCGCCAGGTAATCCAGCCCCCATCCTTAGTATAAGTATAGGAGCTATGTCCCTAGGAATTTAGATTACCCTAGACGAACCTTTGAAAGACATATCCTGGACCTTCGATGTTCCATTTCAACTGGAAGACAGAAGACATCTCCCTTGTGGGCAAGGAGTGACCACCCTGTGCAAACAGGTACCACCAGTAACTTGCCGGTCTGCATTGTCAAGGCTCTCGCCGGAACTCGAAGACTCTGCGACCCCTGACATGGACTTCCAGACATCTCTGACCCTACTCTATTATCCCAGAAAAGCTGAGACTCGTGGCGGACACGAGACGTGGGACCGGAACTCCTGGACATCCTGCATTCTACTAACTGCATCGACTCCCGAGGTAACTCACAGTTGTGCATTGGGGTACAAGAAGCCCCACACCTGAGCACCATTTGCATCGATGCTCAGCCCTTCACACTCCATGAGTGTCCCGTGGGGCCCGCTCATGCATTTCAGCTTGACGCGTCTTCACGGTTCCTAGTCCATTGGCTAGTGAGCCACCAGAGGACCTCATCTTGAATCTAACTTGTTTTCCTGGTTCCTCCAGGCTTGCTTCAGCTTCGCTGTAAAGGATAAATGGCCCAGACCTTGCTGGTCTGCACTGAAGCCATACATCATCTCCTGCGTGGATTGCCTTTGCCATGGCTTGTTGGGTCCAATCCAGATACCGACACCGCAGTCAACTAGATCCTTTATGGAACAGCTGTAATCCAGCTGCTGGTTGTCGTCAAAATTTTCTGGACCTCGTGGCTGCAGAGACAAGCTTCATCTCTTAACCTGAGATCAACACAACATCACCTGGTTCCTTCCTGGTACCTTCCTGGTCACTGGCTAGTGACCCAGACTCTGTCCTTTCTGCTTTCAGGTTCTTCAGATCTTTGATCCACCCTTGGATTCACACGGACACTTTTCCTCTGGTCGCCTGAAGCACTTCTTTGCAGATCTCCATTGAAAACGACGACAAAATCCGACACAAAAGGCACCTATACTGGTTTCCCTGGGTGAGGTAACACGAGTACTCTGGTTCTCCCGTAGGTCTTAACTCTCGAAGTCTCCTAGTCTAAAGGGGTTTTGTCGTAGTCCATCCGGAAGTGCCCTAAAACAGTAACTTTGTAACATCTACATTTCCCTTAGAAAGTCAATGGTAACTCGCGGCTGTGTATAGACACTGCACGCGTCTCCCGTGGGCCTCCTACTTCCTAACCTTTGGTTGTTTAGTGTATTCCTAGCAATTCCCTAGGCCCTAGGCCTACTTACTATTCCAGGCGTGGTTCTTATACCACTATTTTAGTATATGGTTTGTGAGGCCCCTAGGGAAAAACGTATACTGTGCAATTTATCGTATGCTAATTGAGTAACTTGTATTGTGCTTTTACCTCTGACCTCATAAAGAGTGCAGAAGAGTTGTGTTTAGAATAAATACATATATATTTGATATATACCTAGTGTGGTGTCCTTTTTTTTGGTATTCAAGGGATTATAATTGGTAAAACAACTTGCTTCACATGCTCTCTCAAGTCTTAGCCTGATGACTGCTTGTCCATTCTACCACTAGGATAGCTTTCTATAAGGTTGACTTTACAACCACCATCAATAAGGGTAGATTAGACTGGTGCAAGGTGCCCACTAGAACTAGTGGACATCATATGCCAGGCTAACTTCTCACATCCATGCCTACAATCATCCTGACAGAAGCATGTGCTTATTTTATCTCTCTGCTGACACATAAGTGCTTATAAACTTATCCTGATGTCAACTACTAGCAGTATGAGAACTCAGTAACTCTTTTTGCACTTAGAGAATGAATTAGGCATTCAGACAGGCAGTGGTACAGTCAAATGTGCAGTATGCATGCGGTCACCTAACCCTTTCCAGACAACTGCGTCTCTCCAGCCAGGGAATAGTCTAGCCTGTGTGGAATCACACTGTGAGTCTGTGGCCACTCCTATGATAATCCTGACGGAAGCATGTGCTTATTTAATCTCTCTGCTGACACATAAGTGCTGATAAACTTCTCCTGCCATGAACTACTCGCAGTATGAGAACCCAGTCATTTTTATGAGCTTGGAGAGTGAGTCAGGTATTCAGACAAGCAGTGGTATAGTCAAATGTAGAATGCATGAGGTTCCTTAAACCCCTCCCAGACTACTAAGTCTCTCCTGCTAAAGTCCAAAGAATAGTCTAGCCTGTCTGGAATCACACTGTGAATCTGTGTCCACTCGTACAATCATCCTGACAGAGGAATGTGCTTATTTAATGTCTCTGCTGACACATAAGTGCTTATATACTTATCCTGATGTGAACTACTAGCAGTATGAGAACCCAGTCATTTTTATGAACTTGGAGAGTGAGTCAGGTATTCAGACAAGCAGTGGTATATTCAAATGTGTAGAATGTATGCGGTTCCTTAAACCCCTCCCAGACTACTAAGTCTCTCCTGCTAAAGTCCAGAGGATAGTCTAGCCTGTCTGTAATCACACTGTGAATCTGTGTCCACTCCTACAATCATCCTGACAGAAGCATGCACTTATATAATCTCTCTGCTGACACATGAGTGCTTATAAACTTATCCTGACGTAAACTACAAGCAGTATGAGAACCCAGTCACTTTTTGTGAACCTGGAGAGAGAGTCAGGTATTCAGACAAGCAATTGTACAGTCAAATGTGTAGAATGTATTTGGTTCCTTAACCCCTTTCAGACTACTGAGTCTCTCCTGCTAAAGTCCAAGGAATAGTCTAGCCTGTCTGGAATCACACTGTGAGTCTGTGTCCACTCCTACAATCTGACAGCAGAATGTGCTTATTTAATCTCTCCTGACACATGAGTGCTTATAAACATATCCTGACTTGAACAATTAGCAGTATGAGCACCCAGTCACAGTTTATGAACTTGGAGAGTGAGTCGGATATTCAGAGAAATAGTGGTACAGTCAAATGTGTAGAATGTATGCTTTCTTCTAACCCTTTTCACACTACTTAGCCTCTTCTGCTAAAGACCAGGGAATAGTCTAGTGTGTCTGGATTCACACTGTGAGTCCGTGTCCACTTCTACAATCATCCTGACAGAAGCATGTGCTCATTTAATCTCTGTGCTGACACATAAGTGCTTATAATCTTATCCTGCTGTCAACTACTAGTAGCCTGGGAACTCAGTCACTGTCTATGCACTTGGAGAATGAGTCAGGCATTCACACAAGGAATGGTACACCTTGCTGTGAACCACTAGTTCTTTAAGTACTCATTTACTGTGTATTTATTTGTAAAAAAAAGTATTCATTTTAATAATTATTCAATTAGTAACTGTGTATTTCAATAAATTAATTGTGATTAAAAAAGGAAGTGCTTAAATGATTTTTATATACAATGTGTTTGTTTAATAATAGAAAAGCATATTTTATAGATGTATTAAAATAATTTTGTAAATATTAATTTTTTTCAGATATGGTTTATCATCATTAAAATAACCTTATCATGAATAAAAAACAGAAAAGAGAAAACAGCACAAAAAGGACTATTATTTGAAGAAAATTCTACAACAAGTATTGGATGACCAACGGGGGGCGCTGGGTGGCGCGCGTTTGGAATGGCCGCACCTCTGTGAGGCTCCCGACGTCCGGCTCCTAAATACTTTGTTTATTCTGTATTCCTGACGCGCTAACTGCATTGGGGCAGTGTTTTTAGAAGTTTGTCTGCTGTT